>NC_044390.1:50456274-50770495 GCF_006542625.1 Nomascus leucogenys | reverse complement strand
ATGTTCTGGGTGGTCCTCTTGGTGCATATACACAGTGGCTGTACATGTTTGTTTATATGTCACGTGTCATTAGCATCTTAAATCTCAACCACGGTGTGTTTTTTACTATTTATAATAGTAATAATGAGTAAAAGGTCACTTTAAGGACAGGTAAAATCAAAATGTGCATGCTCTCTACGAGGGTATTTCCCTACATGAAAGAGCTTTGCTTGAATGAGTTGAAATACGATGCAAATGCTGGGGCTTACTGGGTTGACAGTATGCAGTTGTCATGCATTCACCATGGTTGCTGCATCCTGAGGACATTATCAGTATGCCAACGTGGTATACTGCAGTAGTCACTTTCTTGAATACCCATCCTGCCTCAATAGTACTTGTACTGATTTATTCCCGACTGATTCCGGCACTAAGATTTAGCTATTATGTCAACATTGTCAACAGTAGGAAAATCAAAATTTAAAAATCAAACATATTTGAGTTTGATTTGAGTAATTAGCTGTGTGCCCAGGAAAAATTATTTTACATTTCTGAAGCTTCAGTCTTCATTATTAATAAAAAATACTATCTCCCTCAGGGCTGTTTTAATTAACACATGGTAGCTATAAGTATTTTTCACTGAAAGTCTTGTCTACATATTATAGTAAATAAGAATAAATATTCATATTTCAAAGATTATGTGAGTTGGTATATTTTGTCATATTTAATGTATTTATCCTTTCTAGAAATGCCAAAATAAGAATTTTTTATTTTCTTTGGAATAAAAGACTAAGGGGTTTCTACATTGTGACTGTGATAATTTTTGCACAGGATTTTGACTGTTACTGTTGAATTTAGGTTGAATTTCAAACCCATTGTTGTTTAGCTTGTGTGGTTTCTGGTTCCTTTGGGGAACCAAATATATTAGATGTGAACTGTTTGGGGTAACTTCATTTCTGCTGTCTTTCTGCTATTACATCTGGGGCTTTAGAAATGACTAGGATTCAAATAAGGTTGGTTTGGAATCAAGCAATAGAAAATTCCCCAAAACACTGAGGGAAATAGCTACTGAATAATGCCTTTCAGTGAGATTTATACATGAAACAGAGTGCAAGTTTTCCAAATTTAGAAACTGCCTGCAAACAACATATTAGGCACTTGTAGCTTGTCTATAGCATCTGTAGCTTGGGGAAGCTGATTATTACAGGAAAGCATATTGCTGCTGTAATAAGATTTGGAACAAAAACTTACGTGCATGTAAACATTCTCCCTTAGTAATCCTTAGATACTTGTCATTCTGGGTCAATCTTTTTGGTGCAACTGTTTATGATTCCAGAGATTCTGTCTCACCAATTTCAAGCCATGGTGTTTTCACCTCTTAAGGTTTACTTGTACCCAGTAAGCTTCATGGTTACATCATTATATTGGGGTCCCCCAGGCAATCCCTGAGCCTTAGAGCTGCCCATCCTACCTCATCCTTTTTGCTTCACATGCTGTTATTGAGTCCCTTTCACTCCATATTTGAGCCTTAATGAGGCTTCCATTTAAGGAAACCAGAGGAATGGATTGCCCATATATGTTGAGTTGAGAATCAGGATTCTCTTGAGTATAAAGAGTTTACGGCTGGGCGTGGTGGCTCACACCTGTAATCCCAGCACTTTGGGAGACCGAGGTGGGTGGATCAGGAGGTCAGGAGTTTGACACCAGCCTGGCCAACATGGTGAAACCCCGTCTCTACTAAAAATACAAAAATTAGCCAGGTGTGGTGGTGTGCACCTGTAGTCCCAGCTGCTCAGGAGGCTGAGGCAGGGGAATTGCTTGAACCTGGGAGGCAGAGATTTCAGTGAGCTGAGATCGCCGCCACTGCACTCCAGCCTGGGCAACAGAGCAAGATTTTGTCAATAAATAAATTAAATAGACTTTACATTTATTATTCATAGTACAAAGCAGTATTTTTTTTTTTTAATATGGAGTCTCTGTCGCACAGGCTGGAGTGCAGTGTCACGCTCTTGGTTCACTGCAACCTCCGCCTCCCGGGTTCAAGCGATTCTCCTGACTCAGCCTACCGAGTAGCTGGGACTACAGGCGCATGCCACCACGCCTGACTAATTTTTGCATTTTTAGTAGAGACGGGTTTCACTATGTTGGCCAGGCTGGTCTTGAACTCCTGACCTCATGATCTGCCGGCCTCAGCCTCCCAAAGTGCTGGGATTACAGGTGTGAGCCACCGCGCCCAGCCACAAAGCAGTGTTTTTAAGATGTGAACATGTTTTACTCAAATTAAATATAAATGATTTTATCAGTATTCCAATGTGGTGAAAACTGCATGAAGTTCACCAAATGTTCTGCTTCAGACTTTTTCGAAACAAAGATCAATATGTATGCACTAGTGGATGTTAGTTTTTTGGTGTTGGTTTTCATTTCTAAAGATTTTTTTCCTACTTTATGCTGATGTTTAGCTACACAAAGCATACCAAAAGCTATACTTTACCACACTTTTTACCAAAATTTCAAATACTTAAATATTGAAAGTGATGTTCTTGATTACCATTTTTTATGTGATGTAGTCTGCATTTATTAGTATTACATTGCATTTTTTTATGTGGTGCAAGGTTATAAAAATGCCTTCCAGTTGATTTCTTAGGTAACAGTAGCATCTGTTTTCTTAGATAATAACATGAGGATTCCTTGTATACTACCTTCGGAGGTACTAAAAGCAACTGGTTAAATGTACTGAAATCTGTCCTTACTAATGGAAATTTAATTCAAAGACTATGCAAAGAAAAGTCATACAGGCACCCTGAAAGTAAATTGGAATCTGGTTCCTGACAATGATTAACAGGTTGAGCAGATTAGAGTAGACCTAAGTCCCTTTAAACAATATTGAAACACATTTTTTTTTTTTTGAGGCAGAGTCTCGCTCTGTCACCCAGGCTGGAGTGCAGTGGTGCAATCTCTCAGCTTGCTGCAATCTCCGCCCCTTGAGTTCAAGCAATTCTCATTCCTCAGACTCCTGAGTAGCTGGGATTACAGGCGCCTGCCACCACGGCCAGCTAATTTTTGTATTTTTAGTAGAGACAGGGTTTCACCATGTTGGCCAGGCTGGTCTCGAACTCCTAACCTCAAGTGATCTGCCTGCCTCGGCCTCCCAAAGTGCTGGGATTACAGGTGTGAGCCACCACACTCGCCCCAAAATTTTTAAATTAAAAACATCTTCAGAAATTTAATAGGCCTGAGATTTGAAAAAGAAATTGTTTACTCATCATTAATTGATATTAGGTTAACTAGAACATTTTAAACACATTGTAGAAAAAATTAAATAAAATTAGCTTTCCCTAGACTTAATCTGATTAAAACAAGACATCTGGGTATTTAATGACACCAAATTACTGGTGAAAAATATTTATTTTTAACAGATTTTTGATCTTATTTATATATCAACACTAAGTCAAACCTAATACAGATTTTTTTTTTTTTTTTTTTTTTTTGAGAGGGATTCTCGCTCTGTTGGCCAGGCTGAAGTGCAGTGGTGCAGTCTGCTCACTGCAACCTCTGCCTCCCTTCAAGTGATTCTCCTGCCTCAGCCTCCTGAGTAGCTGAGATTACAGGTGCCTGCAACCACGCCCAGCTAAATTTTTGTATTTTTAGTAGAGACAGCGTTTCACCATGTTGGCCAGGCTGGTCTCGAACTCCTGACCTCGTGATCCGCCTGCCTCAGCCTCCCAAAGTGCTGAGATTACAGACGTGAGCCACCGCACCCATCCAGATTTGATTTTTTAAATGTTTGTGAATGTGTATCACTGTAGTGAAAAATCAAATTATTTAAATCTACTTTCTAAATAATTTTGATTAAAGTATTCTGTATTTTGAGTGCCAGTATTCATATAGTATGCCAAACCACCCATTTGTTTACTATTTTGTCATTTTATAAAATAAGCCTGAATTTGTGGAGACATTTTTAAAGAAACCGATCTTTTCTACAAAAAGATTTAGACATCGAAAATAGAGAATTTAGTTTCACATTATATATATAGTTTGCTGAACCCTACAGTAATTTGTAAAGTTTGTGTACGCCAATCTTAGATTTTCTAAAACAAAATGAAGGGTTTTTATGTTACATTTAATATACAAAGTCCAAAATATGCCCAGACAGACAACTTCATGAGACTTTATTAACTCCGTTTCCATCGTGGCGTGAACGGTTTCTCACTGCTTTAGCATCTGCCTTTGATTTCTACTAATTTTCTTTGACTTTGATTTTTCTTGTCCATCTCTGGTGGTTGCTTTGGTGCTCCACTTTGAGGAGTTCGGGCAGCTTCACCCTCAGCCGCTCCAACAGTCCGTCCATTTGGCTCAAGCTCTAGACAGTTTTTCCTGGTTCTTCTGTTCCTGGCGTCTGAGATTTGTCAGCAGGGCCTCATTTTCAGGAACCATGGATGGCTATCGCCTCCTCCCGCCTGGAGGGCTGCTCCTGCGCCTCTGACCGGCGCTGGTTCCAGCCGCGGCCCAGCAGAGCACAGCAGGAACCGCAGTAGCAGCCGGAGCGCCCACACCCGGGGTCGCCTAGCCCAGGAACGCCTTAGCTGCAACCCTGGGTCGAGGCCCAGCTCCGTGCGCAGAAAGCCGAGGCCAACCAGAGCATTTCCTGGACGAGACCTCTCGGCCTGCGGGGCCAGTTCCTCCTACCAGCTTCCTGCTGCCACCTCGGCTTCCATCATAGGGAAGCTCAGGATGGCGCAGGGGCCGGAGACACTGTGAAGAGTCCAGGGGAGTGAGGAGGGACTGGGCCGGGCAGCCTCAGGCCCAGCGCAGGTTAGCGCTTCTCACGCCTGAGCAGAGATCAGCTACTGCCACCGCGGGGAGGACAGAAGGACCCAGACTCCGCAGCCTCCCTCTGCACCAGCAGTGTAGGAAACTATTTCGAAATAAATAAGTATGGAATAGAACTTGCAGATCTAACCCAACCAAGTTTTCATTCTTTTTCCTTTTCTTTTTTTTAATGTCTTTTTCTCTTACATTATGCTCGCCTGACGGAAGATTTTATGTTCCATCCTCACATGGAAATTTAAATGTAATCATAATGGTCACAAATTTAGAAACTAAATTTTACTTTATTTTGCCTAAGAATGCTGGGGTAACATTAATTTTTCAGTGGTGCTTTCTGAATCTTAACGTTGATTACCTTTTATTTGAGTCTATTAACTAAACTGTAGTAAGTAATAATAATAAATTCTTCATTTGCATAGGGCTTGACAGTTTACAAAGGGCATGTATTCATTCTTTTAACCGATAAATGTGCGTTGAGCATACACGTTGTGCTATACTTTTTGCTAGCCTTAGGAGATAAAGTTAAGAAAAGAAAGTATTGGCCGGGTGCTGTGGCTCACCCCTGTAATCCCAGCACTTTGGGAGGCCGAGGTGGGCGGATCACGAGGTCAGAAGTTCGAGACCAGCCTGGCCAACATAGTGAAACCCCGTATCTACTAAAAATACAGAAATTAGCCAGGCATGGTGGCACGCGCCTGTAGTCCTGGCTACTCAGGAGGCTGAGTAAGGAGAATCACTTGAACTTGGGAGGCGGAGGTTGTGGTGGTGAGCCAAGATCTCGCCACTGCACTCCAGCCTGGGCAACAGAGCGAGACTCAGAAAAACAACAACAAAAAAAGAAAGTGTTGATCTCTTCTCTCAGGAAACTTTCAGTCTGGCTTCATAAAATCCTCACACACTCTCATAAAATACAAACCTCTAAAGTCTTCTATAAGCCTACTACCCCGAAGAGACCACTATCTGAATTTTGTGTTATTCACTTTATGCAATTTTATGAGCAATATACATTTTAGTATTGCCTGTTTCTTTTTGTGTGTGTGTATATATATATATATATATATATATATATGCTAGCATAAGTTTTCATCTGTGCCTTGCTTTTTAATTTATATGTATATTTTCCTATTTTTCCATGTTGCTTTGCATAGCAATAGTGATTTTAGGTACCTTTAGAAGTAGTATTGTATGTATGTTTCCTGGGTTAGACCAGTGTCTTCAATGGTTAGAAGAGCAGGCTCAGATTACCTGTGTAACCTTGGGCAAGTATCTTAACCTCTCTGATTCCTCTGTTACTTAGAGATAATAACATGGCAGTGAAATCCATGTTGTTCTTTGAATGTAATAATACAGTAGGTAAAGTTATATTAAGAACAATAAAAACATTACAAAAGGCAAAAGAGAGTATTTATAGATACATTCAAGACTTAAACATAAGATAATATTTTAAACAATTTTATGTTATTAAATTTAAAAATTTAGATAAAACAACCTTTTCTTTTTCCAGAAAAGCATGTGACAAAAACTGATTAAGGAAGAAATAAAAAAGATAAATAGAAAAATAGGCCGGGCACAGTGGCTCACACCTGTAATCCCAGCACTTTGGGAGGCCAAGGCGGGTGGATCACGAGGTCAAGAGATCGAGACCATCCTGGCCAACATGGTGAAACCCTGTCTCTACTAAAAAAAAAAAAAAATACAAAGAAAATACAAAAAATTAGCTGGGTGTGGTGGCGGGTGCCTGTAGTCCCAGCTACTCAGGAGGCTGAAGCAGGAGAATCACTTGAACCTGGGAGGTGGAGGTTGCAGTGAGCCAAGATTTCGCCACTGCACTGCGCCAAGATTGCGCCACTGCACTGCAGCCTGGTGACAGAGCAAGACTCCGTCTCAAAAATAAAAAATGTTGTTTTCAGTTTTACACACCTAAAAAGCATATGTATTGTAAAAAAACAGCTTGATAAATGTTTACAAAATACATAAACCATGAACCCAGCACCCAGCAGTGGAAGAGTGTGAACAACCTGGACACTCCCCTTCCTTTATTCTCCTTTTTTTTGTTGTTGTTTTTTTGAGACGAAGTCTCGTTCTGTTGCCCAGGCTGGAGTGCAGTGGTGTGATCTCGGCTCACTGCGACCGCTGCCTCCCGGGCTCAAGCAATTCTCCTGCCTCAGCCTCCTGAGTAGCTGGGATTACAGGCGCACACCACCACAGCTGGCTAGTTTTTGCATTTTTAGTAGACAGGGTTTCACCATGTTGGTCAGGCTGGTCTCGAACTCCTGACCTCATGATCTGCCCGCTTCAGCCTCCCAAAGTGGTGGGATTACAGGCGTGAGCCACTGTACCCAGCTATTCTTCTTTTCAATCACTGTTCTGCCAAGAGAAACTTATATCCTGGCTTTTTATACAATAAATAATATTTGTCTGTTTTTGAACTTTAAATAAATAGATTAATACAATAAGTTCTCATTTTTGGCCAGCTTCTTTTGTTCAACATTGTGAGATCTCTGTTGCTGTCTGTGGTTTGCATATTTATTGATCTACAATGTGACATCATATAAATACACTACAATTTATTTATTCAACTGTTCGTGAACATTTTGTTAATTTTCCAGATTTTTCAGTGCATCTATAGACCATCTTGTGCATTTTTTTTTTTTTTTTTTTTGAGGTGAGTTTCGCTCTTGTCACCCAGGCTGGAGTGCAATGGCACGATCTCTGCTCACTCCAACTTCCGCCTCCTGGGTTCAAGCAATTCTCGTGCCTCAGCCTCCCGAGTAGCTGGGATTACAGGCATGAGCCACCACGCCCGGCTAATTTTGTATTTTTAGTAAGAGACGGGGTTTCTCCATATTGGTCAGGCTGGTCTCGACCTCCCGATCTCAGGTGATCCACCCACCTCGGCCTCCCAAAGTGCTGGGATTACAAGCGTGACTCACCGCGCCCGCTTGTGTGCGTTTTTAAAGATAAATTTCTGCAATTATGTAGATATTTTACCACAAATATAATTAAAATATATTTTATATCTTCAGCTTGTGTAGGCATTGGCAAGCCCTCTTCCAGAATGTAGTACCAACTTATACTACCAGCACTACAGGATGGATTATTTATTATCTAATTGTCTTTATTTTCCAAACCCTACAGTGTAAACTTTGTGAAGTCAAAGGCCTTTAATTTCATTCACCATAATATTTGCAATTTTTAATTAAATGAATTTTATTTGACTTTGAAGCATTTCTTCTTTTCCTTTTTTTTTTTTTTTTTTTTTTTTTTTGAGATAGGAGTCTCACTCTGTCGCCCAGGCTGGGGTGTGGTGGCGTGATCTCGGCTCACTGCAACCTCTGCCTCCCGGGTTCAAACGATTCTCCTGCCTCAGCCTCCGGAGTAGCTGGGATTACAGGCGCCCATGCTTGGCTAATTTTTTGTATATTTAGTCTGGTCTCAAACTCCTGACCTGGTGATCCGCTGCCTCGGCCTCCGAAAGTGCTGAGATTACAGGCATGAGCCACCACGTCGAACCTGAAGCATTTATTTTCTTAAAAATAACTGGAGTAGGTCGGGCTCGGTGGCTCATGCCTGTAATCCCAGCACTTTGGGAGGCCGAGGCAGGCGGATCACCTGAGGTCAGGAGTTCGAGACTAGCCTGACCAACATGGAGAAACCCCGTCTCTACTAAAAATACATTAGCCGGGTGTGGTGGTGCATGCCCCGTCTCTACTAAAAATACAACATTAGCCGGGAGTGGTGGTGCATACCTGTAATCCCAGCTACTCGGGAGACTGAGACAGGAGAATTGCTTGAACCCAGGAGGCGGAGGTTGCAGTGAGCCGAGATTGCACCATTGCACTCCAGCCTGGGCAACAAGAGCAAAACTCTGTCTCAAATAAATAAATAATAAAAAAATAACTGGGGTAAAATTGATATAGTTATGCTTTTCTGAACATTTGTTTTCCACATCTCTGTTTCTTTACACATAAGATTTATCTGCCAAAATTTTTTTTCTTATTTTGACCATTCTCAGTGAGGGTCATTTCACCCCAGAAGATACTATAACCAAGCAGGTACAATTTCAGTACGGTCTTGAAGAAGGCAGGCCTTGGCTGACCAGGTGAGCTCTAAGCAATTGTAAATAACTACCTTCTAAATATGTGTAATTTATATTTTTTATTTATATACCATAAACATTTATTAAGCTGTAATATTTATAATATAATTTTCTGTTCTGAGATCTACAAATATATCTGCATAACACCAATGGCAATATTTTAATAAACAGGAGGAATATATATATATCTTTGCAAAGAGAAAAACAAGCCTGATACATTTGCATTGTATAAGATACTGTAGAATCAATATCCAAAGCTCAAGGAACTAAAACACACTCACACACACACACACACACAAAACATCCTAATTCAAGATTCAACATTTCTCCTCTTTGCTGGGTCCAGGTATGAGAGTCATCACTGTGCCTATGAGCTGGGTCCAGAAATAAGACATCCACCTGTGGTAAGATCCACATATAAAAGTCACAATACAAACTGAGCTATATCCACAGTGAGACTCAGAACCTCAGCAGTGGGCTCTGTCCATGTGTGAGCATGATAATCCTGTCAGCTGGGTGTCCCAACTTTGTACTAGGTCCCAACTTTGTACTGGGACCTAATATGAAACTCTCAGTGAAACGTAAGGGCTTTATATTACATGCATGAGTGTGGTAATATTCTAAGAACTTTCTGCAAGCAGAAGACTCAGGACCTTACCCATTGCCCTAAGCCCAGCTACAAGAATCAACACCTCTTCTATTGGCTAAATCCAAGTATATGAGAGTCATCATTGCACCTGTGAGCTTGATCCAGAAATGAGTCATCATCTCACACATTGCTAAATTTACATATGACAGTCACAACTCTAATTGTGGACGATGTCCACATGTGAGATTCAGGACCTCACCAGTGGGTTCTGTCCATGTGTGAGAGTGACAATTCTAATTGTCGGGGGGGTGTGCCTGTGGAATACACAATCTCACCTGTGTGCTGAGTCCTGTTAGGACACTCTCTATGTCACTCAAAGATGTTATAGGATATGCATGAGTGTCATCATCTTCTGTGACATTACCACAAGTAGGAAACAGAAGACCTTACCTATTCCCCTAATTCTAGCCACGAGAGTCAAAATCTTTCCTATTGGTTGGGTCCGCATATGAGAGTCATCATCACACCCATGAACTAGGCCTAGGTATGTCACAATCCCACCTGTGGGAAGACCAGACAGGAGAGTCACATTGCTTGAATGTTGGTCTAGGACTATTTCAATAACCCCCTGTGTTCAGGGCCCTGGCAAGAAAGTCACATTACTTGAGTGCTGAGTTCAGCAATATGTCACAATGCCTCCAGTGGGCAGGGCCTAGCCTAGAGAACCACATCACCTGGGTCCTGTGCAAAGCAATATTTCACAATTAACTCTGTTTACAGGGCTCAGGAAGGAGAGGAAAGTCACATCATGTAGGTTCTGGCCTATTGGATAGGTCACAATCCCTCCTTTGACAGAACTCAGGCAGCAGAGTCACATCATTTGTGTGTAGGGCCCAGTAATATGTCAAAATTCTCACTGCAGTCAGGGCCCATGATGGAAGAAAGAGTCATGTCACCTAGGTTCTGGGCAAGGAATATGTCACAATCTACCTGTGGACTCAGGTCTGGCCCCAGGGTCACATCTCCTGAGCACTAAATTCAGCAATATGTCACAGTGCCCTTTGTGGTACAAGCCAGAGCAGTTGTATCACATCACCTAGGTGCTATGCCGAGCAATATGTCACTATTTATTTTGTGGGCAAGGCCCAAGCAAAAGAAGAATTACATCATCTAGGTGATGAGCCCCATGATATATCACAGTGCCCCCTTTGTATAGGGTCCAAGCAGAAGTGAAAAGTCGCATCGTTGTGTCTTGGGCCTAGGAATACATATCACAATGGCTTGTGTAAGCAGTGCTTAGGCCGAAGAGTCCCATTACCTAGGTGCTGGGCCCAGAGATACGTGGAAATCTTCCTGTGGGCAGAGCACAAGCAGGTGAGGAAGGTCACATCACCTAGGTGGTAGGCCCAGAGATATGTTGCAATTTCCCCTTTAGGCCAGGCCAATGCAGAAGAGTCACATCACCTGGGAGATAATCCCCACACTGTCACCTTGCCCCTTGTAGACAAGGCCCTGGTAGCTGAAAATCGCATTACCTAAGGGCTAGTCTCAGTGATATCTTACAATTCTCTTAGGACAGAGTCCAGACAGGAGAGGAGAGTCACATCACGTAGGTACTGAGCCCAGTGACATGTCACTATTCTCTTTTATGGCAGGGCCCAGGAAAGTCACATCACCAAGGTGCTGGGTTCAGTGATATGTCAAAATCTCCCCTATGGACAGGGCCCAGGCAGGAGAAAACACTGATATGGTTTGGGTATGTCCCCACCCAAATCTCACCTAAATTTTAACAATCTCTACATGTTAAGAGCAAGGCCAGGTAAATGTCATTGAATTATGGAGGTGGTTTTATACTGTTCTTGGGGTAGTGAATAAGTCTCGTGGGATCTAATGGTTTTATAAAAGGGAGTTACCATGCACAGGCCTTTATGCCTGCCACCATGTAAGATGCCTTTTTGTTCTTCGTCTTTTACCAGGATTCTGAGGCCTCCTTAGCCATGTGGAACTGTGAGTCCATTAAACCTATTTCTTCTATAAATTACCCAGTCTTGAATATGACTTTATTCGCAGTATGAGAACAAACTAATGCAGAAAGTCACATTTTTAGCTGATGGGCCCATACATATATCACAATGCCCTCTGTGGGCAGGGCCCACACAGCAGAGTCAAACCACTTGAGTGCCTGGCCCAGCGTTTTGTAACAATCACAGCTGTGGGCAGCACCTATTCAGAAGAGGACAGCCACTTCACCCAGGTGATGGGGCCAGAGATATGTCACAATGCCCCTTTTGGGCAAGGCCCAGGTAGTAGAGGAGAGTCAACTCACCTAGGTCTGGGGCCCAGTGATATTTTCTATTTTTTTTGTATGTAAGGCACAGGAAAAAAGTCACATCACATAGGTTCTGGGTTCAGTGATATGTCACAATTCTTCCTATGGGCAACACAGAGGCAGAAGAGTCACCTCACCTACATGCTGGATACAGTAATATGTCACAATTTTCCCTAAGAACAGGGCTCTGGCAGGTAAAAAGAATCCCATTACTTGGGTGATGAGCAGAAAGATGTGTCACAATGCCTTTTGTAGGCAGGCAAGGCCAGGCAGGAGAGTAACATCACCTGGGTCCTGGGCTCAGCAACATGTCACAATCTCCCCTTGGGCATTGCCCAGGCATGAAAAGAGAGTTACGTCATCTAGGTGATACATCCAAATACATGTCACACACACAAAAAAAACAGGGCCTAGAAAAAAATAGAGACAGATTACCTAGGTGCTGGATCCAGAGATATGTTACATTCCCTTCTGTGAGCCAGAACGAGACAGGAGAGGAGAGTCGCATCACCTAGATGATGGGTGCAGAGGTATGTCACAATGTTCTCCATAGGCGAAGCCCAGATAGGAGAGTTAAATCATCTGGGTTCATGGCCTATGAGTAGGGCTCACTCAGGAGAAAAGAGTCACATCATTTAGCTGTTGAACACGGTAATATGTCACAATACCCACTGTGGGTGGGTCAATAAAGGGGAGAAGCATTACATCACCTAGGTGATGAGCCCAGTGACATCTCACATTTCCCACTGTGGGGAGGGCCCAAGCAGGACGGGAGAGTCACATTACCTAGGTGCTGGGCCCAGCGATATGTAACTCTCCCCCGCTGAGCAGATTCCAGGCAGGAGAGGAAAGTGACATCATCTGGTTGCTGGGCTCAGCAATATGTTACCATTCATCCTGTGGATGGGGTCCAGGTAGTAGAGGTGAAAAAAAATCACCTAGGTTCTGGGTTCAGTGATATGTCATAATCCCCCCAAGGGAATGACCCAGGGATGAGAGGGGAGTCCCTTAATCTAGTTAATGTTCCCAGAGATATGTCACAATGTCCCTGTAGGAACAGGGAGGAATGTCACAATGTCCCATATTCCAGGGAGGAATGTCCCTGGAGGAAGAAATCTAAATGCTGGGCTTAGCAATATGTCACAATCTTTTCTGTTTGCAGATCACAGGCAAAAGAAGAAAGTTACAGCATTTAGGTGCTTGGCCCAGGTATATGTCACAATTCCAGTTTTGGGCTGGGCCAAGGCAAGAAAGTCAAATTACTAAGGGGCTGGGCAAAGGCATATGTCATAATCACATTTGTGGGAAGGTACAGGGATGAGATTGACAATCCTGTATATGTCCCAGCTCAAGGTATGAGATTCAACATCTGTGTGTTGGGTCCTCGTACATGAGTCACAAACTCAATGGTGGACTAGGCATGTGCATGAGACCTCAATCTCACCAGCAGACTATATCCTAGTAGGGAACTCACAGCCTCACAGGGGTGCTAAATCCAGGTCAGACAGTCATTATCTCACTTGTGGAGTGGATTCTTGTCTGAGACACAATTCCAAATTTTGACTGCCTCCAGCTATGAGATTTAGGACTTAACAATGTGCTGTATTCAAGTGGGAGGGTGACAATTCTTATGTCACCTGGGTGTACATACAAGAGTCACAATCTCATCAGTGTGCTGGGCCCTATTATGACACACTGTACAACTTGAGGGCTTTAAAATATACACCTAAGAGTCGAAATCTGCTCTGAGACCTTCATGCTTGTATGGGTCTGTGATCTTACTCATTGCCCTAGAATCAGGTATGAGATTGAACATCTCTTATTGGCTGGATCCAGGTATGAGAGTTACCACCATTCCTGTGATCTGAGTCCATAAATGAGTCATCATTGGAACTGTGGCCATATTCACATATGATAATCACAATTCCAACTGTGGACTGTGTTCGCTTAGAATTTTACCAGCAGGCTCTGTCCATGTGAGAGAGTGACAGTTGTAACTGTGGCCTGGGTGTGCATATGAGTCACAATCTCAACTGTATGCTGAGCCCTGTTATGACACTCTCTGTACCACTCAAGTGCTTTATATAGTATGCGTGAGTGATGTGATGCTTTGTGATCTTTATACAATTGGAAACTAAGGACCTTATTGGTTGCCCTAATCTTAGCTATGAAAGTTACCATCTCTCCTATTAGCTGAGTTCAGGTACAAGTGTCATCCTCATCCCTGTTAGCTGGGAGCAGGGATGAGGCTGGATCATCACATCCCATGGGTGCTGGACCAGGAATATGTCACAATTTCCTCTATGGGCAGGACCCAGGCAAGAGAGTCACATCGCCTCAGTGCTGTGTCCCCAGTGAAATGTCACAATGCCCCTGTGGGCAAGGCCCAGGAAAGAGACTCACATTACCTGGGTGCTCAGCCCAGTGATGTGGTCCAGCTTTTCCTGTGCACAAAGCACAGGCAGAAGAAGAGAGTCACTTCATCTAGATGATGAACCCAAAGTTATGTCAAAATGCCCCCTGTGAGCAGGGCTCAGGCAGAAGAGTCACATCACCCAGGTGCTAGACTCAGCAATATGTCATAATTCCCCCTATATGCAGGGCCCAGGCAGGAGGGAGTCACATCATCTAGGTGCTGGGTCCAGAGATATGTCACAATGCTCACTGTGGACATTGCCCATGAAGTAAAGTCACATCACCTTAATGTTGGGCACTGCATTATATTATCATGCCCCCTGTATGCAGAATCCAAACAGAAAAGGATATTTATTTCATCTGGGTGCTAGGCCCAGTGCTATGTCACAATCCCTAAAATGGGCAGGGCCCAGACATGAGAAGAGAGTCATATCACCTAGGTGTTGGGCCCAGTGATATGTTATAATGCTCCCAGGGTGCAGGAACCAGGCGGGAGAAAAGAATCACATCACTTACGTGCTGGGCCCAGAAATATTTCAAAATCTCCCTTGAGGGCAGTGCCCAGGAAGGAGAGCATGTCACCTAGATGCTTGATTTAATTAATGTCACTGTAGGCTTGGCCTCCCCAGGCAAGTGGAATTCCTCAAGCGCTCGGCAAATGTATACGTAAAAATCACACCTGCAAAAGGTCCAGTGGTTAGATTTACAATTCTGCACATGTCCCAGCTTTAGGTATGAGAGTCAACACCCCCTGTGAGTTACGCGCAAGTACAGGACTCATCATCTCAGTAGTAAATTGGATCTGTGCATGAGAGTCCCAACCCCACCTAGGGGCTGTGTCCCGGTATGAAAGTAACAGGCCCATGGGTGTGCTGAATTCTGGTCCAAGAGTCACCACCCCACCTGTGGACAGGATCCATGTATGAGAGTCACGATTTTAACTGTCAACTGTCTCTGGATGTCAGATCAGAACCTCAAAGGTGAGCTGTGTCCATGTGGGAGAGTGGTAACTCTTATTTTTGGGTGGGTGTTCATTTAAGGATCACAATCTCGCCTTTGTGATTGGCACCATTATGACATTTTCTGTATCACCCAAAGGCTTTATATGATATGCATGAGAGTCACAATCTGCTTTGAGAGTTTTGCGCTGGTATGACCCATGATTTTACCTGTTGCCCTAAGCCCAGGTATGAGAGTCAACTTCTCACTAATTTGCTGCATCCAGGAATGACAGTCATCACTGTGCCTGTCAGCTGGATTCAGAAGTGAGTCACCATCCTACCTGTGGCTGGATCCATGTATAAGTCACCATTTTAACTGCAAACTGCATTTACATGTGAGATTTGAGATCTTAACATGTGTGTAAGTTAAAATCCTGTTGGCTGGGTGTGCATGTGAGAGTCACAGTCTCACCTGTGTGCTGAGCCCTGTTATGACACTCTCTGTAGCAACTGAAAGCCTTATACAATATGCATGAGTATTGTAATTTTCTCTGACCTTCGTACAAGAAACACACCCAAACCTTACTCATTGCCCGAAGCCTAGCAAAGAGAATCACTATCTCTCCTATTTGCTGGGTTCAGGTATGATTGTCATCATTGCACCAGTAAGCTGAGCCCAGATGTATGTCACAATCCTGCCCATAGACAGGGACCAGGCAGAAGAGTCACATCACCTGGATGCTAGGACAGGAATCTGTCAATCCTCACTATGAGCAGGATGAGGGAGAAGAGTCATTGCTGGGTTCTGGGCCTAGTGATACGCCACAGTCCTTCATGTGGGCAGGTCCCAAGCAGACGAGAAAAATAACATTACTTAGGTGATGAGCCCAGCAATATGGAACAATGCCCAATGTAGGCAGGGCCCAGGCAAGAGAGGAGAGTCACATCACCTAGTTGCTGGTTCCCATAATATGTTGCAGTTCCCACTGTTCGCAGGACTTAGCAAAAGAAGTGAGTCACAAAATGTAGGTGCTGGGCCAGGCGCGGTGGCTTATGCCTGTAATCCCAGCACATTGGGAGGCTGAGGCAGGCAGGTCACTTGAGGTCGGGAGTTCGAGACCAGCCTGACCAACATGGAGAAACTCCGTCTTTACTAAAAAAAAAAAAAAAAATCCAAACATAGCCGGGCGTGGTGGTGCATGCCTGTAATTTCAGCTACTCAGGAGGCTGAGGCAGGAGAATCCCTTGAAGCCAGGAGGTGGAGGTTGGAGTGAGCCGAGATTGCACCATTGCACGCTAGCCTGGGCAACAAGAGTGAAACTCTGTCTCAAAAAAAAAAAAAAAAAAATTAGGTGCTGGGTTAAGCAATAGTTCAAATAGTTCACAATCCCCACTGTTGGCAAAGATCAGGCAGCAGACAAGACTCAAATCACCTAGGTGCTGGGTGCAGCAATATGTTACATGTTCTTCTGAAGCTGAGACACAGGCAGGAGAGAAGAGTGTCTTCACCTAGGTGTTTGACTAAGAAATACGTCATAATATCCCATGTGGGACATTAAGGCAGAACAAGCACATCACCTAGGTGCTGGGCCCAGTGATATGTCACAATCTTCTCTGTGATCAAAGCCTTGGCACAAGGGGAGAGTCACATTACCTAGGTGTTGAATTCAGAAATATGTAACAATCACTTCTAAGTAATGGGTTCAGGCAGATGAGGAGAGTCATGTTACCTTGGTCCTTGGCCTTGGTATATGTCACAATTTCATTTGTGGGCTGAGCCCACAAAGAAAACTAAAATCACTCAGGGTATGGGCAAAAGCATACATCACAATCACACCTGCAGAAAAGTCCAGGGATGAGATACACAATCCCAAACATGTCCAGCTCTAGGGAGGACAGTCAACACCTCCTGTGTGTTCAGTCCGAGTATGCAAGTCAGAATCTAGACATTGGACTGGATTTGTGCCTGAAAGTCTCAAATCAACCTTCAGATTGTGTCCTGGTAGTAGAGTCACAGCCTCAGAGGTGTGATAAATCTTGGTCCTAGAGTCATTATCTCATCTGTGGACCTAATCCATGTATGAGACTCACAATTCCAACTTTTAGCTACCTCTGAGTGTGAGATTCATAACCTCAACAGTGGGCTGTGGCTATTTAAGAGGGTGAAAATTCTTACTGTGAACCGGGCGGGCATATGAGGGTCACTATCTCACCTGTGCACTGGGCCCTGTTACCCCACTCTTGGTGCCACTCGAGGGCTTTCTATAGTATGCCTCAAAGTCACAATCCACAATTAGATCTACATGCTGGTATGAACTCATGATCTTACCCATTGTCCTAAGCCCAGGAATGACAGCTAACATCTCTCTTATTGGCTAGGGTCAGATATGAGAGTTCTTACTGTGCCTGTGAGTTGGGTGCAGAAAGAAGTCATCATCCCACCTGTGGCCAGATCCATGTATGGCAGTCAAACTTTCTTTTTTTTTTTTTTTTTGAGATGGAGTGTTGCACTGTTGCCCAGGCTGGAGCACAGTGGCATGATCTCAGCTCACCACAACCTCCCCGTCAGGTTCAAGTGATTCTCCTGCCTCAGCCTCCCGAGTAGCTGGGATTATAGGTGCATGCCACCATGCCTGGCTAATTTTTGTATTTTTAGTAGAGATGGGGTTTCACTATGTTGGCCAGGCTGGTCTCGAACTCCTGACCTCGTGATCCACCCGCCTCAGCCTCCCAAAGTGCTGGGCCACTGTGCCCAGCTGACAGTCACAATTTCAACTGCGGATGGCATCCACATGTGACACTCAGGACCTCACCGTGGTCTCTGTCCATGTGTGGGAGTGACAATCCTCACTGTTGGCTGGGTATGTGTATGAGAATCACAATTTTAACTTTGTGCTGGAATCTGTTATGACACTCTCTGTATCATCGGAAGGGAGTGTACAATATGCATGAGTTTTGTAATCTTCTGTGACCTTCATACAAGTAGAAAGCCCAGGACCTTGCCCATTGCTTGAAGGCTACCTATGAGAGTCAACATATCTCCTATTGACTAGATCCAGGTATGCAACTAATCACTGTGCCTCTGAGCTGGGTCCAGAAATCAGTCACTGTTCAATTGTTTCCAGATGTACACATGACAATCAGACTTTTGACTGTGGACTGCATCTGCATGTGAGGTTCAGAAGCTCACCAGTGACCTTCTTTCATGTTTGGAAGTGACAATCCCAATTGTTGGCTTGGTATGCCTGTGACAGTCACAATCTCACCTGTGTGCTGAGTCCTATTATTACATTCTCTGTAGCACACAAAGTATTTATAGGATATGCATAAATTTTATACATCTCTGTGACCCTTCTAAAGTAGGAAACCCAGGACTTTACCTACTGCCTAAAGTCTAATGAAGAGCGTCAAAATCATTCCTACTGTCTGGGTTCTCATATGAGTGTAATCGTAATGCCTGTGAGCTGGAAAAACTATGTGTTAAAGCTTAGCCTGTGTGAATAAACCAGAAAAGAGAATCACGTCACCTGAATGCTGGACCAAAAACATGTCGCTATCCACTCTGTGGGGAGGACCATGGCAGAGAAATCACATAACCTGGGTACTGGGCCCAGCAGTATGTCGCAATGCCATCTGTGGGCAAGGTTCATGCAGGAAAGACACATTATCTGCATGAAGGGCACAGCAATATGTCACCCTGTGTACAGGGCTCAGGTAAGAGAGGAGAGTCACAATGCCCAGTTGTTGGGCCCATTGATAGGTCACAATGCCTCCTTTTGGAGGGACCAAGGCAGGAGAGTCATATCATTTACGCATAGGGCTCAGTGATATATCACAACCCGCACTGCGGCAAAGCCCATGCAAAAGAGTAAAGTCACATCACTTAGGTGATTGGCCCAGTTATATGCTACAACTATCTGTGTTGGCAGGGCACAAGTAGGAGAGGACGATTACATAACCTGGGTTATGGGCCCAAAGATATTTTCCTACATAGGCCTCACAATTTCCCCTGAGGACAAGGCCTATGGAGGAAAGGAAAATAACTTAAATGCTTAGCCCAGGTATACATCACAATTTTATTTTTGGGCTTTACCCAGGCAAGATAGTCAAATCACTCAGGCACTGGGCAAAGGTATATATCACAATCACACTAGCAAGAAGGTCGAGAAATGAGATTCAAAATTCCACACATTTTCTGACTTCAGGTATGAGAGTCAAGAGACCTCATTTGAGTTGGGTCCAAGTATATGAGTCACAATCTTAACGGTGGATTCAGTCCCTGCAAGAGAGCCCCAATTCCAAATGCAAACTATTTCTGAATCTAAGAGTCACAGCCTCACAGGTGTTCTGAATCCTAGTTTTTGAGTCACCATTCTACCTGTTAAGCAGATCTACGTATGACAGTCACAATTCCAACTTTTGACTGCCTCCATGTGTGAGATCCACAGCCTCAACAGTGAACGGTTTCCATGTGTGACAGTGACAATGTTTACTGTTGGCTGAGTGTGCATAGGAGAGTCACAATTTCACCTGTGTTCTCGGTTATGTTATGACACTCTCTGTATTACCCATGGGCTTTATATGGTATAAGTGGCAGCTGCAATCTGCTTTGAGACCTTCATGCTGGCATGAACCAATGATTGTACCCATTGCCCTATGTCCAGGTATGAGAGACACATCTCTCTTATTGGCCAGATATAGGTATGACAGTCATCAAAGTGTCTGTAAGCTGGCTCCAAAAATAAGTCAGCATACCAACTGTCCCAGGACCCACATATGACTGTCACAAATCTAATTTTGGGGTGTGCTTGTGAGATTCAGGACCTCACCAGTGGGCTTTTCTTATGTGTGAGGGTGACAATCCTAACTGTCAGCTGGGTGTGCCTATGAGAGTAACAATCTCACCAGTGTAGTGGATCCTGTTATTATACTCTCGATATTAAACAAAAGCTTTATAGGATAAGCTTGAGTGTCATAATCTTTTGTGACCTTTCCTCACATAGGAGACCCATTACTTTATCCGTTGAGCTAAGCCTAAAATAAAAAGGCAAAATCACCCTTATTGGCGGGACCATATATCAAATTAGCCAGTAAAAAAGATACTCTCTGTACTAGCCAGGCTGAGAGAAACAGGTAAGATTCTGGATCTTCTCTTTGTACAAAGATCATAAAAAATCACCACTTCCTTCCATATTGTATAAAGCCCTTGGGTGATACAGAGTGTAAAATGCAGGTGATACAGAGAGTGTATCCAGCACACAATAGAAATTTTTCTTATTTTATGCACACCCAGCCAACCATTAGCCTTGTCACCCTCACACATAAACAGAGCCCACTGGTGAGGTCCTGAATCTAACTCGTGGATGCAGTTCACGGCTGAAATTGGGACTGCATATGTGAATACCTGGCTATGGTTGGAATAGTGACTCATTTCTAAACCCACCTCATAGGCAGATGAAGACCCTCCTATCTAAACTCAGCCATTCTTAAAGATGTTCACTCTCATATCTGGGCTTAGAATCACAGGTAAAATTGTGGGTTCACACAAGCACAAAAGTTTCAGAACGGACTGCAACTCTCATGCATACTGTATAATGCCCTCGTAAGACAGAGATGGTCCTTACAGGGCCAGGCATACAAACGAGATTGTGACACTCATATGCACACCCAGCCAGCGGTAAAGACTGTCATCCAACCACATCAACGCAGCCAGTGTTAAAGTCCTGAATCTCAGCCGGGCGCGGTGGCTCGTGCCTGTAATCCCAGCACTTTGGGAGGCCGAGGTGGGCAGATCACGAGGTCAGGAGATCGAGACCATCCTGGCTAATACGGTGAAACCCCATCTCTACTAAAAATACAAAAAATTAGCTGGGTATGGTGGTGGGCGCCTGTAGTCCCAGCTACTCAGGAGGCTGAGGCAGGAGAATGGTGTGAACCCAGGAGGCGGAGCTTGCAGTGAGCCAAGATCATGCCACTGCACTCCAGCCGGGGCAACAGAGTGAGACTCTGTCTCAAAAAAAAAAAAAAAAGTCCTGAATCTCATTCCCGGAGGCAGTCGAAAGTTGGAAAACTGATTCTGATATGTAGAGAGTCACCAACCCACCTGACCAAGATTCAGCACACCTGTAAGGCTGTGACCCTTTGAAAATAATACAGTGCATGGGAGGGATTGTGGCTGTCATGCAAGGATCCTGTCCACTGTTGAGATTGTAACTCATGTACTGAGACCCAACATACAGAATATATTGACTCTTATACCTAGAACTGGGCCATGTGCATGATTGTTAATTTTATCCCTGGACTTTTCTGCAGGTGTGGTCGTGACATATTTATTCGCCCAGTACCTGAGTGATTTGAGTCTCTTGCCTGGGCCCTCTCCTTATAGGGTATTGTGACATATTTCCAAACCCAGGACTAAATGATTTGACTTTCTTCTGCCACTTGGGCTCTGACCAAGAAGGGATTGTGATGTATTACTGGACCCAGAACCAAAGTGGGTGTGACTCTTCTCTTTCGTCAGGGCACTGCCAAAAAAAAAAAAAATTGTGGCATATCACTAGACCCTGATTCTAGATGATGTAACTCTCCTCTTTTTGCTTTGCCCCACATATTTTGGGTATCATGACACATCGCTAGGCCCAGAACCTAGGGGATGTGAGGCTCCTGCCTAAGCCCGCCCTGCAGTGAGCCTTGTGACATATGTCTGCATCCATGACCTAAGAATCGTGACTCTTTCTGCCTGAACTTTGCCAACAAGGAAAATTGTGACATATTTCTGCACCCACCAACCAGTTGATGTGTCTCTCCTGCCTGGGATTTTCCCAGAGAGAGCATTGTGACATATTGCTGGGCCCAGCAGCCAGGTGAAGTGATTCTGTTCCTGTTGCATTGCTTTCAGGAGAAGATTTTTAAATATTCTTGGCTAAGCATGCAAATGATGTGACTCTCCAGTCTGGTCCCTGCTTTCAGAAAAGACTGTGACATATCCATGGTCTAGTGCCTAGGTGATGTGGCTCTCCTGCTCTCTCCCTACCAAGAGGTGGCATTGTGACATATATCTTGGTTCAGCTCACAGGTGCAGTAATGACTATCATACCTTGTGAGTTGAACCAGCCAATAAAAGAGATAGTGACTCACATTTAGGCTTAGAAAAATGAGTAAGACCCTGTGTCTCCTCTTTGTATGAAGATTATAGAAAGTTACCACTCTCACGTATCACATAAAGCATTTGCGTACTACAATGTCATCACAAATCCCAGAACATGAGTGAGATTGTGTTCTCGTGTGCACAGTCCACCAACCATTAGAATTGCCACCCTCTCACACTGACAGAGCCTACAGGTGATGTTTTGAATCACACACAAATGCAGTCAGTCCACAGTTTAAACTGTGACTTTTATATCTGAACATCAAGCCACAATTGGAATGGTTACTCATTTTTAAACCCAGCTTATAGGCAGGTGAACTCTCCTATCTGGACACAGTCAGTAAGAAAGATGTTGACTCTCACACCTGGGCTTAAGGCCATAGGTACGATCAAAGGTCTCTTCTAACATGAAGGTTTCAGAGCAAATTTTGACTCTCGTGCATATTGTATAAAGCCCTCAAGTGGTACAGAGAGTGTTCTAACAGGGCCCAGCACACAAGTGCGATTGTAACTCTCATCTGCACACCCAGGAGAGAGTAAAGATTGTCATTGTCCCACATGAACACAGCCCACTGTTGAGGTTCTGAATCTCACACCCTGAGGTGGCTAAAAGTTGCAAACTTGAATTTCATACGTGAATCTGTTCCACAAGTGGGTTCATGACACTCAGATTAAGATTCAGCAAACCTGTGAGGCTGTGACTGTACTTAAAAAACACAAACCCCAGAAGGAATAGGGCTCTCAAACGTAGATCCTGTTGACCAATGGGATTGTGACGTGTACTTAGAATGACCATACAGAAATTGACTCATACCTAGAACCGGGACATGTGTGAGATTGTTAATCTCAACCCCGGACCTTCCTGTAAGTGTTATTGTTACATATGCCACAGTCCAGCACCTGAGTGATTTGACTCTACTGCCTGGACCCAGCTCACATATGAGATTGTAACATATAACTGGGCGCTGGGACATTTTGACATCACTGGCCTTGCACTCGGGTGATGTGTCTCCTCTCATGCCTTGACGCTGCCCACAGGAGGCATTGTAACATACCACTGGGTCCTATGCCCATTTGATTTAACTCTCCTGCCTAAGCCCTGCCTATACAGAAAGTTGTTTCATATCCTGGGCCTGTCACCAAGTGATGTGACTATCTTCATTTGCCTGATCCTAGCTCTCAGGGGAGAATGGAACATATCACTTTGTTCAGTACTGAGCTGATGTGACTTCTCTTGTCTTCTGAGGTTTTCCTCACAGGGGAGATCGTGACATAAAGTTGGGCCCAACACCATGGTGATGTTACACTTTTGCCTTGGCACTGTCTTCAGAAGGCATTGTGACATATTGCTGTTACCAGCACCAAGGTGAAGTGTGTCTTGTGTTGGACCCTGCCCATAGACTGCATTGTGACATATCTTTGGGCCCATCAACTATTTGATTTGACTATCTCCCCTTACCACACATCTTTGCCCATAAGGGATATGGTGACATATATCTGGACCTGGCACCTGGGAAATGCGATGCTCCTCTCTTGCCTGAGCTATGTTCAGAAAAGAAAGGGTGATGTGTTGTTGTTTATCACCTAGGTGATGTGACCTAGCACATTACTGAGCGCAAAGGTGATGTGATACTTCTGCCTGTCCTTGCCAATAGAGGTAACTGGAATATATCTCTGAGCGCATAACTCAGATCATGTGAGTCTCCTTTTGTTTCTTGAGTCTGTCCACAGTGGAAATTATGACATATTGCCAGGCCTTGCACCCAGTTTTTGTGACTCTCCTGCTTGTATCCTTTCCACATGGGGCATTGTGACATATTTCTGAATCCAACACCAAGGTGATGTTACTCTCTTGCCTGGATTATTGTGACATCTCTCTGCATCCATCACCCAGGTGATTTGACTTCTTTCTCCTGCCTGGTCCCTGCTCACAGAGGGCATTGTGACATATCACTTGGCTCAGCACCTACATCATGTGACTCTCCACTCATGCCTCAACCATGCTTACTAGGGTGATTGTGAAATATAACTTGGTCTATCCCATAGGCTTTGTGACTTTCTTCTTCCTGAGCCCTAACACAGAAAGCATTGGGATATACCTCTGGGCCTCTTGCCTAGGTGAGGAGACTTTTCTGCTTAGGTCCTCTTCTTAGGGGGTATTGTGACATATTGCTGGACTCAGCAACTAGATGATGATGATGTGATTCTCTTCTACTGCTTGGACTTTGCCCAAGAAGGAATTGTGATGTATCACGGAGCCAAGAACCTAGGTGTTGTGAATCTCCTCTTCTGCCGGGGTCCTGCGTACATTCTATGTTGTGACATACGGCTGGGGTCAAAACCTAGGTGATGCAACTCTTTGACCTGGGCCCTGCCTGCAGGGGTATTATGACATCTTTTTGTTCATCACTTAGGTGTTGTGACTCTTTTCTTCTGCCTGGGTTCTGACAAAAAAGGGGATTGGGGCATGTCCCTTGACCGAGCACCTAGGTGATGTGACTGTCTTATTTGCCTGGGCCTTATATATTTGGGGTATTGAGACATATGGCTGGGCCCTACATCAATGGGATTTAAGGCTCCTGCCTTGGTCCTGCCAAAAGAAAACCTTTTTACATATGCCTGAATCCATCACCTAGGATATGTGACTCTCCTCTTCTGCCAGCATTCTGCTCACAGGAAAGACTGGGACATATTGCTGGGCCCACCATTGAGACGACGTGTCTTTCCTGCCTGGGTACTGTCCACAGGGAGCATTGTGACATATCACTGGGCCCAGCACCTAGGTGATGTGACTATGCATCATGTTCCCTGCTTTCAGGAAGGGGTGGTAAAGTATCCCTGACTGAGCATGCAGGGATGTGACTCTTTTACCTGGTCCTTGTCCTCAGGGAAGATTGTGACATATGCCTTGCCCAGCTCCCAGGTGATATGACTCTCCTGCTCACTCTCTACCTATAGGTGGCATTACGACATATCTTGGCCCAGCTCACAGGTAGGATGCCGACCCTCTTTCCTCGAACCAGTCAAAATAAGATACTTTCATTGCTAGGCTTAGTGAAATGGGTAAGATCCTGGGTCTCCTCTGTGTATTAAAGTCATAGAGAACTACCACCTTCTTGTATCTTATATAAAGTCCTCCAGTGGTAGAGAGGATGTCATCACAGGGCCCAGGACACAAGTGATATTGTGTTTCACATACGCACACCCAGCCAACTGTTAGGATTGTCACCCTCACACCTAAACAGAGCCCACTTGTGAAATGGTGAATCTCACATGTAGACGCAGTCTGCAGTTAAAATTCTGACTGTCATATGTGAACACCTGGACACAGTTGTGATGGTGACTCATTCCTAAACCCAGCTCATAGAGAGGTCAGGATTCTCCCATCTAGACTCAGCCAGTAGGAGAGATGTTCAGTCTCATACGTGGAATTAGGGGCACAGGTACAATCATGGGTGCATAACAGCATGAAGGTCTCAGAGCAGATGTTGACTCTCATACATAACGTATGCAGCCCCTGAATGGTAGAGAGACTGTCCTCACAGAGCCCAGCAAACAGGTGAAGTTGTGACACTCCTTTGCATAGGTGGCCAATAGTAAAGATTGTCATCCTTCCATGTGAACACAGCCCACAGTTGAGGTTCTGAATCTCCCACCTGGAGGCAGTGGAAAGTTGGAGAATTAACTCTCATACATGGATCTGGTCCCTAGGTGGGTTGGTCAATCTCAGACCAAGATTCCCCACAGCTGTGAGGCTGTGACTGCACTAAGGGAAAACAGTTTTCAGAAGGAATTGAGTCTTTTTTTTTTTTTTTTTTTTTTTTTTTTTGAGACGGAGTCTCGCTCTGTCGCCCAGGCTGGAGTGCAGTGGCGCCATCTTGGCTCACTGCAAGCTCCGCCTCCTGGGTTCACGCCATTCTCCTGCCTCAGCCTCTCCGAGTAGCTGGGACTACAGGCGCCCGCCACCATACCTGGCTAATTTTTTTTGTATTTTTAGTAGAGACGGGGTTTCACCGTGGTCTCCGTCGATCTCCTGACCTCGTGATCCGCCCGCCTTGGCCTCCCAAAGTGCTGGGATTACAAGCGTGAGCCACCGCGCCCAGCCTTGAGTCTCTTTTGTACAGATCCAGTTTATTTTTGAGATTGTGACTCATGTACTTAGACCAAACCTACAACTGGGACATGTGTGGGACTATTAATCTCATCCCTGGACCTCCCTGTAGGTATGATTCTGATGTATGCCCCTCCCTGGGTCTACCCTCCAGTAGAGATTATGACATGTCATTTTTTTCCCATACTTAGCTGATGTGATCTATTCTCCTGTCTTGGCTCTCTCCATAGAAGACATTATGATATATTTACAGGCCCTGCACCCAGTTTACGTGATTTCTGCCTGTGGCCTGCCCACATTGGCTATTTTGACATATTGCACAGTCCAACACCCAGGTGATTTTACTCTTCTGCCTGGGCCCTTCCTACAGGGGACATTATGAAATATTTCTGTGCCCATCGTGTGTGTGTGTGTCTCTGTGTGTGTGTGTTTTGAGACAGAGTTTCACTCTATCACCGAGGCTGGAGTGCAGTGGCGTGATCTTGGCTCTCTGCAACCTCCACCTCCCAGGTTCAAGGGATTCTTGTGCCTCAGTCTCCCAAGTAGCTGGGATTACAGGTGCCTGCCATCACGCCTGGCTAATTTTTGTATTTTTAGTAGAGACGGGGTTTCACCATGTTGACCAGGCTGGTCTCAAACTCCTGACATCTGGTGATCCACCTGCCTCAGCCTCCCAAAGTTCTGGGATTACAGGCATGAGCGACCGTGCCCGGCCACATCCATGTGTTTTGATTCTCTTCTCCTGCATGATTTCTGTTGATGGGGGGATTGAGACATATCTCTGGCCTCAGCACCCAGCTGAAGTGACTCATCTCTTTTTCGTATGTTTTGCTCACACAAAAGATAGTGACACATCGCTAGGCCAAACAAGGTGACATTACTCTCTTGATTTGGTCCTCCTCTCAAAAGGCATCGTGACATATTGATGGGCACAGCACAAAAGTGATTTGAGTCTCATGCCTAGACTCTGCCTGCAGGGGCATTGTGACATATCTCTGGGCTGATCTACTATTTGATGTGACTCTCCTTTTGTACCTGGGCTTTGCCTATAGAAGACATTGTGACATATCTCTCGGCTCTGCACCCAGGTGACTTGACTTACCTCTTCTGCCTGGGCCATACCTACAGGGAACATTGATACATATCTGTGGCCCCAACATGTAGATGATGTGACTTTTTTCTTTTTTCTTGGACCCGTCCACAGTGGGAATTGTGACATATCACTTGGCTTAGCATTTGTGCGGTGTGACTCTCCTCTCATACCTAGGCCCTGCCCACTGGGGTGATTGTGACATATATCTGGGTGCAGCCCCTAGGTTATTTGAAGCTCCTCTTTTCCATGATCCCACTTATAGCATGCATTGTGAAATCTCTGGTCTACTCACCTCGGTTATGTGACTTTCTTTTATTTTTATTCTTATTTATTTATTTTTGAGATGGAGTTTGGCTCTTCTAGTCCAGGCTCAAGTGCGATGGTATGATCTTGGCTCACCACAACCTCCACCTCCCAGGTTCAAGTGATTCTCCTGCCTTGGACTCCTGAGTAGCTGGGATTACAGGCATGTGCCACCACACCTGGCTAATTTTGTATTTTTTAGTAGAGACAAGGTTTCTCCATTTTGATCAGGCTGGTATCGAACTCCCAGCCTCAGGTGATCTGCCCACCTCAACCTCCCAAAGTGCTGGGATTTCAGGCATGAGCCACTGTGCCTGGCCATGACTTTCTTTTATTTGCCCTTCCATCAGGGGACATTTTGACATATTGCTGGGCCCATTATCTGGATGATGTGACTCTCCTCACCTGCCTGCATACTACTTGAAAGGGACATTGTGACATATCTCTGAACCAATTTTCTACATAATGTGCCTCTTCTCTGCTGCCCAAAACATGCATAAAGAAAATATTCTTTAGGCCCCTGTGACCTATCTCTGGACCTGGCACCCAAATGTCATGACTATCCTGTCTGGGCTCTGCCTAGAGGAAATGTTATGATATGTCACTGGGCCCTGAACACAAGTGATGTGACTCTCCTGCCTGGGCCTTGCCCATAGAGGGGATTGAGACATTCCAGGTGAAGAATCAAGGTGATGTTACTCTTATTTTTCAGCCTTTCCCTAAGGTAAAATTGTGACATATAACTCGGCCCAGCACACAGATGAGATTTTTACTCTTGTATGCAAACCTACCCAAAAGTTACTATTGTCACTATAACACATGAACAAAGACCACCGCTGAGGTCCTGAATCTTATATGTGAACACAGCCAACAGTTGGAATTGGGACTGTCATATGTTTATCTTGCCAGAAGTGAGATGGTGACTCACTCTGGATTCAGTTCACAGGAATGGTGATGACTCTCATACCTGAACCCAGCGAATAAGAGAGATGTTGACTCTGGTACCTAGGCTTTGGGGCCTGGGTCCTTTACTTGGGGAAAGCAACAGAAGATTATGACACCCATGTATGTTGTATAAAGCTCTTGGGAAATACTGAGTGTCATTACAGGGCCCAGTACACAGGTGTGATTGTGACTCTCCTATACACACGTAGCCAACAGTTTGAATTGCCATGCTCATACATAGACCGAGCCTACTGGTGATGTCCTAAATCTTACACATGAACCCATTCCACCATTGAAATTGTGGCGGTCATATGTGGATCCAGCCATAGGTTGGATGGTGACAAATTTCTGAACCCAACTCACTTGCACAATAAACCCAGCCAATAGAAGATATTTTGACTCTTGTACTTAGGCTTAGGGCAACAGGTAAGGTTTTGGGTTTTCTACTTGTATAAATGTCACAGAGGATTATTGCACTCACTTATATTGTATAATGCCCCTGAGGTTGTAAAGAAAGTGTCATTACATAACTCAGCACAAAGTTGAGATTGTGAATCTCAAATGCACACTCAGCCAACAGTAAGAATTGTCATTCACACACATGGACAGAACCCACTGGTGAGGTCCTGAATTGTAGTCACAGATGCAATCCACAGTTGGAATTTTTAATGTCATGTGTGCATCTAGCCACAGGAGGGATGGTGACACATATCTGAACCCAACTAAGAGGCAGAGCAATGACTTTTATACCTGGAACCAGCCAATACGAGAGATGTTGACTCTCATACCTGGGTGTGGGGCAACAGGTAAGCTCATGCATTTATACAGCACTAATGTCTCACAGGAGATTATGAGTCTCACCCAAACAATGTACAGCCCTCTAGTGGTACAGAGAGTGTCATAAGAGGACCCAGAACACAGCTGAGGTTGTGATTCTCATATACACTTCCAGCCCACAGTAAAAATTGTCATCCTCCCACATGAATACAGACAACTGTTGAGATTCTGAATCTCACACCTGGACACAGTTGAAAGTTGGAATTATAATCTTTACATGTAGATTTTGTCTACAGGTGGTAACTCTAGGACCAGGATTCATTACACCTGTGAGGCTTTGACTCTGATACCAGTATACAGTCTACAGGTAAAATTGAGACTCTCAGGGATTAATCTAGTCCATCACTGAGATTGTGACTCATGTATTTAGATGCAACTCCCAGGAGGTGTTGACTTTCCCACCTAAAGCTGGAACATATGTGGAATTGTGAATCTCATCCCTGGACCTTCTCACAAGTGTGATTGTGACATATACTTTTGCATAACACCTGAGTGATTTTACTTTCCTGCCTGGGCACAGCCCTCAGGGGAGATTGTGACATATACCTGGGTCAAGCACCTAGGTGATGTGACTTTCTTGCTTGAGCCCTACCCGCAGAGGGTGTTGTGAAATATCACTGGGTCATCTGACTCTTATCATTAGCCTGGGCCTTGCCCACAAAGCCATTGTGAGATATCACTGAGCCCAGCACCTCGGTGATGTGACCGTACTGCCTGGGCCCTGCCCACAGTAGGTATTGTGACATACCTCTGAACTCACTGCCTAGGTGATGTGACTTTTTTCTTTTGCCTGCATTCTGCCCCTTGAAAATGGATTTTGACATACCACAGGCCCATGGACTTAGGTGATATGATTCTCCTCTTCTGCCTGGGTCATGGCAATGGGAGACTGAATTATTTTAGCAAGCCCAGATTGCAGGTAATGTAAGCTTGTATCCTAGGCCCTGCCCACAAGAGGTATTGTGATTTATCTCTGTGGCCATAATTTAGGTGCTGTGACTCTTCTATTCTCTCTAAGCCATGCCAATGGAGGGGGACTGAAACATATCTTTGGGACAGCACAAAGGTAATGTGAAATTCCTGCCTGGGCCATGCCCATAGAAGACATTGTGACATATCACTGGTCACAGCACGCAGTAATTTAACTCTTCTCCCTGGGCCCTGCCCACAGGGGATATTGTAACATACATTTAGCCCAGCACTTAAAATATGTGGCTCTCTTAGCTTGTTTCTTTTCCACAAGTGGCATTTTGACATATAAGTGCACCCAGTACACAGATGAGACTGTGACTCTTGTATGCTCATCCAGCCAACAGTTATGAGTGTCACCCTCACACATGAACAGAGACCTCTAGTGAGGTCCTGAGTCTTGTACATGGACACAGTCCACAGTTGGAATTTTGACTGTCATATGTAGATCCAGCCACAGGTGTGATGTTAGCTCACAGGCACAACAATGACTGTTATAACTAGACCCAGCCAATAAAATACATGTTGACCCTTACAGCTAGGCTTAAGGAAATTGGTAGGGTCCTGGGTCTCCTACCTGTATTAAAGTCATGGCAGATTATAAAACTTATGCATATTGTATAATACCCCCTGGCGGTACAGAGTTTTATTACAGGGGCCAGCACACAGGTGAGATTATGACTTTGATATGCAGACACAGCTAACAGTATTGTCACCTTGGTGCTAAGCCCAGCAGTACAACACAATTCTTTTTTAGGCAGAGCCCTAGGAGCAGAAAAGAGTCCATCACTTAGGTGCTGGGTCCAGCAATATATCACCATATCCCTTGAAAAAAGAGCACAGGTAAGACAGTCACATCAACTAGGTGAAAGGCCCAGCAATATTTCACAATCTTCTCTGGAGTCAGAACCTAGATAATAGAGGAGTGACATCAGCTTGGTGCTGGGCCCAGTGAAATGTCATGTTGGGTATAAGGACATGAGTCACGCTCTCAATGGTGTACTGGATCCACTCATGACAGCATCAATCTGTCCTGTGGATTGTCTTCTTAGTAGAGTGACAGCCTCACAGGTTTGCTGAATGTTGGTTGGAGAGTCAGAAACCCAAATGTGAACCAAATCTGCTTTTGACTGACTTTGGGTGTGAGATTCAGAACCTCAACAGTGGGATGTGTTCATGTGGGATGATGAGAGTCTGTACTGTTGGCTGGGTGTGCATATCACTGTCACAATCTCAGCTGTGTGCAGTGCTCAGGCAGAAAAGAAGAATCAAATCACCTAGATGAATAATTAGAAATTTTATTCTCTTTTACTAATCTTTTCTAATACTTCTATGGGCAAAGCCAATGGAGGAGAGTTGCATCCCCTATGTTTTGGACACAGCCATATGTCACAATACACAATGTGTGCAGGGCCCAGGCAGTAGAGGGAAGTCAAATAACCTAGGTGCTGGACCCAGTGATATACCACAAGGAGGTATCCTTGGACAGAGCCCAAGCAGTAGAGGAGAGTCACATCACCTCAGTGCTGTGTGCAAAAATGTGTCACAATACCAACTGAGTGGATGGCTCACTCATGAAGGTCACATCACCTAGGCGAGGGTGTCAAAAATATGTTGCAATGCCCCCTGTGGGTAGGGCTCAGATGGAAAAGAAGAGTCACATAACTTAGGGGCTGGGCCCAGCTTCATGTCACAATCACTCCAGTTGAAAGAGACAAGGCATGAGAGGAGTGATGCATCACATAAATGCTGGGCCCAGCAATATGTCACATTCCTCACATGGACAGGCCCTATGAAGAAAAGAAGAGTCACATCATCCAGGTGATGGGCCCAGAGATATGTCTCCATGACCCCTGTCACCTCTGTGCTGGGCCCAGTCATAAGTAACTGCCTTCTGTGGGCATGGCCAGGCAAGAGCGGAGAGTCACACCACCTATGTGCTGGTCCTAGAGATATGCCACAATCTATTCTGTGGGCACAGTTCAGGTAAGAGAAGAGGAAAGTCACATTAGCTAGGTGATTGGCTCAGAGCTATGTCACAATGCTCCTACAAGGCAGGGTCCAGGCAGGAAATTCAAATCACCTTGGTGCTGAGCCCAGCAATATGTCATAATCTCCCCTGTAGGCAGAACCTGAGAAAAAGAGTTACATCAATTACATGTTGGCCTATTGATAGGTCATAATCTTTCCTGTGAGCAGAAACCAGGCAGTAGAAAAGGTGCATATCACCTGCACGATTGGCATATAGATATGTCAAAATGCTCCCTACAGGCAGACCCCAGGCAGAAGGCTTGCATAACGTGAATGTCAGCCCCCAAAATATGTCACAATGAACCCACACGGGCTGGGCATAGGCAGAAGAGACATATAACCTGAGTGCTAAGTGCGGGGCCTGGAAACATTTGACAATGCTCCATGTAGGCAGGGCCAAGGCAGAAGAATAGAATAACATCACCTACATTCTGGGTCCAGTGATATGTCACAATTTCATCTGTGGGCTGCGCCCAGGTGCGAGACTCAACTCATGCTGGGTGCTGGGCACATGATATGTCAGTCACACCTGCAGGTAGGTCCAGGGACGAGATTAACAATCCTGCACGTGTCCCAGTTTTAGGTATGAGAGTCAACACATCCTGAATGTTGGGTCCAACTACATGAGGCACATCTCATGAGCGAACCGGATCTATGCATCATAGCCTCAATTCCTATTGCAGATTGTGTTGACTTAATGGAGTCCCAGCCTTCTTGGTGTGCTGAATCCTGGTCTGAGAGTCACCCACCCACCTGTGGACCACATTTATGCACAAGAGCCTTTTTTTTTTTATCTTCTGACTGCCTCTGGGTGTGAGATTTAGAAGTTCAACAGTGCACTGTGTTGATGTATGACTTAAATCTTTACTTGACCATCCTTACTTTCAGCTGGGTGGTTGACCATCTTTACTTTCAGCTGGGTTTTCATATGAGGGTCACAATCCCACCTGTCTTCTGGGCCCTGTGAAAACATTCTCTGTACCAACTGATGGCATTATACAGTGTGCGTTAGTGTCACCATTCACTCTGAGACACTCATGCTGGTATGGACCAATGATTGTACCTGTGGCCCTAAGCCAAGATATGAGTCAACTACACCCTAGTTGGCTCGGTACAGATAGGAGAGTCCCGCCTATGAGTGGATTTAGAAGAGTTACCATTCCAAGTGTGGCCAGATCTTCACATATGAAAGTTGTAATTCCAATCGTAAGCTGTATTCCTGTGTGAGATTTAAAACTTCATCAGTGGGCTTTGTCCATGTATGAATGTGATTAATGAAATGGTTAGCAGGGTGTTGTATGTAACACACAATTTCATCTGTGTGCCGGGCTTTGTGTTGACACTCTCTGTACCATCCAAGGTTTTTATATGACATGCAACAAAGTGGTAACCCATTACCTTCGAACAAAGGGAAGGCCCACAATATTACCCATATTGGCTGGTTTGAGGTATAAAAGTCACCATCACACCTGTAAACTAAACAAAGATATATGTCACAATCCTACTTGTGGGTAAGGAGCAAGCAGGAGAATCACATCATCCGGGTCCTTCTCCAGGGATATGTCACAATCATTTTTGAGGGCAGGGTATTGGCAGGAGAGTCACATTATCTGTGTGCTGGGCTCAGTGATAAGTCACTCTCTATTTTGTGCAGATGGTCCAGGACAAAGCTCATAGGAGAGAAGAGGTCCCATCAAAGAGTTGATAGGTCCAAAGATATGTCAAAGTACCCCTTGTGGGCAGGATCCAGGCAGGAGACTCACATCACCTTGGCGCTGGGCCCAGAAATATGTCACAATGTCTTGTGATTGCAGCGTGAAGACAAAAGAGTAACATCAACATAGTGCTGGACAAGGGACATGTTACAATCTCCCCGGTGGGCAGAAGCTAGGAAAAAGAGAAAAGTCACATCAGCTAGGTGCTAGTCTCAGAGATATGTCACAATTTTTCCTGTAGACTGAGACCAGGCTGGAGAAGAGAGTCACATCACCTGGGTAATAGGCACAGAGATAGGTCAAATGCCCCTTGAAGAAAGGGCCCAAGCAGGAGAGTTACATCATGTGGGTGATGGGACTCAGCAATACACCTCAATGGCCCATGTGGGCAGGGAACAGGCCGGAGAGCCAAATATCCTGGGTGCAGGGCCCAGTGATATGTCACAATGCCTTCTGGGGCATCGCCAAGACAAGAGAGGAGATTCACAGCACCTGGGTACAAGGCCCAGAAATATGTCACAATGTCCTCTGTAGTTAGAGACAAAGCAAAATAGTTACATCAATTAGATGCTGAGTCCAATGATATCTCACAATTTTACCTTCGAGCCCAGGCAGAAAACTCAAATCACTCATGTGGTGGGCAGGGGCATATGTCACACTCTCACCTGCTGGAAGGTCTAGTGATGAGGTTAAGAATTTAGTTGCTAGGTGAGGTGGCTCATGCCTGTAATCCCAGTACTTTGGGAGGCCGAGGCAGGCAGATCACCTGAGGTCAGGAGTTCGAGACCAGCCTGACCAACATGAGAAAACCCCATCTGTACTAAAAATACAAAAAATTAGCTGGTCGTGGTGGCTGGCACCTATAATCCCAGCTACTCAGGAGGCTGAGGCAGGAGGATCGCTTGAACCTGGGAGGCAGAGGCTGCAGTGAGCAGAGATCATGACACTGTACTCCAGCCTGGGCAACAGTGAGATTCTGTCAAAAAAAAAAAAAAAAAAAAGAAAAGAAAGAAAGAGAAGAAAGAAAAGTATTTAGCACGTGTCTTGGTTCTAGGTACAAGAGTCAACACCTCTTGTATGTTGAGTGTAAATACAGGGGTCACAATCTCAATGGCAGGCTGGAATCGTGCATGAGAGCCTCAATCACTTTTGTGGACTGTGTCTCCTTAGTCACAGCCTTACAGGTGTGCCGAGTCATGGTCCAAAAGTCGCCAGCCCTCCTTTTGACTGGATCCACATGTGAAAGTCCACACTTTGACTGCCTCCAGTTGTGAGATTCAGTTCCTCAGCTGTGGGCTGTGTTCATGTGGAAAGATGACAATCTTGACTGTTGAGTGAGTGTGCATATGAGTGTCATATTCTCATCTGTGTTCTTGATTTTGTTAGGAAACTCTGTACCACCTGAGGGCTTTATACATTATGTATGAGAGTCACAATCTGCTCTGACATATTTGTACTGATATGGACCCATGATTTTACCCGTGGCCCTAAGCCCAGGTATGAGAGTCAACATCGCTTCAATTAGGAGAGTCCAGATTGGAAAGTTTTTACCCGCTTATAAGCTGGGTTTATTAAAGAGTCACTAACCCAACAGTGGCCAGATGTTCACATATGACAGTCACAATTTTAACTTTGAACTGTGTCTATTTGTGAGTTTCAGGACCTCAAAATTGGAGCCTGTCCATGTGTGAGGGTGACAAATTTAAAGGTTGGCAGGTTGCACATACAAAAAACAATCTCATATTTGTGCTGTCTTGTGATGACAGTTTGTACCACTTGATGGCTTTATACCGTATGTGAGGGAGTGCTAATTCTCTGTGACATTTATACAAAGAAAAGACCCATTATTTTACCCATTTCCCTAAGCCTAGCTATTAAAGACAGTATATCTTTTATTAACTTTTTTGGGGGGGTATAAATGTCATCATCGTATCAGTGATCTCCACAAATATATATATATCAACATCCCTCCTGTGTGTAGGGAATGAGGAGAGTTATGTCACCTTGGCACTGGCCCAGGAATATGTCACACTCTTTTCGGAGGGCAAAGACCAGGCAGGAGAGTCACATCACCTTGATGCTTAGCCAGGAATATGTTACAATCCCCTCCTGAAAGCAGGGCACAGGTGGCAGAGTCACATCACCTGGGTGCTGGGCCTAGTGTTATATCCCAATACTTTTTGCGGGCAAGGCCCAGGCAGGAGAGGCATGTCACCTGTTTTTTGGGCCCAGTAATAGGTTACAGTCTTCCCAGTAGAAAGAAGAAAAGAGTCACTACTTTTTAATGGTGAATGCAAAGATATGTCACAATTTCCTTGTATGTAGGGTCCAGACATAAGCCTCCAATCTAATTCCACTAATCCACATTAATTCCAACTCTGGCTCTGCCAGCTTCTTATGACTTATCATATACTTTTCATTTCTGTTATGCTCCAAGAATGAGTTTCTCAGTGATTTTTGAAGCAGTTTGTCCACCTGCTTCGGATAAACATTGCCCTCTTGAATCCAAGGGCTGCTGTTTTGTTGAGCATATGAAGTCTTCCCTTGAGTGTTCCTCTCGCTTCCGTTCACTTTCTTCTGTAGCCTCCATTTTTCTAATTGCTTTCCTGCCCTTCTCAATATGCATCAAGACCTTCAAGGTCATATATGAAAGGAGTGGGGAGGGAAGTCTAGCCCCCTTTTGGCAGTTAGCTGAAAAACAGGCTTCACATCTACTAAAAGAATATGGGAAGTGGAAATCTGAGAAGAGAAATACTTATTTTGTTGCTAGAATGCTCTTACCGAGAGTCACTAGAGGTCAGTGGAGTCGATGACATAGGCCGGACCAAGGCCACAGGTGCAAGAGGCCAATAAAACAGAGATCAAAATTTGGGTATACCTGGTAAGACCTGCCCATTCCAGAACCCCAAGGATGAAGAGGGGGCCACAGTTCACTCCCATATCTCCTCTGTTCTCAAGTGGGTAACTAGTGGATCACCTACAAATAGTGATCGGCAGCTTCCCAATAATATCTCAAGAGTTGGGCGAGTGGGGGGAAGTAATGCAAGACCCCATAAGTATGCCAACATACAAAACCCCAAGTTAAAAGGTCACACTGTGCACTTGCCTTTTAAGTCACACACTTGGCCCTCTTCCAAGTGTACTTTCCTTCCTTTTGTTTCTGTTCTGTGGCTTTCTAATAAACCTTTACTGCTGTTCTAAAACTTGCCTCGGTTTCCCCTGCTTTATGCCCCTCAGTCAAGTTGTCTTTTCTGAGGAGGCAAGAATTGAGGTTCCAGGCTGGGCATGGTGGCTCACTCCTGTAATCCCAGCACTTTGAGAGGCCGAGGCGGGCATATCATGAGGTCAGGAGATCGAGACCATCCTGGCTAACACGGTGAAACCCCATCTCTACTAAAAATCCAAAATTAGCCAGGCATGGTGGCGGGTGCCTGTAGTCCCAGCTACTCGGGAGGCTGAGGCAGGAGAATGGCATGAACCCAGGAGGTGGAGCTTGCAGGGAGCCAATATTGCCCCACTGCACTCCAGCCTGGGTGACAGAGCAAGACTCCGTCTCAAAAAAAAAAAAAAACAAAGAAAAGAATCGAGGTTCCTGCAGACTCATACCCATATGAATTCACTTCCAGTAACAGGTAGGAGAAAAGAGTAACATCACCTAGGTGCTGGTCCGGAAATATGTCACAATACCGTATTAGGGGAAGGTCCAAGAAGAGAGTCATATTACCTAGGTGAAGTGTTTAGAGATGTGTCACAATGCCCCCTATGGGTAGGACTCAGGAAGAAGAGAAGAGTTAAATTACCTAGAAGCTGCTGTGCCCAGCTATATGTCACAATCAGCCCGTGGGAAAAGCCAAGGCATGAAGCATATCATGTAGGTGCTGGGTCAAGTCATATGTCACAATCTCCTCTGTGGACAGGTCCCAGGAAGAAAAGGAGACACACATCATCTAGCAGAAAAGTCCAAAGTATGTAATGGATTCCTATGGGCAAGGATCAAGGCAGTAGAATCACATCACCTGTGTGTTGGGCCCGGTGATAAGTCACTCTTTCTTCTGTAGGCATAGTCCAGGCAGGAGAGCAGAGTTACATCAACTAAGTGCTGGACCCAGAGATATGTCACAGTCTCTCCTATGGGCAAAGAGCAGGTATAATATGGTAATCACTTCAAATACTTGAGCTTCCTGAGACCATGTCACAATGGTCTCTGTGGTCAGGGTTCAAGCAGGAGACTCACATCACGTTGATTGTGGCCCCAACAATATGTCACAATGTTTTCTGAGAAGAGGATGAAGGTAAAAAACCAATGTCACTTTGGTATTGGGCCCAGCAATATGTCACTGTCTCCCATGTGAGCAGATATCAGGCAAGAGAAGAGAATCACATCACCTTAGTTATGAGCACAGACATGTCACAAAGCCCCAAGTAGGTAGTGCCAAGGCAGGAGAATAGTGTCACATCACCTAGGTGCTGGGTCCAGTGATATGCCACAATCCCATCTGTCAGCTAGGCCCCCCACAAGAGTCAAATCACTCAGGTGCTAGGAGAGGTGTATGTCACAACAATATCTACAGGAAGATCCAGGGGTGAGATTAACAATTCCGTACATGTCCCAGTCTTAGGTATAAGAGTCAACACCTCCTGAATGTTGAGTCTAAGTACATGAGTCACAATCTCAACAGTGGACTGCATGAGAGCCTCTGTTCCTCCTGTAAACTTTGTCTTCTTAGTAAATTCACCATTTCGTGGGTGTGCTGAATCATAGTGTGGGAGTCACCAACCTACCTGTGGACCAGATCTATGTGTGCAAGTCAATTTTCCAACTTTTGACTGCCTTCGGGTGTAGGATTCAGAAACTCCACAGTGGGCTGTGTGATGTCACCAGCTAAAGGGATATTCATGCACAGAAGGGTTATTGTAATCATCATGGTTTCTGTTGTTTTTACCTTGCTAAGAATACATGCGTGACTCAATTGTGCTAAAAAACCTAAGGGTTTTGGTAAAATTACCTGTCGTTATATGTTATAGACTTAAAATTGGCCAAAATAGATTAAAATTCTACAAATGTGGAGTCAAGTTTCTCTTGACTCCAAGAGAAACTTGGAGGCTTAGGAAAGACAGACCTGGAAAAAACCCAATAAAAGGCTATTCAGAAGCTCAGAGAAATTGCAACCAGCTGTCCTTTATCTACCTATGACCTGGAAGCTCCCGCCCCACTTCGTGTTGTCCCACCTTTCTGGACAATGTACATCTTACATATAGTGATGGATGTCTCCTGTCTCCCTAAAATGTATAAAACTAACACATGCCCCAACAACCTTGGGCATGCTTTGTAACAACCTCCTGACACTGTGTCACAGGTGTGTTCTTTGTCTCGCTCTATCGCCCAGGCTGGAGTGCAATGGCGCAATCTCGGCTCACTGCAAGCTCCGCCTCCCGGGTTCACGCCATTCTCCTGCCTCAGCCTCTCCGAGTAGCTGGGACTACAGGCGCCCGCCACCACGCCCGGCTAATTTTTTGTATTTTTAGTAGAGACGGGGTTTCACTGTGGTCTCGATCTCCTGACCTCGTGATCCGCCCGCCTCGGCCTCCCAAAGTGCTGGGATTACAAGCGTGAGCCACCGCGCCTGGCCACAGGTGTGTTCTTAACCTTGGCAAAATGAACTTTCTAAATTGAGACCTGTCTCAGATACTGTGGGTTCAAATTAGTAATTTCAGGTAGAAATTAAAATTCTTCTTAAAATAGAAACAAACAAAAGGACTAAACAGAGAAAAACTAATAAAAGTGTGTTCAAGGTCGGGCATGGTGGCTCACACCTGTAATCCCAGCACTTGGAGAGGCTGAGGTGGGTGGATCACTTGAGGTCAGGAGTTCAAGACCAGCCTGGCCAACATAGTAAAACCCCATCTCTACTAAAAATGCAAAAATTAGCGAAGCACAGTGGTGTGTGCCTGTAATCCCAGCTACAAGGGAGGGCGAGGCAGGAGAACCACTTGCACCTGAGGGTAGGGGTTGCAGTGAGCTGAGATTGCACAACTGCACTTCAGCCTGGGTGACAAGAGTGAAACTCCATCTAAAAAAAAAAAAAAAAAAAAAAATCTAAAATGTATATGGTACAACAAAAAACTCTGAATAGCAGAAGGATTCAAACAAAAAAGAAAGGCTAAAGGTATCATCCTACTTGACTTTGAAATATACAGCAAAGCTATAGTAATGACAACAGTATGGTACTTGAACAAAAACAGTCACATTGGCCAATGGAGAACAAAAGAGAGACCAGAAATACATCCATGTATTTAAGGCTAACCAATTTTTTATATGGGTGACAATTTCTTTTCTTTTTTTTTTGTTTTTTTTGAGGTGGAGTCTCACTCTGTCGCCCAGGCTGGAGTGCAGTGGTGCTATCTCAGCTCACTGCACGTTCCACCTACCCGGTTCACATCATTCTCCTGCCTCACCCTCCCGAGTAGCTGGGACTACAGGAGCCCACCACCACGCCCGGCTAATTTTTTGTATTTTTAGTAGAGACGGGGTTTCACAGTGTTAGTCAGGATGGTCTTGATCTCCTGACCCCGTGATCCACCCGCCTTGGCCTCCCAAAGTGCTGGGATTACAGGCGTGAGCCACCGCGCCTGGCTGACAATTTCTTAGGAAAATGACAGTATCTTCAATAAATGATGTTGAGAAGACTATAGCCACATACAGAGCAATGAGTCCCTCATCTTACTCCATATATATAAATCAACGCAAAATATATCAAATACCTAAATGTAAAGCCTGAAGCTCTGAAACTACTACAAAAAATACAGACTGAAAGCCCTATCATTGGTTTGGGCAGTGATTTGTTTTATTTAACCTCAAAATCCCAGGGAACTAAAGGAAAAATAGATGAGTCAGATTACTTCAAATTAAAAAGTTGCTGCACAGAATCTGATATAATCAACAAGACAACTAATAAATGGGAGAACATTTTTGCAAATCATACATGTGACAAGGGGTGAATATCAAGATTATGTAAGAAAGTGACTATACAATAAAAAAACAAGTAACTACTAAAAATGAGCAAAAGACAAATATTTTTCAAAAAAATACATACATATGGCCAACAGATATTTAAAAATGCTTGATGTCACTTATTATCAGAGAAAGGCAGGCCAAAAAATCTATGAGATATAAAGTCACTCATATTAGAATGACTCTTATTAAAAAGAAAAAAAAAGCGTTGGTAAAGATGTGAAGAAAAGGGAATGCTTGCACACTTCTGGTTTGAGTGTAAATGAGGAAAACCATTATGAAAACCAAAATAGAGATTTCTCAATAAATTTAAAATCAAACTACCATATAATACAGCAATTTCACTATTGGATATATATATTTAAAAACAAATGAAATCAGAATGAGAAATATTTGCACTTCTATGTTGTTTGCAACACTCTTCACAATAGCCAAAATATAGAATCAACAGTTCAACATCTAATGAGTAAATATTGACAATGTAGTATATATACACAATGGAATACTATTTATCTTTTAGAAAGAAAACTCTATTATGTTCAATCACATGGATTAACCTGGAGGACATTATATTAGTCCTCCAGGAACAGAAAGATTAAAATTTTATGATTTCACCTACTCATGAATGATATAAAACTTAAGTTAACTGAAGTAGAGAGTAAAATTGTAACCACCAGACGCCAAGGTATTTAGAAGAAAGAGGGCTTCAGAAAGATGTTTGTCAAAGAATACATAATTATAGTAGCATGGAAGTAATACATTCAAAAGACTGATTGTACAACATGGTGTCTACAGTTAATAGTAATGCATTTTTGAAAAATGCTAGGACAATGTCATGTGCTCTCACCATAAAAATGTTAACTGTGTGAGGTAAAGCATTAATTACCTAAAATTAAGCATTTGACAATGTATATATATATACTTCAAAACATGTTTTACAGAATACATGTTTTATCTATCAAGTTGAAAAATATATATTTGAAACATTATAGAAGTATACCGATTTTTTCAAAAAGTCTCTGTCTTTGTCATTAACTTGGCTAAATAGTATCAAAAATATATAGTTTTGTGCTGTTTTTGTCATTTAATTTTTCAGTCATAACCATAGGAGCTCTGACATTTAACAGCATGTTCTTAACGCAGTACCGTGCACAGGAGGAGCCAATGTACACTAGGGTTTTTATTTTAAGCTTGGGACAGCAGGAGTTTCTGGTGCTAATTGCAATGGTATGAAAGACATTAAAAGGGCAGGTGTTGTTTATGTTCTCAAGACTGGCCACTGTTTAAACACAGTAAACAAGTTTGCATGCAAAATAACAGGAAATGTTTTAATCTGAAAGCTGTTATAACCTTGTCTCCAAAATTTTTCCAGAGAAAATGACCAAAGAATTGCCTACAGTGAGGTGACTAAAAATAAAAACTGTAGACTGAACTTCACCCACTTCAAAAATTATACAACAGTAAAACCTTTCTCCAAATTGTAATATCAGTATGAAAAATAAACATTTCAAATTTCTAATCAACAGAGTACATTTTATTATTTTTCAACATTTAACATTTACACTTAAAAATAGGAGTCTGTATAAAAATGTAGTTGTGCTATATCATAAAAAATTAAATTTAGAATACTTACCACTCTCTTTTAAATATAATTGATAAGATATATTGTATAACAAATATGCTTGCCACACTTTGTGTAAGAATCCAGTAAGATTCTTCTTTTACAAAGAAGAACAATGGTAACTGATTTAATTATTTCACAGTGTATGTCTCTTATTTTAATTAACTAATCTGAAAGTTATATTGGTAAGCAAATTCTCCACTTAAAACCCATTTTTTAGCACATTAAAAATAGCAACTTTTGGCCAGGGGTGGTGGCTCATGCCTGTAATCCCAGCACTTCGGGAGGCTGAGGAGGGGGGATCATGCAGTCAGGAGTTTGAGACCAGCCTGGCCAATATGGTGAAACACCGTCTCTACTAAAAATACAAAAGTTAGCCGGGCATGGTGGCGCATGCCTGTAGTCCCAGCTACTTGGGAGGCTGAGGCAGAAGAATCACTTGAACCCGGGAGGCAGTGGTTAAAGTGAGCCAAGATCACGCCACTGCACTCCAGCCTGGGTGACAGAACGAGACTCCGTCTCAGAAAAAAAACAAAAACAAACAAAAAAAACTTTCTCATCAGAACCTACAAAATACCATGTAAAATAACATGGTAGGAAGACAAGTGAGACAATTGTAGCTGTAACACAGAAAAAGAAGGAGAAGAGCTGTGATGCATACATACTTGAAATGAATATATGACAAACAAAACTGAAGATAATTAAAAAATAAAGAAGCAGAATTTCTGTTTAAATTCAGCAAGAGTGAGCTTTGCATCCTGGGAAAAATGTCCTCTCAACATGAGGAATCAATGTTATTTCTTCTCCATTGATATTTTCCATTCTGACTTAAAGTTATAAACTAACTCCAGGAGGAATACTTATGGCTTATCATGAAGCATCTGCTACACAGCAAGCACTGCCATGTTTGTTTGTTGCATTTATATACAAAAACATCCTCTTGACTTATGGAAGCCTTCCTAGTACTTACCTGAACAAACTTGCTCAGTAAATAAATTAACTTATGACAATTTTCAAAATAGAGAAGAACAATAACTAAGTAAAAGTGAGGTTATATAGGGTTCTCCAAGTAAAAGAAATAAATGAAATCTTCTAACTAAATAAAATATAACTTAATACACTAATCGTGGAATTACATCTAAAAATCATTTTGTGTACACTACTAAATTTCATAAAAATTATTCTTATAATCCATGACCAGCTCACATAATGTATACTTCATAAACTACAAAACAATATATATAATATATAAAAAAAATATATATATATATATAAAGAAAATTATGGGTCTTGAATTGAGTACCAGGCAAGTAAAAACAAAGAAATTTCATGGGGAGATTCTGAACCATAAGATGTAAGATTTTACAGTAATGAATTCAATACAAACCAGAGAGTATAGATTTGCTTTCCAGATTTTTGAGGTTTTTGGTTTTCTAGTAGTCACCTTATTACGATAATTTGTTTTGTTCTAATAATTTTTTTCTGAAAATAGGTACAAACTCATAATTACACAAACACACTTACTTCATCATTTTCTTACACCTAAGGTATAGCTTTAGAGTAATATATATGTATATTTAACCCTATGTAAATCAAAACTAAAAGTCTGTATGGGGCTAGCCCCTTTGGGTCCCCTCCCTTTGAATGGGAGCTCTGTTTTCACTCTATTAAATCTTGCAACTGCACACTCTTCTGGTCCGTGTTTCTTATGGCTCGAGCTGAACTTTTGCTCACCATCCACCACTGCTGTTTGCCGCTGTCATAGACCTGCCGCTGACTTCCACCCCTCCGGATCCAGCAGGGTGTCTGCTGAGCTCCTGATCCAGCGAGGCACCCACTGCCACTCCCAGTTGGGCTAAAGGCTTGCCATTGTTCCTGAATGGCTAAGTGCCTGGGTTTGTCCTAATCGAGCTGAACACTAGTCACTGGGTTCCACAGTTTTCTTCCATGACCCACAGCTTCTAATAGAGCTATAACACTCACTGCATGGCCTCAAGACTCTATTCCTTGGAATCCGTGAGGCCAAGAATGCCAGGTCAGAGAACAAGAGGCTTGCCGCCATCTGGGAAGCAGCCCACCACCATCTTGGGAGCTCTAGGGCAAAGACCCCCGGGTAACATTTTGGTGGCCACGAAGGGACTGCCAAAGCGGTGAGTAATATTGGACCACTTTCACCTTGCTATTCTGTCCTATCCTTCCTTAGAATTGGAGAAAAATACCAGGCACCTGTCAGCCAGTTAAAAATGACTAGTGTGGCCGCCGGACTTAAGACTCAGGTGTGAGGCTGTCTGGGAAAGGACTTTCCAACAACCCCCAACCCTTCTGGGTTGGGACCATTGGTCTGCCTGGAACCAGCTTCCACTTTCAATTTTCCTGAGGAAGCCGAGGGCTGACTAGAGGCAGAAAGCTGTCGTCCCGAACTCCCGGCGTTAGCCAGTTGAGATCATGGTGCAGCCAGAAGGCTCTACTCAACAGTCTCCTATGCATGCACCCCTACCTTTCCTTCTGACCCATATCTCCTGGGTCCCAACTATGACTTTCTTGAAAGTGTAGCCCCAAAATTCTCCTTACCTCTGAATCTACCTCCTCTGATCCCTGCCTCCTAGGTACTAATGGTTCAGACTTTCATTTACTCTAGCAAGTTGTATCTCCAAAGGGATGTAAGGAAGCTCTACACTGCGTCCTTAGGCCCCTAGGCTATGAACCCAGAGAGTCTTGTCCCTGGTGTCCCTCCCAATTTAAGCATACAGCTCTCAGCATGGGAAGTTATGTAGGACCTGTTCCCCACCACCCTTGCCAGGGCCCCAAGTTTGTAAAGAGCTATGAGAAAAGAGAGAGAGAGACAGAGAGGAGAGAGAGAGAGAGAGAGACAAAGAGGGAGACAAAGAGAGAAAGAGAAAGATAGAAGTAGTAAAGAAAAAACAGTGCGCCCTATTCCTTTAAAAGCCAGGGTAAATTTAAAACCCATAATTGATCATTGAAAGTCTTCTTTGTGACCCTATAACACTCCAATACAACTTGGTTGTCAGTGTAAACAAGGGCGTAGCCCGAAAGCACTGAGGCCACTGACAACCCATAGCCTTCCTATCAAAAATTCTTAACCTAGTAACCTATGGATGGGACAAATGCATTCAGTCAGTAGCGGCACTGCTTTGCTAAAAGTAGAAAAACTTTAGAGGAAACCTCATTGTGAGCACACCTCACCAGTTCAGAGCTATACCAAGTCAAAAAAAAAGAGAAAAAAGGTAACTTACTAACTGAAATCTTAAAGTATGGGAATATTCTGTTAGAAAAAGGTGATTTAACATTGACCACTGAAAATTCCCTTAACCCAGCAGATTTCTCAACAAGGGATTTAAATCTTAATTACCATACAAATGTCCAACCAGACCTAGGAGGAACTCCCTTCAGGACAGGACCATAGATGGTTCCTCCCAGGTGACTGAGAAAAAAGAAACACACAATGGGTATTCAGTAATTGAGGTAAACTCTTGTAGAAGCAGAGTTAGGAAAATTGCCTAATAACTGGTCTGCTCAAACGTGCAAGCTGTTTGCACTCAGCCAAGCCTTAAAGTACTTACAGAATCAAAAAACTCTATCTCGGTCCTGACTCAAAAGTTTACCCACACCCTCTCTGAAGTGAATTTGCATATGAACTGTTGTTTGTAGGAATGCATCTTGATGGGGCAGCTGGGTTGTTATGAAATACTCAGGAACCCAGCCTAGCTCTAGAACGCACCTATGAGTGCAAAGGCAATGTTGGGCACGCTGGTAAAGGACCACTAGAATCCAGCAGCCCAGACCCTTTTCTTTGTGGTCAAGAAAGGCGGGAAAACAGGTGCAGGACTGCTACATCGGTAAATGTAACTAATCCAATAAGCAGAAGTCCATGGGTGGTTACACACCCTGGAAAGGAATAAGCATTAGGACCACAGAGGATGCTGTAGGACTAATGCTCATCGGAAAATGACTAAGGGTACTAGCATTCTTTTGTTCTTTTTTCAGATGGGAAACATTCCCTCCAAGGCAAAAATGCCCCTAAGATGTATTCTGGAGAATTCGGCCCAGTCAGAGTATATGCACCTTTTTGCCTCTCAGACTTGAAGCAAATTGAAATAGACCTAGGTAAATTCTCAGATAACCTTGATGGCTATATTGATGTTTTACAAGGGTTAGGACAATCCTTTGATCTGACATGGAGAGATAAAATGTTACTGTTAGATCAGACACTAACCCCAAATGAGAGAAGTGCTGCCATAACTGCAGCCTGAGAGTTTGGCGATCTCTGGTATGTCAGTCAGGTCAATGATAGTATGACAACAGAGGAAAGAGAATGATTCCCCACAGGCCAGCAGGTAATTCCCTGTGTAGACCCTCATTGGGACGCAGAATCAGAACATGTAGATTGGTGCTGCAGACATTTGCTAACTTGCATGCTAGAAAGACTAAGGAAAACTAGGAAGAAGCATATGAATTGTTCAATGATGTCCGCTATAACACAGGGAAAGGAATAAAATCCTACTGCCTTTCTGGAGAGACTAAGGGAGGCATTGAGGAAGCATACCTCTCTGTCACCTGACTCTATTAAAGGCCAACTCATCTTAAAGGATAAGTTTATCACTCAGTCAGTTGCATACATTAGAAAAAAACTTCAAAAGACTGCCTTAGGCCTCGAGCAAAACTTAGAAACCCTATTGAACTTGGCAACCTCGGCTTTTTATAGTAGAGATCAGGAGGAACAGGCGGAACAGGAGAAATGAGATAAAAAATAAAAGGCCACCACTTTAGTCATCGCCTTCAGGCAAACAGACTTTGGATGCTCTGGAACACGGAAAGCCTGGGCAAATCGAATGCCTAATAGGGCTTCCTTCCAGTGTGGTCTACAAGGACACTTTAAAAAAGATTGTCCAGATAGAAATAAGCCACCCCCTCGTCCATGCCCGATGTCAAGGGAATCACTGGAAGGTCCACTGCCCTAGGGAATGAAGGTCCTCTGAGTCAGAAGCCACTAACCAGATGATCCAGCAGCAGGACTGAGGGTGCTCGGGGCAAGCGCCAGCCCATGTCATCACCCTCACAGAGCCCCGGGTATGCTTAACCATTGAGGGCCAGGAGGTTAACCATCTCCTGGGCACTGGCGTGGCCTTCTCAATCTTACTCTCCTGTCCCAGACAACTGTCCTCCAGATCTGTCACTATCTGAGGGGTCCTAGGACAGCCAGTCACTAGATACTTCTCCCAGCCACTAAGTTGTGACTGGGGAACTTTACTCTTTTCACATACTTTTCTAATTATGCCTGAAAGCCCTACTTCCTTTTTAGGGAGAGACATTCTAGCAAAAGCAGGAGCCATTATACACCTGAACATAGGAGAAGGAACACCCGTTTGTTGTCCCCTGCTTGAGGAATTAATCCTGAAATCTGGACAACAGAAGGACAATATAGGCAAGCAAAGAAAGCCCGTCCTGTTCAACTTAAACTAAAGGATTGCACCTCCCTTCCCTACCAAATGCAGTACCCCCTTAGACCCGAGGCCCAACAAGGACTCCAAAAGATTGTTAAGTACCTAAAAGCCTAAGGCCTAGTAAAACCATGCAATAGCCCCTGCAATCCTCCAATTTTAGGAGTACAGGAACCTAACAGACAGTGCAGGTTAGTGCAAGATCTCAGGATTATCAATGAGGCTGTTGTCCCTCTATACCCAGCTGTATCTAACCCTTATGCTCTACTCTGCTTTGCCAAATACCAGAGGAAGCAGAGTGTTTTACAGTCTTGGACCTTAAGGATGCCTTTTTCTGCATCCCTGTACATCCTAACTCTCAATTCTTGTTTTTCTTTGAAGATCCTTCGAACCCAACATCTCAATTCACCTGGACTGTTTTACCCCAAGGGTTCAGGGATAGCCCCCATCTATTTGGCCAGGCATTAACCCAAGACTTGAGCCAGTTCTCATACCTGGACACTCCTGCCCTTCAGTATGTGGATAATTTACTTCTAGCTGCCCGTTCGGAAACCTCGTGCCATCAAGCCACCCAAGCGCTTTTAAACTTCCTTGCCACTTGTGGCTACAAGGATTCCAAACCAAAGGCTCAGCTCTGCTTACAGCAGGTTAAATACTTAGGGCTAAAATTATTCAAAGGCACTAGGGCCCTCAGTGAGGAACGTATCCAGCCTATACTGGCTTATCCTCATCCCAAAACCCTAAAAGCAACTAAGAGATTCCTTGGCATAACAGGCTTCTGCCAAATATGGTTTCCCAGGTACCATGAAACAGCCAGGCCAGTATATACACTAATTAAGTAAACTCAGAAAGCCAATACCCATTTAGTAAGATGGACACCTGAAGCAAAAGAGGATTTCCAGGCCCTAAAGAAGGCCCTAACCCAAGCCCCAGTGTTAAGCTTGCCAACAGGGCAAGGCTTCTCTTTATGTGTCACAGAAAAAAACAGGAAAAGCTCTAGGAGTCCTTACACAGGTTCAAGGGACCAGCTTGCAACTCATGGCATACCTGAGTAAGAAAATTGATGTAGTGGCAAAGGGTTGGCCTCATTGTTTATGGGTAGTGGCGGCAGTAGCAGTCTTAGTATCTGAAGGAGTTAAAATAATACAGGGAAGAGGTCTTGCTGTGTGGACATCTCATGATATAAACGGTATACTCACTGCTAAAGGATACTTGTGGCTGTCAGACAACCGTTTGCTTAAAAATCAGGCTGTATTAACTGAAGGACTAGTGCTGTGACTGCGCACTTGTGCAACTCTTAACTCAGCCACATTTCTTCCAGACAATGAAGAAAAGATAGAACATAACTGTCAACAGGTGATTGCTCAAACCTATGTCGCTCAAAGGGACCTTCTAGAGGTTCCCTTGACTGATCCCTACCTCAACGTGTATACTGATGAAAGTTCCTTTGTAGAAAAAGGACTTTTAAAAGCAGGGTATGCAGTGGTCAGTGATAATGGAATACTTAAAAGTAATCCCCTCACTTCAGGAACTAGCGCTCAGTTGGCAGAACTAATAGCCCTCACTCGGGCATTACAACTAGGAAAAGGAAAAAGGGTAAATATATATACAGACTCTAAGTATGCTTACCTAGTCCTCCATGCCTACACAGCAATATGGAGAGAAATGGAATTCCTAACTTCTGAGGGAACACCTATCAAACATCAGGAAGCCATTAGATTATTATTGGCTGTACAGAAACCTAAAGAGGTGGCAGTCTTACACTGCTGGGGTCATCAAAAAGGAAAGGAAAGGGAAATAGAAGGGAACCACCAAACGGATATTGAAGCCAAAAGATCCGCAAGGCAGGACCCTCCATTAGAAATGCTTATAAAAGACCCCTAGTATGGGGTAATCCGCTCCAAGAAACCAAGCCCCAGTACTCAGCAGAAGAAACAATGGGAAACCTCACGAGGATATAGTTTCTTCCCCTCAGGATGGCTAGCCACTGAAGAAGGAAAAATACTTTTGCCTGAAGCTAACCAATGGAACTTACTTAAAACCCTTCACCAAACCTTTCACTTAGGCATTAATAGCACCTGTCAGATGGTCAAATTATTATTTACGGCCAGGCGTGGTGTCTCACGCTTGTAATCCCAGCACTTTGGGAGGCTGAGGCGGGCGGATCACGAGGTCAGGAGATCGAGACCACAGTGAAACCCCATCTCTACTAAAAATACAAAAGATTAGCTGGGCGTGGTGGTGGGCGCCTGTGGTCCCAGCTATTCGGAGAGGCTGAGGCAGGAGAATGGAGTGAACCCGGGAGGCGGAGCTTGCAGTGAGCCGACATTGCACCCCTGTACTCCAGCCTGGGTGACAGAGCGAGACTCCATCTCAAAAAAAAAAAAAAAAAAAATTATTATTTACTGGACAAGGCCTTTTTAAAACCATCAAGCAGATAGTCAGGGCCTGTGAAGTGTGCCAAAGAAATAATCCCCTGCACTGCAGGCCATACATTTCAACCCATGTATCTTTAACCTCCTTGTTAAGTTTATCTCTTCCAGAATCAAAGCTGTAAAGCTACAAATCATTCTTCAAATGGAGCCCCAGATGCAGTCCATGACTAAGATCTACCACGGACCCCTGGACCAGCCTGCTAGCCCATGCTCCGATGTTGATGACATCAAAGGCACCCCTCCTGAGGAAATCTCAACTGCACAACCCCTACTATGCCCCAATTCAGCAGGAAGCAGTTAGAGCAGTCATCAGCCAACCTCCCCAAACAGAACTTGGGTTTTCCTGTTGAGAGGGGGGACTGAGAGACAGGACTAGCTGGAATTCCTAGGCCGACTAAGAATCCCTAAGCCTAGCTGGGTAGGTGATCGCATCCACCTTTAAACACAGGGCTTGCAACTTAGCTCACACTCAACTAATCAGGTAGTAAAGAGGGCTCACTAAAATGCTAATTAGGCAAAAGCGAAATAGCCAATCATGTATCGCCTGAGAGCACAGGGGGAGGGACAATGATCAGGATATAACCCCAGGCATTTGAGCCGGCACCCTCTACCCCTTTGGGTCTCCTCCCTTTGTATGAGAACTCTGTTCTCACTCTATTAAATCTTGCAACTGCCAAAAAAAAAAAAAAATCTGTAGGTATGTGTTTGCAGGCATAGTGGCCACATGTTCGAAGAAAAATAGATAAAAAATTTAAAAAAATTTACTCAGGACCCAGATATGTATAGATCTTATTTACATTCCTATATGATTTTTATTATGACCACAGAAATGACCCTATAATAAATAACAATTTACTTTTACATTTCAAAATAACTAAAAGTGTAGATTTGGATTGCTTGTAATTCAAGGAATAAATGTTGAAGATGATGAATCCCTCATTTACCCTGATGTGATTATTACATATTTTATGCTGGTATCAAAATATGCTATATATGGCAGAAATGTATCTACACACCGTGTACCCATAAAAGTTAAGAAAAATAAGTTTAAATTTGTCAAGGTGGAAAAAAAAGTTTAAATAAGAATAAAAGTATAAAAACTTAACCTACAATATTCTTTAACTTACTTGCAGGTTAAAGCCACTGAAAAAAGAGATTATTAGAGATGTTATTCCACTCTTACCAAATAGTAAACTGTTGCCATCTCTTACCTACACCCTTGAGTAAGGTGGGAGAGGTTAAAGTGAGTGGCATAGTAACACTTCATTGAATGTACAATAGACTTAACATGTCAAAAATGTTTAAAAAATTAAGTTTACATATCATCTAAAAATTTATGAATGTACTGCATTACATAAAAGCACAATATAATACATCACTAATTTAATTTTAACTAAAATTTTTAAATGTTTTTCTCTCACTATAATGCACAAAAATATATTACTCAGAACACCTACGTCATACATCATTCAACATTGTAAGTTAACCACAAAAGGCCTCTCCATTTAGATTTTTATCATGCATTTTATATTTTAATATCCTTTCTCTTTTATGAAAAAGGTCATAAATAATGCCCACCTAATAAAAAAGAATCTCTCATATCTCTGATGCAGCAACAATTCATCACATGCTTTCACATGTAAAGTAGGAATGAAGAGCATGAAGTAATTTGAGAGGTGAATTACGTCCTTATTTGCCTTTCAAAGAGTCTGTAATTTTTTTCAATATTGCAATGTTAATTTTTTTGATATTTTAAGTATACAAAAAGTATACTTCACCGGGCGCAGTGGCTCACGCTTGTAATCCCAGCACTTTGGGAGGCCAAGGCGGGCGGATCACGAGGTCAGGAGATCGAGACCACAGTGAAACCCCGTCTCTACTAAAAATACAAAAAATTAGCCGGGCGTGGTGGCGGGTGCCTGTAGTCCCAGCTACTCAGAGAGGCTGAGGCAGGAGAATGGCGTGAACCCAGGAGGCAGAGCTTGCAGTGAGGCGAGATCACGCCACTGCACTCCAGCCTGGGTGACAGAGCGAGACTCCGTCTCAAAAAAAAAAAAAAAGTATACTCCAAATGGAATTATAATTCTCCAAAAAATCATCTCTTTTTAAAGTTACATGCAAATAACTTATGTAAATTTTAGATTGAAATTATTTTTTATAGACAACACTCTGATTTAGTGTAATGTCTGAAGTGCCAGTGCCTTATCATTTCTACTGTGAATTCTCTGACATTTGCAGAGTTAATTTTGGATTGAATATTTTTCACATTTACTGCATCTACAAAAAAAAAAACAGTATACTCTGTTTTCTAAGCTGTAGTTTATAAACTTTATCCCAAATTTATTGCATTTGCAGGTTTTTTTCTCTATTATAAATTCCCTGATACTGAACAAAGTTTGAGCGACTTTAGGGTTTTTCTCTAGTACAAAATATGCACAATAAGATCTGTGATACCAATATAGTACTACAACTATCTTTATATTTGTAATGTTTGTCATCAAAAGAAATACGCTTCACCATTCTAAGGCTTTTATTTTCTAAAAGATATTCTGATAGTAATTGCATTTTTAATGTTTGTATTAAATATAAACTGTGATGTTAAGATGTGAGCAGATATTAATGGTTTTCCCACATTCTTTATAGGTGTACATCTTTTTTCAAGTAAAAATGCTTTCCTATGTGATAAGGTATGAGTATTGGTTAAATATTTTGCCGCATTCTTCATAGAGTTTTCTCCAGGATGAATGATCTTACACTCTGTGTGTGTATGTATATACTATGTTTTCATTTAATATAACATAAAATCCTTTTGTGTTATTATAAATTCTTTGAAAACATGATTTAATGTCTGAATTGGGATATATAGTTTATATGCTTATTCTCTTACTATTTTCTAGAAATTTTCCAATTTTTTGATTTCATAAAACACTGTGATCCTTGAAACTTAGTATCTGTTTGCATCCATGATTATTGCCTTCAAGCCAAACCTTAGAAGTAGAATTTTTGGATCAGAGATGAAGAAAACTTTAAGAATCTTAATATACCTGTCTAATTCTTTTCTAGAAAAATAACACTTGTTCTAATTTACACTCTCATGTACAATATATAAAAGCTCCATCCCAGCTGGTCTTCTCAAACTCTAGATAGAAAAATGATAGGTAAAAAATAGTATCTGTTTATTTTTCATTAACTTTCACTTCCAAAAGTTGAACTTTTTTCTTATATGTTAATCTACTAAATTTCTTTGTCAATTTTCTGCTTATTTTTCTACTGATTTAAATTGTTTAAAAAATTAATAACAGGCTCAGTGCAGTGGCTTCTGCCTATAATCTCAACACTTTGGGAGGCTGAAGTGGGAGGATTGCTTGATTCCAGGAGTTTAGAATCAGCCTGGGCAACACTATCTCTAGAAAAAACAAAATACAAAAAAATTAGCCGGGCGTGGTGGCAGGTGCCTATAGTCCCAGCTACTTGGAGAGGCTGAGGCAGGAGAATGGCGTGAACCCAGGAGGCGGAGCTTGCAGTGAGCCGAGATCGCGCCACTGCACTCCAGCCTGGGCGACAGAGCGAGACTCCGTCTCAAAAAAAAAAAAAAAAATTCAAAAATTAGCCAAAAGTGGTGGCACATGCCTGTAGTCCTTGTTACTTGAGAGGCTGAGGTGGGGGGATTGCTTGAGCCCAGGAGTTCAAGGCTGCAGTGAGCTATGATTGCAACATTGCATTCTAGCCTGGGTGACAGTGACATCCTGTCTCTTAAAAAAATAACTTAATAATAAAACTTGATTATATATATTAAAAAAATTATCTTACACTCAACTGTGACAACCATTTAAAGGCTTTGTGACATTACTCACATCTAGGGTTTCTCGACCCTATGATTTATGTTTAGAAAAGTTTAAGGTGTTCTCAAGAGCATTGTCATGTCTTTTAGGTTTGTAGAGTTTCTCTCCAGTATGATTTGATAACTTATTAAAAACTTTGCCACATTCGACTGGGCGCAATGGCTCACGCTTGTAATCCCAGCACTTTGGGAGGCCAAGGCGGGTGGATCACTTGAGGTCAGGAGTTCAAAACCAGCCTGGTCAACATGGTGAAACCCCGTCTCTACTAAAACTATAAAAATTAGCTGGGGGGGTGGAGCCAAGATGGCCGAATAGGAACAGCTCCGGTCTCCAGCTCCCAGCCCCAGCGACACAGAAGACGGATGCTTTCTGCATTTCTGCTTGAGGTACCGGTTTCATCCCACTAGGGAGTGCCTAACAGTGGGTGCAGGACAGTCGGTGAAGCGCACTGTGCGCGAGCCGAAGCGGGGCGAGGCATTGCCTCACTCGGGAAGCGCAAGGGGTCAGGGAGTTCCCTTTCCTAGTCAAAGAAAGGGGAAACAGACGGCACCTGGAATATCGGGTCAGTCCCATCCTAATACTGCGCTTTTCCAACGGGCCTGGAAAACGGCACACTAGGAGATTGTGTCCCGCACCTGGCTCGGAGGGTCCTATGCCCACGGAGTCTCGCTGATTGCTAGCACAGCAGTCTGAGATCAAGCTGCAAGGCAGCAGCGAGGCTGGGGGAGGGGCGCCCGCCATTGCCCAGGCTTGCTTAGGTAAACAAAGCAGCCAGGAAGCTCGAACTGGGTGGAGCCCACCACAGCACAAGGAGGCCTGCCTGCCTCTGTAGGCTCCACCTCTGGGGGCAGGGCACAGACAAACAGAAACTCAGCAAGAAACTCCACAGACTTAAATGTCCCTGTCTGACTGACAGCTTTGAAGAGAGTAGTGGTTCTCCCAGCACGCAGCTGGAGATCTGAGAACAGACAGACTGCCTCCTAAAGTGGGCCCCTCACCCCTGAGCAGCCTAACTGGGAGGCACCCCCCCAGTAGGGACAGACTGACACCTCATTCAGCCGGGTACTCCTCTGAGACAAAACTTTCAGAGGAACTATCAGACAGCTGAATCTGTGGTCTCACGAAAATCCGCTGTTCTGCAGCCACCGCTGCTGACACCCAGCCAAACAGGGTCTGGAGTGGACCTCTAGTAAACTCCAACAGACCTGCAGCTGAGGGGCCTGTCTGGTAGAAGGAAAACTAACAAACAGAAAGGACATCCACACCAAAAACCCATCTGTACATCACCATCATCAAAGACAAAAAGTAGATAAAACCACAAAGATGGGGAAAAAAAAGAACACAAAAACTGGAAACTCTAAAAAACAGAGCACCTCTCCTCCTCCAAAGGAACGCAGTTCCTCACCAGCAACGGAACAAAGCTGGATGGAGGATGACTTTGACGAGTTGAGAGAAGAAGGCGTCAGACAATCAAACTACTCTGAGCTACGGGAGGAAATTCAAAACAATAGCAAAGAAGTTAAAAACTTTGAAAAAAAATTAGAAGAATGGATAACTAGAATAACCAATGGAGAGAAGGGCTTAAAGGAGCTGATGGAGCTGAAAGCCAAGTTTCGAGAACTACGCGAAGATTGCAGAAGCCTCAGTAGCAGATGCGATCAACTGGAAGAAAGGGTATCGCTGATGGAAGATGAAATGAATGAAATGAAGAGAGAAGGGAAGTTTAGAGAAAAAAAGAATAAAAAGAAATGAACAAAGCCTCCAAGAAATTTGGGACTATGTGAAAAGACCAAACCTACGTCTGATTGGTGTACCTGAAAATGATGGGGAGAATGGAACCAAGCTGGAAAACACTCTGCAAGATATTATCCAGGAGAACTTCCCCAATCTAGCAAAGCAGGCCAGCATTCAGATTCAGGAAATACAGAGAACGCCACAAAGATACTCCTCGAGAAGAGCAACTCCAAGACACATAATTGTCAGATTCACCAAAGTTGAAATGAAGGAAAAAATGTTAAGAGCAGCCAGAGAGAAAGGTCGGGTTACCCACAAAGGGAAGCCCATCAGAATAACAGCTGATCTCTCAGCAGAAACTCTACAAGCCAGAAGAGAGTGGGGGCCGATATTCAACATTCTTAAAGAAAAGTATTTTCAACCCAGAATTTCCTATCCCGCCAAACTAAGCTTCATAAGTGAAGGAGAAATAAAATACTTTACAGACAAGCAAATGCTGAGTGATTTTGTCACCACCAGGCCTGCCCTAAAAGAGCTCCTGAAGGAAGCACTAAACATGGAAAGGAACAACCGGTACCAGCCACTGCAAAAACACGCCAAATTGTAAAGACCATCGAGGCTAGGAAGAAACTATAGCAACTAATGAGCAAAATAACCAACTAACATCATAATGACAGGATCAGATTCACACATAACAATATTAACGTTTAATGTAAATGGGCTAAATGCTCCAATCAAAAGACACAGACTGGCAAACTGGATAAGGAGTCAGGACCCATCAGTGTGCTGTATTCAGGAAACCCATCTCACGTGCAGAGACACACATAGACTCAAAATAAAGGGATGGAGGAAGATCTATCAAGCAACTGGAAAACAAAAAAAGGCAGGGGTTGCAATCCTAGTCTCTGATAAAATAGACTTTAAACCAACAAAGATCAAAAGAGACAAAGAAGGCCATTACATAATGGTAAAGGGATCAATTCAACAAGAAGAGCTAACTATCCTAAATATATATGCACCCAACACAGGAGCACCCAGATTCATAAAGCAAGTCCTCAGTGACCTACAAAGGGACTTAAACTCCCACACAATAATAATGGGAGATTTTAACACCCCACTGTCAACATTAGACAGATCAACGAGACAGAAAGTTAACAAGGATATCCAGGAATTGAACTCAGCTCTACATAAAGTGGACCTAATAGACATCTACAGAACTCTCCACCCCAAGTCAACAGAATGTACATTTTTTTCAGCACCACACCACACCTATTCCAAAATTGACCACATAGTTGGAAGTAAAGCTCTCCTCAGCAAATGTAAAAGAACAGAAATTATAACAAACTGTCTCTCAGACCACAGTGCAATCAAACTAGAACTCAGGATTAACAAACTCACTCAAAACCGCTCAACTACATGGAAACTGAACAACCTGCTCCTGAATGACTATTGGGTACATAATGAAATGAAGGCAGAAATAAAGATGTTCTTTGAAACCAACGAGAACAAAGACACAACATACCAGAATCTCTGGGACACATTCAAAGCAGTGTGTAGAGGGAAATTTATAGCACTAAATGCCCACAAGAGAAAGCAGGAAAGATCCAAAATTGACACCCTAACATCACAATTAAAAGAACTAGAAAAGCAAGAGCAAACACATTCAAAAGCTAGCAGAAGGCTAGAAATAACTAAAATCAGAGCAGAACTGCAGGAAATAGAGACACAAAAAACCCTTCAAAAAATTAATGAATCCAGGAGCTGGTTTTTTGAAAAGATCAACAAAATTGATGGACCGCTAGCAAGACTAATAAAGAAGAAAAGAGAGAAGAATCAAATAGATGCAATAAAAAACGAAAAAGAGGATATCACCACCGATCCCACAGAAATACAATCTACCATCAGAGAATACTACAAACACCTCTATGCAAATAAACTAGAAAATCTAGAAGAAATGGATAAATTCCTCGACAAATACACCCTCCCAAGACTAAACCAGGAAGAAGTTGAATCTCTGAATAGACCAATAACAGGCTCTGAAATTGTGGCAATAATCAATAGCTTACCAACCAAAAAGAGTCCAGGACCTGATGGATTCACAGCTGAATTCTACCAGAGGTACAAGGAGGAACTGGTACCATTCCTTCTGAAACTATTCCAATCGATAGAAAAAGAGGGAATCCTCCCTAACACATTTTACGAAGCCAGCATCGTCCTGATACCAAAGCCTGGCAGAGACATAACCAAAAAAGAGAATTTCAGACCAATATCCTTGATGAGCATTGATGCAAAAATCCTCAATAAAATACTGGCAAACCGAATCCAGCAGCACATCAAAAAGCTTATCCACCATAATCAAGTGGGCTTCATCCCTGGGATGCAAGGCTGGTTCAACATACGCAAATCAATAAATGTAATCCAGCATATAAACAGAACCAAAGACAAAAACCACATGATTATCTCAATAGATGCAGAAAAGGCCTTTGACAAAATTCAACAACCCTTCATGCTAAAATCTCTCAATAAATTAGGTATTGATGGGACGTATCTCAAAATAATAAGAGCTATCTATGACAAACCCACAGCCAATATCATACTGAATGGGCAAAAACTGGAAGTATTCCCTCTGAAAACTGGCACAAGACAGGGATGCCCTCTCTCACCGCTCCTATTCAACATAGTGCTGGAAGTTCTGGCCAGAGCAATCAGGCAGGAGAAGGAAATAAAGGATATTCAATTAGGAAAAGAGGAAGTCAAATTGTCCCTGTTTGCAGATGACATGACTGAATATCTAGAAAACCCCATTGTCTCAGCCCAAAACCTCCTTAAGCTGATTAGCAACTTCAGCAAAGTCTCACGATACAAAATTAATGTACAAAAATCACAAGCATTCTTGTACACCAATCACAGACAAACAGAGAGCCAAATCATGAGTGAACTCCCATTCACAATTGCTTCAAAGAGAATAAAATACCTAGGAATCCAACTTACAAGGGATGTGAAGGACCTCTTCAAGGAGAACTACAAACCACTGCTCAATGAAATAAAAGAGGATACAAACAAATGGAAGAACATTCCATGCTCATGGGTTGGAAGAATCAATATTGTGAAAATGGCCATACTGCCCAAGGTAATTTATAGATTCAATGCCATCCCCATCAAGCTACCAATGACTTTCTTCACAGAATTGGAAAAAACTACTTTAAAGTTCATATGGAACCAAAAAAGAGCCCGCTCGCCAAGTCAATCCTAAGCCAAAAGAACAAAGCTGGAGGCATCACGCTACCTGACTTTAAACTATACTACAAGGCTACAGTAACCAAAACAGCATGGTACTGGTACCACAACAGAGACATAGATCAATGGAACAGAACAGAGCCCTCAGAAATGATGCCACATATCTACAACTATCTGATCTTTGACAAACCTGACAAAAACAAGAAATGGGGAAAGGATTCCCTATTTAATAAATGGTGCTGGGAAAACTGGCTAGCCATATGTAGAAAGCTGAAACTGGATCCCTTCCTTACACCTTATACAAAAATTAATTCAAGATGGATTAAAGACTTACATGTTAGACCTAAAACCATTAAAATCCTACAAGAAAACCTAGGCAATACCATTCAGGACATAGGCGTGGGCAAGGACTTCATGTCTAAAACACCAAAAGCAATGGCAACAAAAGCCAAAATTGACAAATGGGATCTCATTAAACTAAAGAGCTTCTGCACAGCAAAAGAAACTACCATCAGAGTGAACAGGCAACCTACAGAATGGGAGAAAATTTTTGCAACCTACTCATCTGACAAAGGGCTAATATCCAGAATCTACAATGAACTCAAACAAATTTACAAGAAAAAAACAAACAACCCCATCAAAAAGTGGGCAAAGGACATGAACAGACACTTCTCAAAAGAAGACATTTATGCAGCCAAAAAACACATGAAGAAATGCTCATCATCACTGGCCATCAGAGAAATGCAAATCAAAACCACAGTGAGATACCATCTCACACCAGTTAGAATGGCCATCAATAAAAAATCAGGAAACAACAGGTGCTGGAGAGGATGTGGAGAAATAGGAACACTTTTACACTGTTGGTGGGACTGTAAACTAGTTCAACCATTGTGGAAGTCAGTGTGGCGATTCCTCAGGGATCTAGAACTAGAAATACCATTCATTTGACCCAGCCATCCCATTACTGGGTATATACCCAAAGGACTATAAATCATGCTGCTATAAAGACACATGCACACGTATGTTTATTGCGGCACTATTCACAATAGCAAAGAGTTGGAACCAACCCAAAGGTCCAACAACAATAGACTGGATTAAGAAAATGTGGCACATATACACCATGGAATACTATGCAGCCATAAAAAATGATGAGTTCGTGTCCTTTGTAGGGACATGGATGAAACTGGAAAACATCATTCTCAGTAAACTATCACAAGGACAAAAAACCAAACACCGCATGTTCTCACTCATAGGTGGGAATTGAACAATGAGAACTCATGGACAGAGGAAGGGGAACATCACACTCCGGGGACTGTTGTGGGGTGGGGGGAGGGGGGAGGGACAGCATTAGGAGATACACCTAATGCTAAATGACGAGTTAATGGGTGCAGGAAATCAACATGGCACATGGATACATATGTAACAAACCTGCACATTGTGCACATGTACCCTAAAACCCTAAAGTATAATTTAAAAAAAAAAAAAAATTAGCTGGAGGTGGTGGCAGGTGCCTGTAATCCCAGCTGCTTGGGAGGTTGAGGCCGGAGAATCGCTTGAACCCAGGAGGTGGAGGTTGCAAAGAGCTGAGATTGCACCATTGCACTCCAGATTGGGCAACAGAGTGAGACTCCATTTCAAAAAAAAAAAAAACTTTGCCACATTCTTCACATTTGTAGAATTTCTCTGCAGCATAAATTATCTTATGTGTAATAAGGGTTGAAACGTTTTTAAAGCTTTTGTCACATTCTTCATATTTATAAAATTTATCTTCTGTATGAATTCTCTTATATTTAATAAGAGTTGAAGACCAGTTAAAGACATTGTTACATTCTTCACATTTGTAGGGTTTCTCTTCAGTATGAATTATCTTATGTGTGGTAAGATGTCAGAAATGGTTACAGTCTTTGCCACGTTCTTCATATTTGTAGGGCTAGTTTCCATTATGAATTATCTTATGTTCAGTAAGGTTTGAGGACGTTAAAAGCTTTGCAACATTCTTCACATTTGCAGGGTTTCTCTTCAGTATAAATTGTTTATTAAGAATTGAAGAATGCTTATGGCATTATTCACATTTGTAGGGTTTCTCTCCCATTGAATTACCTTGTTTGGCAAGAGTTGAGGACTAACTAAAGGCGTTGCCACCTTCTTCACATTTGTAGGGTTTTTCTCCAGTATGAATTTTCTTATGTCTAGTAAAGTTTGAGAATTGATTAAAAGTATTGCCACATTCTTCACATTTCTAGAGTTTGTCTTCAGTATAAACGATCTTATGTTGAGTGAGGTCTGAGAACCAGTTAAAAGCTTTGCCACAGTTTTTATATTTGTAGGGTTTCTCTTCAGTATGAATTATCTTATGTTCAGTAAGTTTTGAGGACCAGTTAAAAGCTTTGCCACACTCTTCACATGTGGAGGGTTTCTCTCTAATTTATCTTATATTCAGTAAGATTTGAGAACCCGTTAGAAGCTTTGCCACATTCTTCACATTTGTCAAGTATCTCTCCAGTATGAGTTATCTTATATTCAGTAAGTTTTGAGAAGCACTTAAAAGTTTTGCCAAATTATTTGCATTTGTAGCGTTCCTCTCCGGTATAAATCATTTTATGTTGAGTAAAGTTTGAGGACTGGTTAAAAGGTTTCCCCATTCTTCACATTCGTAGTGTTTGTCTCTAGTATGAATTATCTTATGTTCAGCAAGATTTGAGGACTGATTAAAAGCTTTGCCACATTCCTCACATTTGAAAGGTTTCTCTTCAATATGAATTATCTTACATTCAGTAAGATTTGAGGACCAGTTAAAAGCTTTGTCATATTATACACATTTGCGGAGTTTATCTTCTTTAGGAATTCTCTCATTTTGAGTAACAGCTGAGCAATGGTTAAAAGCTTTGCCATCTTTATTGCATTTGTAGGGTTTTCCTCCAGTATCATTTATTTTATGTGTATTTAAGGTATAAGGACTGGTTAAAGACTTTGCCAAATTCTTTACATTTGTAGAGTTTCTCTCCAGTATGAATTGTTTTCTGTCTATTAAGGCTTGAGGTCTGGTTAAAAGCTTTGCCACATTCTTCACATATTGAGGGTCTGTCTCTAGTATAAATTATCTTACGTGTATTAAGTTTGTAAAATGATTGAAAGCTTTGACACATTCTTCACATTTTTAGGGTTTCTCCCCAGTATGAATTATCTTATGTTTAGTAAGGGCTGAAGGATGGTTAAAAGCTTTGCCACATTCTTCACATTTGTAGGGTTTCCCTCCAGTATGAATTGTTTTATGTCGAGTAAGGTGTGAGGACTGGTTAAAGGCTTTGCCACATTCTTCACATTTGTAGGGTTTCTCTCCAGAATGAATTATCTTATGTTTAGTAAGGTTTGAGGACTGACTAAATGCTTTACCACACTCTTCACATTTGTAGGGTTTCTTTCCAGTATGAATTATCCTATGTTTAGTAAGGCATGAGAAATGGCTAAAAGCTTTGCCACATTCTTCACATTTGTAGGGTTTCTCTCCAGTATGAATTGCTTTATGTTTAGTAAGGTGTGAGGATTGCTTAAAAGCTTTGCCACATTCTTCACATTTGTAGGGTTTCTCTCCAGTATGAATTATCTTATGTTTCACAAGGGTTGAGGGGTTGTTAAAAGCTTTGCCACATTCTTCACATTTGTATGGTTTCTTCCCAGAATGAATTATCTTATGTTTCATAAGGGTTGAGGAACTGTTAAAAGCTTTGCCACATTCTTCACATTTGTAGGGTTTCTTTCCAGTATGAATTATCTTATGTTTTCTAAGGGCTGAGAAATGCTTAAAAGTTTTGCCACATTCTTCACATTTGCAGGGTTTCTCTACAGTATGAATTACCTTATGTTCCATAAGTTTTGAGGACCACTTAAAAGCTTTACCACATTCTTCACATTTGTATGGTTTCTCCCCAGTATGAATTATCTTATGTTTCCTAAGGGCTGAGAAATTGCTAAAAGCTTTGCCACATTCTTCACATTTGTACGATTTCTCCCTAGTATGAATTAGCTTATGTTTCTTAAGGGTTGAGGAATTGTTAAAAGCTTTGCCACATTCTCCACATTTGTAGGGTTTCTCCCCAGTATGAATTGCTTTATGTCTAGTAAGGTGTGAGGATTGCTTAAAAGCTTTGCCACATTCTTCACATTTGTATGGTTTCTTCCCAGTATGAATTATCTTATGTTTCATAAGGGTTGAGGAATTGTTAAAAGCTTTGCCACATTCTTCACATTTGTAGGGTTTCTTTCCAGTATGAATTATCTTATGTTTTCTAAGGGCTGAGAAATGCTTAAAAGCTTTGCCACATTCTTCACATTTGCACGGTTTCTCTCCAGTATGAATTACCTTATGTAAAGTAAGTTTTGAGGACCACTGAAAAGCTTTACCACATTCTTCACATTTGTAGGGTTTCTCTCCAGTATGAATTAACTCATGTTTTCTAAGAGTTGAGGAATTGTTAAAAGCTTTGCCACATTCTTCACATTTATAGGGTTTCTTTCCAGTATGAATTATCTTATGTTTTCTAAGGGCTGAGAAATGCTTAAAAGCTTTGCCGCATTCTTCACATTTGCAGGGTTTCTCTGCAGTATGAATTACCTTATGTATGGTAAGTTTTGAGGACCACTTGAAAGCTTTACCACATTCTTCACATTTGTAGGGTTTCTCTCCAGTATGAATTATCTCATGTTTTCTAAGTGTTGAGGACTGGCTAAAAGCTTTGCCACATTCTTCACATTTGCAGGGTTTCTTTCCAGTATGAATTATCTTATGTTTTCTAAGGGCTGAGAAATGGTTAAAAGCTTTGCCACATTCTTCACATTTGTAGGGTTTCTCTTTAGTATGAATTGCTTTATGTCTAGTAAGGTGTGAGGACCACTTAAAAGCTTTACCACATTCTTCACATTTGTAGGGTTTCTCTCCAGTATGAATTATCTCATGTTTTCTAAGGGTTGAGGACTGGCTAAAAGCTTTGCCACATTCTTCACATTTGTAGGGTTTCTTCCCAGTATGAATTATCTTATGTTTTCTAAGGGCTGAAAAATGCTTAAAAGCTTTGCCACATTCTTCACATTTGTAGGGTTTCTCCCCAGTATGAATTGCTTTATGTCTAGTAAGATGTGAAGACTGCTTAAAAGCTTTGCCACATTCTTCACATTTGTATGGTTTCTTCCCAGTATGAATTATCTTATGTTTCATAAGGGTTGAGGAATTGTTAAAAGCTTTGCCACATTCTTCACATTTGTAGGGTTTCTTCCCAGTATGAATTATCTTATGTTTTCTAAGGGCTGAGAAATGCTTAAAAGCTTTGCCACATTCTTCACATTTGCAGGGTTTCTCTGCAGTATGAATTACCTTATGTACAGTAAGTTTTGAGGACCACTTAAAAGCTTTACCACATTCTTCACATTTGCAGGGTTTTTTTCCAGTATGAATTATCTTACGTTTAGTGAACATTGAAGAGAAGTTAAAAGCTTTGCCACATTTCTTATATTTGTAGGGTTTGCCTTCAGTATGAATTATCTTATGTTTAGTAAGGGTTGAGAACCATTTAAAGGCTTTGCCATGTTCTTCACATTTGTAGATATTCTCCCTAGTATGAATTCTCTTATGTTGAATTAAGTGTGAAAGCATGAAAAATGATTTGCTACATTTCATACATTTGTAAGTTTTCTTTTTGGTGTGTCTAATCTTATGTCTATTTGAATTTGAATATTTATGAAAGACTTTCACATATTGGTTACATTGAAATATTTTTCCCTGGGTAGTAGTCCAACATTGGTTAAGTTTATTATAACCTTCTTCGTGCATATTACCCTCATTGACACTTTCACAATCTTTTCTTAATCGTAAATTCTTACGTCCACATCTTGCATATGTTCTCAATATTACTTCTTGGAAACAATCTTTTATGCTCTGATCTGGCCAAAAGTCTCGTGTAAAATGAGAACTAATAACTGGAACAAATGAAAATAATAAATTATGTCACTTGCTAGACTCAGATGAATATACTTTACAAATCTAACCTATAAAATTATACAAACCACATAAGCAAGATGGCACAGCAAAATAAGACAGGGCCCTAATTTCTTCATAGACATATAAATATAACAAAAACATACTGACCAAAATATATTTGTTGAAAATTTATAAATGAGTTAAGTGTGTAGAGTGCCCCAAGTAAGTACAATGCAAACAGCCACATAAAAGGAAAGAGAAGTCTGTTACAGTTTCCCAACTCAGCTCTTCCTGCTTCCCAAAATGATATTGTGTCTTTAGAAGTAAATTGCTGGCTGGGAATGGCAGCTCACACCTGTAATCCCAGCACTTTTGGAGGCCAAGGCAAGTGGATTACCTGAGATCAAGAGTTCAAGATGAGCCTGGCCAAAATGGAAAAACTCCATCTCTACTAAAAATTCAAAAATTAGCCAGGCATGGTGGCACACGTCTGTAGTCTCAGCTACTTGGGAAGCTGAGGCAATCACTTGAACTTGGGATGTAGAGATTGCAGTGAGATGAGATTATGCTATTGTACTCCAGCCAGCATGACAGAGTGAGAGTCTGTCTCAAAACAAAAAAAGTAAATTGCCAACTCCTGGTTTCATTTCTGAAGACATATAAAACAGTGGTACATATATATTTATTTCTGGCTTCTAGGGGCCTTTCCAGACTGGTTTTTGTTTCTCATGACACAAAGTGCTGAAAGAAATGGTGGCATACTTTAAAATGACAGCTTGAGGCCGGGCACGGTGGCTCAGGCCTGTAATCCCAGCACTTTGAGAGGGCTAGGTGGGTGGATCATGAGGTCAGGAGATCGAGACCATTCTGGCTACTGGCTAACACGGTGAAACCTCATCTCTACTAAAAATACAAAAAATTTGCTGGGTGTGGTGGTGGGCACCTGTAGTCCCAGCTACTCGGGAGGCTGAAGCAAGAAAATGGCATGAACCTGGGAGGCAGAGCTTGCAGTGAGCCGAGATCATGCCACTGCACTCCAGCCTGGGTGAAAGAGCGAGACTCCATCTCAAAAAAAAAATAAATGAATAAAATAAAATGACAGCTTGAATCTGCTGAAACCAAAGTTAAATGTTACAGCAGCAGAGAACGTAGTACCACACAAAAAAATAGATGATTACTACTGAGAAGAAACATGAATAACATTCTTTACCTAAAAAAAAACAAAAACACAAAATTTCAAACAAGATGCATTCTAAGAACATGTTTGACATACTCCCAGAATCTCTAGCCAAGACAATTGGTTTCAGACTTCCAGGACAAGGCTACATTTTGAAGACTGTAACTGGTAGCTTTTTTGAAGTACAAATTTTAATTAATGATTACAATGTATATGGAATATTAGGGCAACATGGTCCAATCAAAAAAAGTATAAAATTTTTGGAAAACAACCATAAAACAATGAAGATTAATAAATTAATTTTTAAAATTTTGAATAAATTAATACTGAATAAGACACATAGGAACACAGACCACTATAAAAAATTTTAAAAATGAGGATACCTCTTCCCCTAATGGCGTGAGGTAATTCATGAAAATGGCTTGCTATTCACCTAAGCCAGAGAACTCTGCAATATCATGCTAAACAAGAGGTTCATAAGGGCTAATCTTATATAAGACAAAATAAACTTTACAGTAACAGCAGTTAAAAAAAACAAAGAGGGACATTATACAATGGTAAAAGGTCTTGTACAACAGGAACATATCACAATCCTAAACATATATGCACCTAACACTGGAGCTCCCAAATTTATAAAACAATTACTAGTAGACCTAATAAATGAGATAGACACCAACACAATAATTAATAGTGAGGACTTCAATACTCCACTGACAGCACTAGACAGGTCATCAAGACAGAAAGTCAACAAATAAACAGTAGATTTAAACTATACCTTGGAGCAAATGCACTTAACAGATATATACAGAACATTCCATCCAACAACTGCAGAATATACATTCTATTCAACAGTGCACAAAACTTTCTCCAAATAGACCGTATAATAGGCCACAAAATGAGCCTCAATAAATTTAAGAAAATGAAATTATATCAAACACTCTCTCAGACCACAGTGGAAAAAAAGTGGAATTCAACTACAAAAGGAACCTTCAAAACCATGCAAATGCATGTAAATTTAAAAAACTGCTCCTGAATAATTATTGGGTCAAATATGAAATCAAAATGGAAATTTAAAAATTCTTCAAACTCAACAACAAAAGTGATACAACCTATCAAAACCTCTAGGATACAGCAAAGGAGGTGCTTAAAGGAAGTTCATAGCCCTAAACACCTACATCAAAAAGTCTGAAAGAACATAAAATGACACTCTTGTTCACACCTCAAGGAACTAGAGAAACAAGGACAAACCAAATCCAAACCCAGAAGAAGAAAAAAAAAATAATCACAATCAGAGCAGAATGAAATGAAACTGAAACAAACAAACAGAAACCAAAAGATAAATAAAACAAAAACCTGGCTCTTTAAAAAGATAAAAACAATTGATAGACCATTAGCAAGATTAACCAAGAAAAAAAGAAAATCCAAATAACCTTAATAAGAAATGAAACAGGAGATATTACAACTGACAACACAGAAATACAAAAGATTATTCAAGGCTACTATGAACACCTTTAAGTGCACTAACTAGAAAACCTAAAAGAAATGAATAAATTTCTGGAAAAATGCAAACCACCCAGCTTAAATCAGGAAGAATTAGATACCCTGAACAGACCAATAACAAGCAGAGAGATTGAAATGGTAATTTAAAAATTACCAAGAAAAAAATGTCTAGGACCAGACAGTATGGAGGAGAATTCTATCAGACATTCAAAGAAGAATTGATACCAATTCTATTGACACTATTCCACAAGATACAGAAAGAGGGAGCCCTTCCTAATTCATTCTATGAAGCCAGCATCACCCTAATACCAAAACCAGAAAAGGGCATTAATCAAAAAAGAAAACCACAGACTGATGTCCCTGATGCAAATAGATGCTAAATTCTTAATAAAATACTAGCTAACTGAATCCAACAACATATCAAAAACAGAATCCGTGATCAGGTGGGTTTCATACCAGTGATGCAGGGATGGTTTAACAAATGCAAGTCAATAAATGTGATACACCACATAAAATGAAATAAAAACAAAAATCACATGATCATCTCAATAGATGCAGAAAAAGCATTCAACAAAATCCAGCAATGCTTTATGATTAAAACTTTTAGCAACATTGGCATACAAGGGACACACATCAAGGTAATAAAAGCCATCTATGACAAACCCAGAGCCAACATAATACTGAATGAGAAGTTGCCCTCAGAGGACTGGAACAAGACAAGGATGCCCACTTTCACCACACTTCTTCAACATAGTACTGGAAGTCTTATCCAGAGCAAGCAGAAAAGAGAAAAAATAAAAGGCATCAAAATTGGTAAAGAGGAAGTAAAGCTGTCACTGTTTGCTGATGATATTTACTTTGAAAACCCTAGACTTTTCAAGAAAGCTCCTAGAAGTGATAAAATAATTCAGCAAAGTTTTCAGATACAAAATTAATGTATACAAATCAGTAGCTCGTCTATACACCAACAGCGACGAAGCAGAGAGTCAAATCAAAACTCAACCCCTTTTACAATAGCTGTGATAGAAAAAAAAATTTAGGAATATACCTAACCAAGGAGGTAAAAGACCTCTACAAGGAAAACTACAAAACACTGCTGAAAGAAATCACAGATGACACAAATAAATGGAAACACAGTCCATGCTCATGGATGGGTAGAATCAATATTGTGAAAACGACCATACTGCCAAAAGCAATCTACAAATTAAATGCAATTTCCATCAAAATACCACCGTCATTCTTCACAGAATTAGAAAAAATTATTCTAAAATTCATATGGAACAAAAAAAGAGCCTGCATAGCCAAAGCAAGACTAACCGAAAAGAACAAATCTGAAGGCATCACACTACCTGACTTCAAACTATACTATAAAGCCATAGTCACAAAAACAGCATGGTACTGGTATAAACATAGGCACATAAACCAATGGAACAGAATAGAGAACCCAGAAATAAACCCAAATATTATAGCCAACTGAACTTCGACAAAGCAAACAAAAACATAAAGTAGGAAAAGGATACTCTTTTCTTTTTTTCTTTTTTGAGATGGAGTCTTGCTCTGTTGCCCAGACTGGAGTGCAGTGGTGCGATCTTGGCTCACCACAACTTCTGTCTCCTGGGTTCAAGCAATTCTCCTGCCTCAGCCTCCCAAGTAGCTGGGATTACAGGTGCCCGCCACTGCACCCGGCTAATTTTTGTATTTTTAGTAGAGATGGGGTCTCACCACATTGGCCAGGCTGGTCTCAAATTCCTGACCTCATGATCCACCCGTCTCAGCCTCCCAAAGTGCTGGGATTAAAGGCATGAGCCACCGCGCCTGACCAGGGACTCTTTTCAACAAATGGTGCTGGGATAATTGGCTACCCACATGTAAGAGAATAAAACTGGATCCTCATATTTTACTTTATACAAAAATCAACACAAGATGGATTAAGGACTTAAATCTAAGACCTGAAAGTATAAAAATTCTAGAAGATAACATTGGAAAAACCCTTTTAGACATTGGCTTAGACAAGGATTTCATAATCAAGAACCCAAAAGCAAATGCAATTAAAACAAACATAAATTAGGGGAGGTTTTCTCTCTGTCTTGTGGAATAGTGTCAAAACAGGGACTTAATTAAACAAAAGAGCTTTTGCATGGCAAAAGGAACACCAGAGTGAACAGACAACCCACAGAGTAGGAGAAAATCTTCACAATCTATACACCTGACAAAGAAGTAATATCTGGAATCTACAATGTACTCAAACAAATCAGCAAGAAAAAAAAAAACAATCCCATCAAAACTGAGCTAAGGACACAAATAGACAATTTTCAACAGAAGATATACAAATGGCCAAGAAACATATGAAAAAATGCTCAACATTGCTAATGGCCAGGGAAATGCAAATCAAAACCACCAAAGGATACCACCTTACTCTTGCAAGAATGGCCACAATAAAAAAAAAAAAAAATCAAAAAACAGTAGATATTGGTGTGGATGCTGTGATCAGGGAACACCTCTACACTGCTGATGGGAATGTAAACTAGTACAACCACTATGGAAAACAGTGTGGAGATTCCTAAAGAAGTAAAAGTTGTACTACCATTTGATCCAGCAATCCCACTACTGGGTATATACCCAGAGGAAAAGAAGTCATTATATGAAAAAGATACTTGCACACACATTTATAGCAGTGCAATTCACAATAGCAAAATCATGGAACCAACCCAAATGCCCATTAACCAATGAGTGGATAAATAAACTGTGATATATATATATAATGGAACACTACTCAGCCATAAAATGGAATAAATTAATGGCATTCACAGCAACATGGATAAGATTGGAGGCTATCCTTCTAAGTGAAGTAAATCAGAAATGGAAAACCAAACATCATATGTTCTCACTGATATGTGGGAGCTAAGCTATGAGGATGCAAAGGCATAATAATAATACAGTGAGGCCAGGCCTGGTGGCTCATGCCTGTAATCCCAGCACTTTGGGAGGCCGAGGCGGGCAGATCACAAAGTCAGGAGATCGAGACCATCCTGGCTAACACGGTGAAACCCCGTCTCTATTAAAAAATACAAAAAAATTAGCCAGGCGTGGTGGTAGGCGCCTGTGGTCCCAGCTACTCGGGAGGCTGAGGAAGGAGAATGGCATGAACCCGGGAGGCAGAGCTTGCAGTGGGCCGAGATCCTGCCACTGCATTCCAATCTGGGTGACAGAGCAAATACTCCATCTCAGAAAAAAAAAAAGAATGATACAGTGGACTTTGGGGACTTGGGGGGAAGAGTGGGAGGAAAACGAGGGATAAAAGACTACAAATAGAGTGCAGTGTATACAGCTCAGGTGACGAGTGCATAAAAATCCCACAAATCACCACTAAAGAACTTACTCATGTAACCAAACACAACTTGTAGCCCAATAACTTATGAAAAAATAAAATAAATAAATAAAAATAAAGTAGTACACAGGTTACTTGAAGATGAAAAAAAAGCTTTCCAAATTTTGATGTAATAAAAAAAATTCTTAATCCATAATACTTGATCAGAAATTATTTTACTTTAAAAAACAATAAAAAATAAAGACTTTCCAAAATGAAAGGTAAGGGTGTTCATCACCACTAGCACAGTTAAAAAAAAAAAAAAAAAAAAAGCTACATGTTGGCCAGGCACAGTGGCTCATGCCTGTAATCCTACACCTTTAGGAGGCCAAGGCAGTCAGAAAACTTGAGACCAAGAGTTCAAGATCAACCCCAAAACAGAGTGAGACTGTGCATATATAACAAGAGAAATGCTAAAATGAGTCTTTTATGTTGAAAAATAAAATGATGCTAGACAGCATCAAAAAACCATATATAAATACATAGCTTTCTATTAAATGTAAATATACAGACACATATAAAATTTCTTACTATAATAGGCATAATACCCTTAAAATTCTTCTATAGAATATAAAAACAAAATATAAATCTGAATACACAATATAAAATAATTTGTAATATTAATAAGTGGAAAATATAGAAATACAGTTTTTGTATTCAATTGAAGTTATGAGAGTAAAACATATGATTTAACCTTAAGATGTTTCACATAATCTCCATTTTTCAACATAACTACAAAAATTTTATAGAAACTATGCAAAACAAAATAAAAAAAATAAGCAAAGCATGCCACTACAAAATTAAACAAAAAATAGTTAAACAAGAAATGAGAAAAAACATGTAAAAAAAAAAAAAAACATAAAACATAACAATGAAACTGGTATGTAACTTTATTTCTTTTCTTTTCTTTTTCTTTTTTTTTTTGAGATGGAGTCTCACTCTATTGCCCAGGGTGGAGTGCAGTGGCACGAGCTCAGCTCACCACAACCTACGCCTCCGGGTTCAAGTGATTCTCCTGCCTCAGCCTCCCAAGTAGCTAGGTCTACAGGCACGTGTCACCATGCCTGGATAATTTTTGTGTTTTCAGTAGAGACGGGGTTTCATTATGTTGGCCAGGCTAGTCTCAAACTCCTGACCTCGTGATCCACCCACTTCGGTCTCCCAAAGTGCTGAGATTACAGGCACGAGCCACCGCACCTGGCATAACTTTATTTCTTTTTTCTTTTTTTTTTTTTTTTTGAGTTGGAGTTTCGCTGTTGTTGTCCAGGCTGGAGTGCAATGGCGCAATCTCGGCTTACGACAACCTCTGCCTCCCGGATTCAAGCGATTCTCCTGCATCAGCCTCCCGAATAGCTGGGATTACAGGGATGCGCCACCATGCCCGGCTAATTTTATATTTTTAGCAGAGATAGGGTTTCTCCATGTTGGTCACGCTGGTCTCGAACTCCCAACCTCAGGTGATCCGCCTGCCTCAGCCTCCCAAGGTGCTGGAATTACAGGCGTGAGACATCACGCCTGGCGTAACTTTATTTCTTTAAGAAATCATTTTAAATATAAACTTATTAAACTATTTAATAAAAAGAAATGTAATTCCAGGACTTTGGGAGGCCAAGGTGGGCTGATTACTTGATTCCAGGAGTTTGAGAACAGCCTGAGCAACAAAGCAAAACCCTGTCTCTACCAAAAAAAAAACCCCAAAAAACTAGCTGGGTTTAATGGCATGGGCCTGTAACCCAGCTACTTAAGAGGTTGATACTAGAAGATTATCTGAGTTTGAGAGGCTGAGGCTGCAGTTCACTGCCATGATTTCACCATTGCAAACCAGCCTGGTTGACGGAGTGAGACCTTATTTCATTAATTAATTAATTAAAAGGAAAAGAAAGAAGATGCCTGAGTGGCTTAAGGAAAAAAGCATGCAATATGTTCCTACAAGAGACCAATTTTAGCACTGAGTCAAATAGTCTGTAAGTAACAGAATTTAAAAAAATCTATATTTCATGCAAATAGTAGCCACAATTGGGTGAGGTAGTCATAATTATATTGGGCACAATATGCTTTAAGTCAAGTACCAGTACGAGACAAAGATTTATCAATCAAATGGGTCAATTTACCAGGAATCTATAACTATTATATTTATATGTACAGGTATGTATAACAACAGGGCTCCAAAATATATAAATATTGACAAAGGTAAATGAAGCAAGAAATACATAGCAACATAACAGTTGCAGACACTGAGATCCCATTTTCAATAATAAATAATATAAAATTCATATAAAAGATTAAGAAAACAGAAAATGTGGCCAGGCGCGGTGGCTCACGCTTGTAATCCCAGCACTTTGGGAGGCCGAGGCGGGCGGATCACGAGGTCAGGAGATCGAGACCACGGTGAAACCCCGTCTCTACTAAAAAATACAAAAAATTAGCCGGGTGTGGTGGCGGGCGCCTGTAGTCCCAGCTACTCAGAGAGGCTGAGGCAGGAGAATGGTGTGAACCCGGGAGGCAGAGCTTGCAGTGAGCCGAGATTGCGCCACTGCACTCCAGCCTGGGCGACAGAGCGAGACTCTGTCTCAAAAAAAAAAAAAAAAAAAAAAGCAGAAAATGTAGATAACATTATAGACTGCAATATTTTACATACAGAGAAATATCTGACAGTAAATAATTTATAACAGAAAAAAGTTTATTTGGCTCACAGTTGAACAGACTGTACAAGAAGTGTATGCCAGTATCTGTTTTCTGGTGTGTTCTCAGGAAGCTTATGATCATAGTGGAAAGTGAAGAGAAACTGGACATATCACATGGTAAGAGATAGAGCAAGTGTGAGGTAAAAGAGCCAGGTTCTTTTAACATAGTTTCTCCAAACTATACAGATATTTGTGTGTCCCCAATATGGAAAAGCAGTCCGATTGTGGAGTCCCTTATATGCCATGAACACGACTTTGGCTCTCATTGTAAACTTGAAGGGAAATCATCAAAACGAAAATAGAATCCTTAGAGAATTTTAAAGCATAAGACAGAAGAGGCCCTATGTGAGAGCAAAATTTAAAAAAATCTCAGTCTTCCCAGAAACTAATTCCTTTGGAGCACAGCTTCCCAGGTCACCTTTTGAGAACTGGCTTTCTCTTTGACCTCTGGACCTCTCATCCATGTTGTTTGTTGTATTCACTCTCACATACCTGGGGGTTTAGTTGCCATCTCATGTCTCTTCATATTCCAAGGCTCTTTCCCTTGCTTCAGACAAGTTATCAAGTGTAGCTTAGAGACAGCAATACCTGTTTTATTGAAAATAAATAACATAAATATTGCTCATATTCCCCAAATAATGTGCTCATTAAAGAGAATATAATAGAATATTGTAGTAAATTGATCCCTCAATACTAATTTATAACATAAATTTCTAAATATTTAGAAAATATTTTCAATTTGTACAGTCCCTTAATTTTACTACCTGGTACTACTGAATCAAAAATTGGTGGTGACAATGAGATTTTAAGGTGTGACAACTATATTTTATGCCACTAATTTCTTCAATTTTCACTAATCTAGAGTGAAAAATGCAGATCTGCTCAGAAATGTGGAAAGTTCAGGTAAAAATGAAACATCTTTAAAAAATTCCTTTCTGGCCAGGCGTGGTGGCTCACACCTGTAATCCCAGCACTTTGAGAGGCCAAGGCAGGCAGATCACCTGAGGTCAGGAGTTCGAGACCAGCCTCAACATGGAGAAACCCTGTCTCTGCTAAAAATACAAAATTAGCCGGGTGTGGTGGTGCATGCCTGTAATCCCAGCTACTCGGGAGGCTGAGGCAGAAGAATTGCTTGAACCTGGGAGGCAGAGGTTGTGTTGAGCCGAGATCATGCCATTGCACTACCGCCTGGGAAACAAGAGCGAAACTCTGTCTCAAAAAAAAAAAAAAATTATTTTCTACACTTACAAGTCCCTGTTTTCAGAAAACAGGTATCTGAAACTTATTTATGCTAAGCATAAATCACCAAAACACATTCTACAGAAAAGAGAAATGAAACCTATAGAATATAATAGGAATTGTTTAATTAAAATCATCCTTACCCAGGAACACCAGGTTTCTGTAGTTCTCTAACATAACATCCCTATATAAATTCTGCTGAGCCGTGTCCAGGCATTGCCACTCCTCCAGAGAGAATTCTATGGTCACATCCCTAAATGTCAATGATCCCTGAAAAACACAACAAAGATACATATATATTTCCCAATTGGCCATGGACAGAATTTTTAATTTGACTCAAGGTGAAATGAGAGAGTAAAGAGAACAGGTTCTAACTTACAGGCATGACTGAACATATTCAATAAAATAATTTTCAACACAGAAATATTCTCGGCTGGGCACGGTGGCTCACCCCTCTAATCTCAGTGCTTTGGGAGGCCGAGGGGGCAGATCAAGAAGTCAGGAGATCGAGACCATCCTGGCTAACACGGTGAAACCCCGTCTCTACTAAAAATACAAAAAATTAGCAGGGCATGGTGGCAGGTGCCTGTAGTCCCAGCTACTTGGGAGGCTGAGGCAGGAGAATGGCGTGAACCTGGGAGGTGGAGCTTGCAGTGAGCCGAGATTGCTGCACTCCAGCCTGGGCGACAGAGCTAGACTCCGTCTCAAAAAAAAAAAAAAAAAGCAAAAGAAATATTCTCTAATGTATTCTCAAACTCTGAGAAAAAAGAATGGCATAAGATCCACAACACCAGCGTAGACGGATACTTTTCTGGATAAGAAAGTATAAAATTAAGGGCATGATAACAAACATGTAAATTTTTGAGTGCTATTTTTAAATCATACAGACTAAGTCTTGTACATTTTTCAGACCAAAAAGACATGTTGAGTTAGAAGACACCTCTCAAATTTTAATGTGTACAATTAACTGGAGATCTTGTTACACATATTTATTTTAGAAGATCTGGAATAAAGTCTGAGTTTCTGAATTTGACAAGCTCACCAGTAATGCCTGTTTTTGGCCCCAAAAGAATCTTTTGTCAAACATTCAGCAAGTGGAGGAGCCTGTATTTTTCCCAGTTTTTCTGGCCTACAAACAAAGACAAGAGCCCTCATTTTCCAAAGATAGATATATGCAGAGAAAATCTAAGAAAGGCAGGTGCCAGATTAAATGTGATCATTGGTGCACATCAGCTACATAAAGATACTTAACGAGGAGAAAAATAGTTTATAGTGAAAAAATCTGTCAGATAGTTTTTTTTTTTTTTTAGATAGTTTCTGTCTTGTCACCAAGGCTGGAGTAAAGTGGCACAATCTCGACTCACTGCAACCTTCGCCTCCCGGATTCAAGTGATTCTCCTGCCTCAGCCTCCCGGGTAGCTGTGACTACAGGCACGTGCCACCACACCCAGCTATTTTTTGTATTTTTAGTAGACACAGGGTTTCACCATCTTGGCTAGGCTGGTCTCAAACTCCTGACCTTGTGATCCACCCACCTCGGCCTCCCAAAGTGCTGGGATTACAGGCGTGAGCCACGCGCCCAGCCCAGAGAGCTCTTTAACCAAGTCAATCATTAATATCAACTGCAGTAGGACAAATTTTTATGATGTGCTGATGCACACAGAAGGACACAACATTACTGCTGTGATACTGCTCCCCCAAAGTAAATTATAATCTGAATTTAACCATAAAGAAACATCAGTTTATGCAAACGTCAAGACACAGATAACTCCCATTTTTTGTAATTTTTAATAGCCATTTCAAGCAGACTTTCTTTAGCACACTAGAGAGCAGGTATCTCCTAATCATTTTTTCAGAACTTTTTTTTTTTTTTTTGAGATGGAGTCTCACTCTGTTGCCCAGGCGGGAGTGCAATGGTGTGATCTCAGTTCACTGCAACCTCCACCTCCCGGGTTCAAGCAATTCTCCTGCCTCAGCCTCCCGAGAAGCTGAGATTACAGGTGCCCCACACCACGCCTAGATATTTTTTGTATTTTTAGTACAGACAGGGTTTCAGCATGCTGGCCAGGCTGGTTTCGAACTCCTGATCTCAGGTGATCCACCTGCCTTGGCCTCCCAAAGTGCTGGGGTTACAGGTGTGAGCCACTGTAATTTACCTTTAAAAAGCATTTTCTTAAAGCTGTTCTGCATAGAGCTAATGGAGAACACAGATGGAGCCTCAACATTACATGTTCTACTTTTTCCGTAAGGACCCCAGCTTTTCCCCAATAGGAATCTTGAGTATCCACAACTTTCCATATTCAACAACCACAAGTGAAACATTTTTTTGTTTGTTTGAGACAGAGTCTCGCTCTGTCACCCAGGCTGGAGTGCAATGGCACCGTCTCGGCTCACTGCAACCTCCACTTCCCGGGTTCAAGCGATTCTCCTGCCTCAGCCTCCTGAGTAGCTGGGATTACAGGCGTGTGTCACCACGCCCGGCTAATTTTTGTATTTTTAGTAGAGACAGGTTTCCCAATGTTGATCAGACTAGTCTCAAACTCCTGATCTGCCTGCCTCGGCCTCCCAAAGTGCTGGGATTACAGGTATCAGCCACCGTGCCTGGCCACAAGTGGCACATTTTTAACGTTGCAGATCACAAATTCATCATTAGAGTCCTGCATGGCATATAAAAATCCGTGATGTGGAGAATGTAGAGAAGGCACTGGTATATAGGAAAGAAATTATTTTTCAAAGATTCTTGACTATCATAAGAATTTTAAAAAGTAGTTAAAACAAACTCATTAGGGATGAAAAGCACAAGTAGAGAAGTAAAGTTTTGCAAGGACTAAACGCATGGCATTCCAGGAGGCAGAGTGGACATGACTCTTCATTTGAAAAATGTTTAGCTGAAAAAAAAGCCATTTTTTTTCTCTTTATCCTCTTTCTCTTGGATTCCTTCTCAGATAAGATTCTCTGGACAAATTATACACCTGCATCTTGAGAATATGCCTTTAAAGGTGTCACCACTACCTTCTTACCTGCTACCACCACACCCACAGGCAGAAGGACCAAGACCATCCATTTCTTTCCTTTATAAGAGAAGAGATTCCAGAACAATGAGCTGCCCTATGGAGCTAAAAATGTTTCTCCTTTCCTGTCCTCAGGTGCCCTCCCCTGTCACAGACATGAGCAATTTTTGCTACATAAATGGAAATATGGACCACACTGTCCTATCCCTACCAAACCCAAACAGAACAGGCCCAGTGACCACCCTTTAGTGTAGTGAAAAGGTGGAACTTAACTCCCATTAAACATCTCATACTTGATTCTGGCCTCACCTTAGAGTCACAGGAGGCCCTTAATTAAAACAACATGGATGCTTTCAGGACAATAAATAGAACCTGTGGGGAGGGCACAACTGGCGATTTCTGCAAATAGACCATGTAATTTTAATTAGAAGCCTAGGCTCATAACCACTTAGCCAAGCATTGCCTCTGAAACTTTTAACGAGCTTATAAATCACTTGGTAATTTTGGCCCCACTCTATGTAATGTGATTCTGCATGTTTTGAAAGGGTCCATAAATGAGTGTTTTAAACAAGTTCCCTGTCAATGCTGATGTTGCACACTCTGGGCTCAACATTAGCATTAGTTAGAGAAAGCAGGCACAGCTCACAGTCTCTTACACTCAGCACCCTGGTCACAACACAAATACTTCTGGTACAAATAAAAACAACCAGTCTCTATCATAAAGTAGTATATTTTTTCCTGGCTCTTTAAAGTTTACAAACTAAACAGAAGGCAGCAATGTCTGAATAGGTTTGCATTTGGAAAACAACACGTACACTTGCACTGTGCGATGTTTACTAAGTAGGTACTATGTGCTCAAGAGTATGTTACAGAGCACTGTGCTGGGAATAACACATCATGTGACTTAATCCTCATGACACCCTGGGAGTTGGTACTAAGTGTTTCATGATTCCTAGGATTTAGATACAGGGCCCAACAGTTTTATTTCTTCTTCTGTTTCCCTGTCATTGATTTTTTAAAAATGTATAGAATAACGCTAAATGTAGACAGATGAGAGAAATACAGAAGAGTTTAATATAATTTTTTAAAAATTCTAACTTTGTTTATATTTACTTATTTGTGACTTGCGGAGAAACTACTGGATCTGCAGGAATAGAAAACAAGTTACTAAATGGAATGTCTCTGCAAACACTGGTTTTAATAAAAAATTTAAAAATTAGAACCCTAAGGCCGGGTGCGGTGGCTCACTGTAATCCCCGCACTTTAGGAGGCCGAGGTGGGTGGATCACGAGGTCAGGAGATCGAGACCATCCTGGCTAACACGGTGAAACCCGTCTCCACTAAAAATACAAAAAATTAGCTGGGAGCCGTGGCAGGCGCCTGTAGTCCCAGCTACTTGAGAGGCTAAGGCAGGAGAATGGCATCAACCCGGGAGGCAGAGCTTGCAGTGAGCGGAGATCCCGCCACTGCACTCCAGCCTGGGCGACGGAGCAAGACTGTCTCAAAAAACAAAAAAATTAGAACCCTAAAAAATATCTTTTCCATTTACCTTTTTAGTTTCAGAAAATTGTGAGCACCAGCTCTAGAAAGGCAGCAGGATTCACCAGCCAAAACTCCAATCTCTTTTAATCAGTTCTGTGAGGCAAGACCCTACGGTGGGACCTGACCTAAATAAGGTCTCCGAAAATGGTGGATCTAAACAGAACTGCGCCAGGGAGTGGACCCTATGTAGAATTCTGTTCTCTATGCTACTAGGTGTACTTCCAGTTCTGTTTTTGCTAAGCTTACCTAAGAGAAATTTAAATCCCAGAGTTTGTGTAATTTAAATATTTTTTTGGCTACTGTCCTGTCAATTTTATGACATGTACTAATAAGCAATTTAAACTAGTTCCTAGGGTAATTTTATTAAAATATATGTATTCTACCAAAGTAAAAGAAATAACAATTCTTCTGTTCATAAACATCCCTTCAGGTGATGACAGAAGTCACAAAAATATAAAGAAAGTAGTCCAAATAAAGCCCAAGTGTTTCTGCACACATCTGTTTATTGTACCAACCATATGATGATGTTTAATTCAACCATGTATCCAGTTGCTAGTCTAGACTTTAAGTTCCTGGGTGGTAGGGACCATAACTGCTTCATCTATTTTTTTAATGGCCATATGAAATGGAAGCTATTAGTTTACCTGTTTGAGTCTCAGGACCTCCTTCTTGTGTTTCACCCAAGTACCAAAAAATTGGAGAAACTCTCATCTGGGTACCAACCAAAGATATCTCTTGTATGAGGATAGAAACAAATACAGGATGACTTATCTCTCTTACACTGAGACAGAAGTAGAATTAACTACTCATGTCAGCCTAACACAGTTCTGCTCTGGACATCCTCAAATGTCTCAAAGATGCCTAGGTGATTGTGAGAGGGTTTCCAGTGACTCTGGGCTAATGACCCAATGATAAGTCAAGCAGAAGAGACTCAGGTTGATTATAAATAGAAAATGGAGGAAGGGCGCGGTGGCTCACGCTTGTAATCCCAGCACTTTGGGAGGCCGAGGTGGGCGGATCCCGAGGTCAGGAGATCGAGACCACGGTGAAACCCCGTCTCTACTAAAAATACAAAAAATTAGCCGGGCGTGGTGGCGGGCGCCTGTAGTCCCAGCTACTTGGAGAGGCTGAGGCAGGAGAATGGCGTGAACCCGGGAGGCGGAGCTTGCAGTGAGCCTGGGTGACAGAGCGAGACTCCGTCTCAAAAAAAAAAAAAAAAAGAAAATGGAACTGCCCTAGCTAAGCTCTAGAATTTAGATCACCTCTCCTGATTTGTTAGCTCTTGGGTAAGAGAAGTAACAATACTCTACTCCAGTATCACAATTTACAGGTAGGTATAGCTGTGGTCATGGCTCTGGATACTCTGTAGCCTTGATCTCTCACTCCTAAGATGCCTGCTTATACTTACAGATCCTGTCTTCAGATTTTATTTATACCTGGAGTCTCTCACATACCTGTAACAGGTCACTGGAGAAGATCTGAAAAGCTCAAAGAGCCACACTCTCAAAGGAAAGATTTAAGATGTCTGTTGACATCTCGCAATACAGAAAATGTCTTCTGTTGGTTTTCTGTACATTCTCAATTCGAAATCCGGCCCTGTCCTGTAAATCTTAGGTACAGGCTAGACCTTATGTGCGGATTCCAGGTGGGATCAACATGGCTCTGCATCCTTGGGTGTTAGAGCAAGCAGAGATCCCCTCATAGAGGCTGCTCTGGCACATTCTTTTTTTTTTTTTTTTTGGAGACAGAGTCTGGCTCTGTCTCCCAGGCTGGAGTGCAGTGGCCCGATCTCAGCTCACTACAACCTCCACCTCCTGGGTTCAAGAGATTCTCCTGCCTCAGCCTCCCAAGTAGCTATGACTACAGGCATCTGCCACCATGCCCAGCTAATTTTTGTATTTTTTTTTTTTTGAGACGGAGTCTTGCTCTGTCACCCAGGCTGGAGTGCAGTGGCGCAATCTCGGCTCACTGCAAGCTCCGCCTCCCAGGTTCACGCCATTCTCCTGCCTCAGCCTCCCAAGTAGCTGGGACTACAGGCGCCCGCCACTACGCCCGGCTAATTTTTCTGTATTTTTAGTAAATACGGGGTTTCACCGTGTTAGCCAGGATGGTCTCGATCTCCTGACCTCGTGATCCGCCCGCCTCGGCCTCCCAAAGTGCTGGGATTACAGGCGTGAGCCACCACACCCGGCCCAATTTTTGTATTTTTAGTAGAGACGGGGTTTCACCATATTGGCCAGGCTGGTCTCGAAGTCCTGACCTTGTGATCCGTCCGCCTCAGCCTCCAAAAGTGCTGGGATTACAGGAGTGAGCCACTGCGCCCAGCCTGCTCTGGCACATTCTAAATAATATGTCTACCTAGGAAAAAGCTGAGGAAACATAGATATAAGTTCACAGTTTATTTGGGCCAAGCTTGAGAACTGTAACCTGGGAGCAAATATTCAAGTTGCCTGAAATATATACTTGATTAGCAGTGTGATTACAAGTTGATTTGTAAAGGCTAAAAAAGATGGACAGAGAGTGAGTTGATACAAAGTTGTCTGTAAGAAATTTTTATTTATTTACAGGAATAACATTGATTATTGATTGGATATACACCATTAAGTTTTAAGGTACAAGTTATAGTGTCCAGTGTGGCATTATTAATACATAGCTACTTGTGGCACTAGTGAACAGCTTCAAAAGATGAATACATAGTTCAAAAAACAAAAAGAGGGCAGGGTGCGGTAGCTTGCGCCTGTAATCCCAGCACTTTGGGAGGCGTGTTGATCACCTGAGGTTGGGAGTTCAAGATCAGCCTGACAAACATGGAGAAACCCCATCTCTACTAAAATACAAAATTAGCCTGGCATGGTGGCACATGCCTGTAATCCTAGCTATTTGGGAGGCCGAGCCAGGAGAATCACTTGAACCCGGGAGGCGGGGGTTGCAGTGAGCTGAAATGGCGCCACTGCACTCCAGCCTGGGCAACAAGAACGAAATTCTGTCTCAAAAAAAAAAAAGAAAGAGAGAGAAAGAGAATTCTACTCTCATTTTAATGTCTCTGTAAGTTTGACAACTAAAAGGACTTGCATCTCTCAGAAAGAAAGTTTTTCTTTTTTCTCAAATCTGAAAACCTGGATTCAGAATTTGAAGTTGCAGTTTTAGGTCCTGAATGGATGGAGTAGCGGCAGGTGTTCCCTGCACATTGGTGGGCATTTTAACAAGAGGAAGAAAAAGGAAGTAGAGATTCCCACGTGTACGTCTCTATTCAATGCACACATTACTGTGACTGGGTTTCTGGGCCCCATGGTCTGTGAATCAGTTTCAGATCTGAAGATACAAGTCATTGAAAAAGGTAAAATGGTTGTTTGCTGCCCTGTGAAGTTTGTAGAATTCTGATCTAGCCTCTCTAAAAGTTACTGTGGAGGACTATAGATACCAAATTGGCAGAGAAATAATTCTGCCTGCATATTTAGGGGACAGCATGCATTTTGCAGCACAGTTGTGAGTTGAATGATAACCTGAGAGGGAAAGTTTCCTCTAGCTTAAAGCTTGGGTGGCACCTTATATTTTTATAACATGTCTGATAATTCTAGAGTTTTTTTGAAACATAAAAGACAAATTTTCCTCAGCCCCGGAGAAACTCCACAATAATAGAACAGACATAAAACTGTTGTATTACACAATTAAACCTGAACGTGACATGCATCACAGTCAGTCTGCTTAAGAGACTGCAAAGACAAAACGATGGTCACCTTAATTAGTTAACAAATAGAAAAATTTATAGCACCACGTCATACATAGTTCTTCCTAAATTCACCTGGTAATTGAAAAGGCTAGCCATGTAGGCTAATCAGTTATGTTCAATGACAAAATAAACTTTTCATATCTTCATGAAAGGAGGTAATTTTGCAACTTGAAGCCAAGTGCCTGCTGAAGGTAGGCTCTCAATCTCCTACAAAAATGGTTAAATAGGGCGCTTTTTGGCTATTCACATTTTAAAGCAGTGGCTCTCTACTCCCTGAGCACTGGGGCTACAGCTCTCCTGCTTGCACTCTCCTGTTAGCTGGTGTCCTCTCTTGACCCCTACCATCTGCCATTAAGGCAGAGCTCACAGCTGAAAGCTTACATCTTAGGTAAACCACAACTGCCACAGCAGCACTCCAGTGTCACCTCAGAGAGGGAAGCCTGAGCTGCAGGAGAAAAGCCTGCAGGCCTCCTGGGGAGAACTGCACCTTCACATTAGTGGAAATTGGAACAGTAAGTCAGCCTCAGTTTTTATTTACAATGGTGACATGGAAAAACCACTGCTGGATTTCCAACATGAGTCCAGACAGAGATAGCTCCAAAAGTTCTCACTGTGACAGCCCACCTCTTTTACAGACATCAGGGAATGTCTGTACTTACAATGCAGACACCCAAAGCACTGGATAGTAAACCAGCTCTCAGTCTGAGCAAGATTATGCTGAGAGGAAAAAAGAAGTTAAAACCATCTTAAGTAAAAACTTAGTTTAGATATAAGATTGATCAAGTCAGCCAGAAAATATTATCTTAAAAAGAATTTCTCTCTCAACAAGCAAAGTACACAGCTACTCTCAGCATGAGAAACATGAGCATTATGAAGAAAAGGGGCATATTCTCAGCAGAATTTTAGGTTTCTCTTCCATCTCTGCTGCTCTCTCATCTCCTAGCCATTGAATGGGGGTTCCATATTGAAATACATCTCACAATTTCCACCAGCACTTTTTGATGAAGATTTATAATCTGACTTTGTTCATATACTGGAATATATTTAAGCTTGCCACATAGCTAACTAAAGAGCTATTATAGTTTTTGGGTGGCCAAATCATCTGTGTTTATTTGTCCTATAATAGCAGCATTCCGATTTAGTGAAATGAAAGACACTATAAATAGGCCAGGCACGGTGGCTTACACCTGTAATCCCAGCACTTTGGGATGCCGAGGCGGGTAGATCATTTGAGGTCAGGTGTTAGAGACCAGCCTGGCCAACATGGTGAAACCCCATCTCTACTAAAAATACAAAAATGAGCTGGGCATGGTGGTGGGTGCCTGTAATCTCAGCTATTCAGGAGGCTGAGGCAGGAGAATCGCTTGGACCCAGAAGACAGAGGTTGCAGTGAGCCCAGATTGTGCCACTGCACTCCAGCCTAGGCGACAGAGTGAGGATCTGACTCAAAAAAAAAAAAAAAAGAAAGAAAGAAAAAGAAAACAAAAGTCAGAGATAACACAAATAAATGGAAAACCATTTTATGCTCATAGGTAGAAAAATCAAAATCATTAAAATGGCCATACTACCCAAAAACAACAGATTTAATGCTATTCTTATCAAACTACCAAAAACATTTTTAACAGAACTATAAAAAACTATTTTAAAATTCATGTGGAACCAAAAAAGAGCCTGAGTAGCCAAGGCAATCCTAAGCAAAAAGAACAAAGCTGGAGGCATTACATTACCTGACTTCAAACTATGCAACAGGGCTACAGTAACCAAAGCCACATAATACTGGTACAAGAAACAGACTCACAGACCAATGCAACAGAAAAGAGAGCCCAGAAATAATGCCACACACCTAAAACCATCTGATCTTTGACAAAACTAATAAGAGGAATGTGGGAAGAAATCCCTATTTAATAAATGGTACTGGGATAACCACCTAGCACTATGTAGAAAATTGAAACTGACTCCTTCCTTACATCATATACAAAAATCAACTCAAGATGAATTAAAGCCTTAAATGTAAAACTTAAAATTATAAGAAACCCTTGAAGATAACCTAGAAAATACCATTTTACACACAGGAACTAAGATTTTATGATGAAATTACCAAAAACAATTGCAACAACAGCAAAAACTGACAAATGGGACCTAATTAAATTAAATATCTTCTTCACAGCAAGGAAATCAACAGAGTAAACACACAACCTACAGAATAAAAGAAAATATTTGCAAACTATGCTTTTGACAAAGTCTAATATCTAAAATCCATAAAAAACTGAAGTTTACAAGAAACAAACGACCTCCTTAAAAAGTAAACAAAAGGCAGCCAGGCGCTGTGGCTCATGCCTGTAAGCCCAGCACTCTGGGAGGCTGAGGCGTGTGTATCACCTGAGGTCAGGAGTTCGAGACCAGCCTGGCCAACAGGGTGAAACCCAGTCTCTACTAAAAACACAATTAGTTGGGCATGGTGGTGGGCACCTGTAATCTCAGCTTCTCGGGAGGCTGAGGCAGGACAATCTCTTGAACCCGCGAGGTGGAGGTTGCAGTGTGCCGAGATTGTGCCATTGCACTCCAGCCTGGGCAACAAGAGTGCAACTCCCTCTCAAAAACAAAACAAAACTAAAACCTAGTAGACAAAAGGCTAAGAGTAAGATTAAAGGCTGATGCCTGTAATCCCAGCATCTTGGGACGCCAAGGAGGGAAGATCACTTGAGGTCAGGAGTTTGAGACCAGCCTGGCTAACATGGTTAAACCTCATCTCTACTAAAAATAAAAAAATTAGCTGGGTGTGGTGGCGGGCGCCTGTAATTCTATCCACTCAGGAGGCTGAGGCAGGAGAATCACTTGAACCCAGGATGCAAAGGTTGCAGTGTGCTGAGATTATGCCACTGCACTTTAGCCCGGGTGACAGAGTGAGGCTTCGTCTCAATTAAAAAAAAGAAAAAGTAAACAAAAAACATGAGCAAACTTTTTCCAAAATAAGATATATATGTAGCTAACAAGCCTATGAAAAAAATACTCATTGCTACAGAAAAGCAAAGAAAAACCACAATGAGACACCATCTCATATCAGTCAAAATGGCTATTATTACAAAGTCAAAAAATAACAGATGCTAGCAAAGTTGCAGAGAAAAGGGTATGCGCTGCTGCTGGGAGTGTAAATTAGTTCAACCATTGTGAAAAGCAGTGTGGCGATTCCTCACAGAACTAAAAACAGAATTATCATTTGACCCAGCAACCTCATAAGTGGGTATATACCCAAAGAAATAAAAATTATTCTGTCGGCTGGGCACGGTGGCTCATGCCTGTAATCCCAGCACTTTGGGAGGCTGAGGTGGGCGGATCACCTGAGGTCAGGAGTTCGAGACCAGCCTCAACATGGAGAAACCCCGTCTCTACTAAAAATACAAAATTAGCCGGGCGTGGTGGTGCATGCCTGTAATCCCAACTACTTGGGAGGCTGAGGTAGGAGAATTACTTGAACCTGAAAGGCAGAGGTTGCAGTGAGCCGAGATCGCGCCATTGCACTCCAGCCTGGGCAAAAAGAGCGAAACTCCATCTCCAAAAAAAAAAAAAAAAAAAATTATTCTGTCATAAAGACACATGCACATGCATGTTCACTGAAGCACTATTCACAATAGCAAAGACATGGAATCAACCTAAATACCTATCAGTGGTAAACTGGATAAAGAAAACATGGTATAGGTAAGGTTTGGTGGCTCATGCCTGTACTTCCAGCACTCTGGGAGGCTGAGGCAGGTAAATTGCCTGAGCTCAGGAGTTCAAGACCACCCTAAACAACATGGCAAAACCCTATCTCAACAAAAAATACAGGAAGAAAAATTAGCTGGGCTTGGTGGCACACACCTGTAGTCCCAGCTAGTTAGGGGGCTGAAGTAGAAGAACTGCTTGAGCCCAGGAATTTGAGGCTGCAATAAGCCGAGATCATGTCATTGTACTCCAGCCTGGGTGACAGAGACCCATTTTTGAAAAATAAAATAAAGTGGCCGGGCGCAGTGGCTCACGCCTGTAATCCCAGCACTTTGGGAGGCCGAGGCGGGCGGATCACGAGGTCAGGAGATCGAGACCATCTTGGCTAACATGGTGAAACCCCGTTTCTACTAAAAATACAAAAAATTAGCCGGGCGCGGAGGCGGGCGCCTGTAGTCCCAGCTACTCGGGAGGCTGAGGCAGGAGAATGGTGGGAACCCGGGAGGCGGAGTTTGCGCTGAGCTGAGATTGCGCCACTGCACTGAGTTGAGATTGCGCCACTGCACTCCAGCCTGGGCAACACAGTGAGACTCCATCTCAAAAAAAAAAAAAAAAGAAAAGAAAAAGAAAATAAGGTATTTAGTAAAAACAAAACATGGTATATAAACATCATGCAATACTACATTGCCATAAAAAGCGAACAAGATTATGTCAATTGCAGCAACATAGATGGAGCTGGAGACCATTATCCTTAGAAAACTAATGCAGAAAGAGAAAACCAAATGCATGCTCTCATTTATTAGTAAGAGCTAAATAATAAGAACACAAAGAGGGGAACAACAGACCCCTTCTAGTTAAGGATGGAGGACAAAGAGGATCAGAAAAATAATACCTGTGTGGTGCTGTGCTTAATACCTCAGTGACAAAATAATCTGCACACCAACCCCCCGAAACAATTTCCTCTATGTAACAAACCTGCACATGTACTCCTGAATCAAAAATAAACGTTGAAACAAAAAAACTCTATGGTGAAAGAGAGTGCAATGCAAGTGGAAGGACTGGTTTGTGCTACAGATAGCGGCCCAGGTACGGCTCTACTCTGATTAATTTTTGGATTCATGCTGGCAGATGATATTATGGACAGGTTGTCCAGAACCTCATGTTGGTGGAAAAAACAGGTTGCTGCTGCAGATTCAGCATCTGGGGGTTGGGATATGCCAGGAGACTTGTAGACACTTGAGTGAGATTTGGCAGGAAACACTAGGATCAAAAATGCCGTAGTGAAATTCCTGAGGGTGTTACCTAGTTCTAAGAGGGGTGTGGATAAGTCAATGTCTAGTGGATATGCTTGTAAGAAGGTGGGAATCCTGTAATGGCAGCAGTGGAAAAAGGCGGTCTGTTCACATGTTCTCACTCATAGGTGGGAATTGAACAATGAGAACACTTGGACACAGGGTGGGGAACATCACACACTGGGGCCTCTCATGGGGTGGGGGGATAGCATTAGGAGAAATACCTAAGGTAAATGATGAGTTAATGGGTGCAGCACACCAGCATGGCACATGTATACATATGTAACAAACCTGCACGTTGTGCACATGTGTCCTAGAACTTAAATTAAAAAAAAAAAACAAAGAAAAAGGCAGTCTGTTATCAGAACTTTTTTCCTCTAATTTTTATCCTCTCTCACTCTTGGAGGAGACCTGAAATCACAGGGTAATGGGCAGTGTGACGGCCTGTGTAGAGAAAAGCAGAGCCTCCCATTCCCAGACACCCAGAGATCCATTCCGGACCAGGCCTCTGTGATATCTCTCAGCTGGAACCAAATTTGGAGTTTGCTAAACACCAAGCAATTCTCCAACACCAACTCACTGTCTGACATGTGAATTCTGACACCATCCAGAGTCAGCACACACCCTGATTCAGGGCCAGTCTCACAACATTGTTCTTACTGTAAAAGCCAGTCACAAACCCCACGGGCCCATCTTTGCTTCCAAGCTACTGTTTAAAAACTGGGGACTCTCATAACATTCCTCAAATTCAATAATTTTATAGAGCTAGTCACAGAACTCAGGAAAACACTGTAGTTACATTCATCAGTTTATTAGAAAAGATACAATCCAGGAAAAGTTAAATGGAAGAAATGTATAGGACAAAGAAAAGAGATGGGGAGGCCGGGCACAGTGGCTCACGCCTGTAATCCCAGCACTTTGGGAGGCCGAGGTGGGCGATCACCTGAGGTTGCGAGTTCGAGACCCACCTGAACAACATGAAGAAACCTCGTCTCTACTAAAAACACAAAAAAATTAGCTGGCCGTGGTGGCGCACGCCTGTAATCCCAGCTACTCAGGAGGCTGAGGCAGGAGAATCGCTCGAACCCAGGAAGTGGAGGTTGTGGTGAGCCAAGATTGTGCCACTGCACTTAAGCCTGGGCAACAAGAGCAAAACTCTATCTCAAAAAAAAAAAAAAAAAAAAGAAAGAAAGAAAAGAGGTGGGGAAAGATAAAGCATATAGATAATCCTGGTAAATAGCTGTGATTAATAAAATTCTCCATTCTTTTTGTGCTCCAGGAACAGTTTCTGGAAAGAAACACCCTCCCCATTTTGACTTGGATGGTGCTCTCTTTTCTTACCTATCACATAGCCAGACACAGACTCTGCACATTATCTCCTTTTTCTCATTAAAAAATAAATAAATAAATTGGGCCGGGCGCGGTAGCTCACACCCATAATCCCAGCACTTTGGGAGGCTGAGGCAGGCAGATCAAAAGGTCAGGAGTTCGAGACCAGCCTGGCCAATATGGTGAAACACGGTCTCTACTAAAAATACAAAAATTAGCCAGGCGTGGTGGCAGATGCCTGTAGTCCCAGCTCCTCAGGAGGCTGAGGCAGGAGAATAGCTTGAACCCGGGAGGTGGAGGTTGCAGTGAGTCAAGATCGCGCCACTGCACTCCAGCCTCGGTGACAGAGTGAGACTCTGTCTCAAAAAATAATAATAATAAAAATAAATAAACAAATCAGCTGAATTTGTTTTCAGTGGTCAACCTAAAATATTTCTTAATCAAACATTACTTAAGTTTATTTCCTTTCAACAGGCTTCTGAACTTTGAGCTACCCTCAGTCTGAGTCAACATACAACCCTATTTTATGTAGTTCCTAAGAACATGATGACTTCAGGGTAAAACATTCTCTGATCTAAAATCTCCTTCTTTCACCCTCCATTTGCCATCCCCTCTGACCTCCTCTCTAATATTGTTTGCTCTTCCATATGAAACAAGGCCCTTGTCTGCCTAAACTTAGCAATCCTTAAAGATCTTATAGTTGGTACTTCCTCCTGTTGCAATACCCTTTTGGAATTCAATTCTTTTTTCAACATAAATCTAACTTTGTTTTATTTTACAAAGTCCAGAAACTATCTCAAAACAATAACAATTTCATCTTCAGTAAGACCCTCCCAATCCCCTTTCATCTTAACCTTAACTGCATCTGCCTGTGGGTCCCCAGCTTTCCAGGGCTCTATGGCTTCCCTCAGGATAAAGTCTCCTTCCATGACTGGGGTGAGCAGACTGGGATATCTGCAGAGAAGACTTCCCAGAAAAAACTAAGTGATCCTTTAATAACCTCCTTTTGCAGGCTCAGTATTAGCCTTAGCTTAGAGTCACTGGGCTCAGGCTTTAATTTTCATGTCAGAGTTATTCACTTGGTTTTTGAAAGTAAGTGTTTGAAAAACTCAGCGAAATTACTCTAACACAGTGTTCATATAAGGGAAGGAAATTTTAAGGTGCTTACATTTTATATCTCAATAAGAGAAGCAAAAGTATATATTCCTTTCAGAAAATAAATGTATTATTTTACTATTTCCATTAAAAATCATGTAGTAGGCCAGGCGCGGTGGCTCACGCCTGTAATCCCAGCCCTTTGGGAGGCTGAGGCGGGCAGATCACCAGAGGCTGGGAGTTCGAGACCATCATGGCCAACATGGGGAAACCCCCGTCTCTACTAAAAATACAAAATTAATCAGGCGTGGTGGCACATATCTGTAATCCCAGATACTTGGGAGGCTGAGGCAGGAGAATCACTTGAACCCGGGAGGCAGAGGTTACGGTGAGCTGAGATTGTGCCATTGCACTCCAGTCTGGGCAACAAGAGTGAAACTCCATTTAAAAAAAAAAAAAATCATGTAGTAAACAATTAGTCATATGGGAACATTTCTAGAAGGTACAAAGTTCCAGCTCATAAATTTAGCATGAAACTCAGATAGCAATGTAACAGAATAGAGACAGAGTCACTGTTAGAAATTTACCCTGCAAAAGGAGGAACTGATGTTTTCATGAATCTAAGGAACTCACCAATTACCTACCACCTTTTCTTGTGGAAATGTGTGCATTTTCTGAAGCCAGAATGGAAGAGAGATTTTCCCTATTTTTCTTCCTTGGTAGCATTTGAAGAGTCAAGCCTTGAAATTCTGTTTAAAATCACCCCACCATAAAAAACACACCAGAGAAAATTCCTAAAGTCATTCTGAGAAAAAGGTAAATGAAAATTTTTAACAAATGGAATATACAATTCAATATTAATTTTATTCTGAAACCCATCTCTTTTTTGCCCTTGGTAAGTATTTTCTTACCTTTTAATCCCTACTAACAAAATGCAATTTACAGTTAAAAAACTGAGGTCAAAATAAGTGAACAAATCTTTTCAAGGTACAGATGTGTCTGATTCATGTATCAAGTCAGGCCATCCAATCACTTAAGATTCTCCCACCCCATTCTCCTCACTTAAGTGCCCAATAACCCCTTCTCAGGAGACTCTGAACTAATGCCCCAGTGAGTGCCCCAGGTAAGAACTTTTCAAGTTCTTACACCATCTCATTGGGGTCACTTTTTTTTTGGTCATTTGGGATGCTATTTTTGATTTCACAGATTCTCACTATTTTTCTTTCACTAATTTTTCATTATATTTCACTATTGTTCTGCTCTTTTTTTTTTTTTGGAGACGGAGTCTCGCTCTGTCGCCCAGGCTGGAGTGCAGTGGCGCAATCTCGGCTCACTGCAAGCTCCGCCTCCCAGGTTCACGCCATTCTCCTGCCTCAGCCTCTCCGAGTAGCTGGGACTACAGGCGCCCGCCACCACGCCCGGCTAATTTTTTTGTATTTTTAGTAGAGACGGGGTTTCACCGTGGTCTCGATCTCCTGACCTCGTGATCCGCCCGCCTTGGCCTCCCAAAGTGCTGGGATTACAAGCGTGAGCCACCGCGCCCGGCCTCTGCTCTCTTAAAGAATACAGGGGGCAGAAATTAGTTCAGTGTTTTCCCCGCAATACCAGCATCTGATTGGCTGACCAGCAATGTGTCTTCAAAAAATGGAAGCTGGGTTGGGTGAAGACAATCTTAATGTCTCAAGGGTTAGCTTTTCAAGGGAAGCGTATACCAGGAGAGACCTCTCAACCCCAGGGTATCCGCCTGCTTCGTTGAAAGGCTACATTCCGTACCTCAGGCTGTCCTATGGGAGAAAATGACCAGGAGCTGATATTCACCAGACACTCTAGCAGACATAGCCATGGGGAGTATTTTAGCTAATTCCCAGAGAGTACTGAAACCCAGGACCAGGGAAAAAATTGAAGAATGGCTGAAAACACATCATAAAGTTTCCAAAGGAAAACCTTTACCCCAAAACATTCTGCTAAAATCTGTGGAGCCAGGAGGAAAAAAAAAAAAAGCGGTACAAAGATTTTTTACAACACAGTGTCAGGGGATTATTTTTTGCTTTCTTCTCATAGGAAATATTTACAAACAGAAAACAAATATTATGAAAAGTGCCATCCAATGCTTTGTTAAAAAATAATTAAAATACAGTATCAAAGTGTACACTAAGGACAAATAGTAATGTGAATCAGAGAGGGAAAACTGACATTATGAACTGGAAGTTTAGTATTTTATTGCAAGCCAGAGTTAGGCTGCAGGAATTGGGGTTTGGGAGTAGACATAATACTCTGCTTGAGATACCTGTAAAAAATGGAGGGGAAAAAATCAGTCATCTGAGGAGTGTGAAAATAATTAAGAATAATTAAGTGGCAGGCAAATAGACTGAGGTGGCTCTAGTCCCTGATATCTACTTTTTTTTTTCCTTAAAGACAGTTTCGGTCTTGTTGCCCAGACTGGAGTGCAATGGCGCGATCTCGGCTCACCGCAACCTCCGTCTCCCAGGTTCAAGCAATTCTCCTGCCTCAGGCCCACCAGTAGCTAGGATTACAGGCATGTGCCACCACGCCTGGCTAATTTTTGTATTTTTAGTAGAGATGGGGTTTCTCCATGTTGGTCCAAAGTGCTGGGATTACAGGTGTAAGCCACCGCGCCAGGCCTGATAATCTACTTTTTAAAAAATCTAATTCGGCCAGACGCAGTGGCTCATGCCTGTAATCCCAGCACTTTGGGAGGTGGAGGAGGGCAGATCACCTGACCTCGGGAGTTCGAGACCAGCCTGACCAAAATGGAGAAACCTCGTCTCTACTAAAAACACAAAAATTAGCCGGGTGTGGTGGCGGATGTCTGTAATCCCAGCTACTCGGGAGGCTGAGACAGGAGAATCGCTTGAACCTGGTAGGCGGAGGTTGCGTTGAGTCGAGATCGCGCTACTGCACTCCAGCCTGGGCAACAAGAACAAAACTCCGTCTCAAAAAAAGAAAGAAAAAAATATTAATAATTCAAGTGCATTTTTTTTTTGTAAATTACTACATTGGGGGAAACAAAATTCAGGCTTAACCAGCTATAAACTACAATTAACCTCTGATTACATAAACGGGAAATTTCCATCTTGATTGTACAAATTAAGAAACTGCCAGGAGCAGTGGCTCACGCATGTAATCCCAGCACCTTGGGAGGCCGAAGCAGGGGGATCACAAGGTCAGGAGTTCGAGACCAGCCTGGCCAATATGGTGAAACACGGTCTCTACTAAAAATACAAAAATTAGCCAGGCGTGGTGGCAGATGCCTGTAGTCCCAGCTCCTCAGGAGGCTGAGGCAGGAGAATCGCTTGAACCCAGGAGGCGGAGGTTGCAGTGAGCCGAGATCGCGCCACTGCACTCCAGCCTGTGTGACAGAGCAAGATTCTGTCTCGAAAAAAAAAAAAAAAAAAAGATACTACGTAACTGTACATAACCCATTACTGAATTTGGTTTTCTTCATTATGCACCTTATAAAACTCTTTCCGTCAAACCCCTTCCATAGACCATAAACTACAAACCATAGCTGGGTGCTCTGCCATTTTTGAATCACTCTTTGATTAAATTCTTTATTACTTTAGTGGTGACTGCCATCAATTTTTAATAGGAGAAAAGAGGGACTGGAAACCTCACTGGACCAAAGCCCTTTCCATTCAGGAACCCGCACCCGGAGTCAGGATTCTCCCTTGACGCTCCTCCCGTGGTCCCTGCACAATCTGTGAGAGAGGAGGCGCTGCGGGTGCAGAGCAGCCCAGAGAGGGCTCCAGACCAGGGCAGAGTCATAGCGCAAGAAGGAAACAGGTCGCCCGGGGTCCCGCAGTCAGCGCAGCCGCCATCTTATGGCTGAAGGGGACTGAGGCCGAGCTGGGCAAGAGCTCGGGCGCAGACTGTGGAGCTCACTGCGGGGAGGCCTGAGTCCCGCCACAGCCACTTCCCACCGGTTCCAGTCAGCCCCTTCCCCTTCTCAGGATGTCGGACCCGGAACTCTCACCATCTCTAGGCTTCCAGGGGGTCCTGGCGTCCTAGCTGTGGATCTCCAAATACCTACAGGTCACAGGGCCACAGAAGCTGAGGACCCAGAGCAGTGAAAACGAGATCCCGAGCTCCAGCTGAAACCAGAAACAACGGCCCCGCCACATCCCAGAAGCCGCCCTTTCCGCTCCAGCTGAGTGCCTGATTGGACGGTTCCCAGCCCAGAGTCCCTGATTGGATAATGCTTAAATCCCCGCCTCCTCAGGCCCTGAGTGACAGAAGATGTGATCTGATGCTGAGCGGAATGAAGAGTGACGGGCCGGGCGCGGTGGCTCACGCGTGTAATCCCAGCACTTTGGGAGGCCGAGGCAGGTGGATCACCAGAGGTCAGGAGGTGGAGACCAGCCTGGCCAACATGGCAAAACCCGGTCTCTACTAAAAATAGGGCGCCTGTAATCCCAGCTACTCCGGAGGCTGAGGCACTAGAATCGCTTAAACTCGGGAGGCGAAGGTTGCAGTGAGCCGAGATCGCGCCACTGCACTCCAGCCTGGATGACACAGCGAGATTCTGTCGCGAAAAAAAAGAAAAGAAAAGAAAAAGAAAGAAAAGGATGGGCCGGGCGCGGTGGCTCACGCTTGTAATCCCAACACTTTGGGAGGCCGAGGCGGGCGGATCACGAGGTCAGGAGATCGAGACCACGGTGAAACCCCGTCTCTACTAAAAATACAAAAAAATTAGCCGGGCGTGGTGGCGGGCGCCTGTAGTCCCAGCTACTTGGAGAGGCTGAGGCAGGAGAATGGCGTGAACCCAGGAAGCGGAGCTTGCAGTGAGCCGAGATCGTGCCACTGCACTCCAGCCTGGGTGACAGAGCGAGACTCCGTCTCAAAAAAAAAAAAAGAAAGAAAAGGATGACAGTCTAAGCTGCAGCCTTTTCAGGCAGGGCTTCCTTCCTGAGCTGAGCCAGGCCAAACCCAGAGGGTATTTGCATTTAACCTTTTGCATAACGTCATATTCTTTTATAAATAATATATTATATGGTTATTCACAAATGAAAATAATATAACAATTATCTAAAATTTTCAGAGTTTATGACCTTCTTGGCTTCTGGTGTTTTCATCAGATTGCCTGAGGTTTTAAAAAGAAGGCAATCCTCTGAAATAAAATTGTATTTTAAATTTTCTAGTAGCCAAACCTTAAAAATTAAAAAAAAAAAAGACAGATGAAATTTATTGTAGCAATTTAATTAACCCAATATATCCAAAATATTTTAATATGTAAGCAAAATGTAAATTATTAATGAAGTGTAGATATTTTTTGGAACTTCATCTTTGAAACTAACTCTGTATTTTACCTTTCCAGCACATCACAGTTTAGACCAGCCACATTCCAGGCACTCAGTCGCCACACATGGCCAGTAGCTGCCACATTGAAGTACAGCTCTGACGTTAGGAGAGCGAAGGGCCTGAACAAACCTTTTCTGCCAAAGGTAAGAAAAGAGCCTTTCCCTGCCAACATTTCTCTTCAGCTCTGAGGGAGGAACAGATAGTAGCCATAAACAAAGCACATGACAGCAGGAAAAAACAACCACAGGTAGACCACTGCTGGCCACCTGTTGCCCACCTTTATTCCAGAGATCAGAAGGTGAACTAAGGATGGTAAGGCCACAGGAGAAGAAATCTCTGTGTCTTCAAATCTGTGCACAGTCTTGACTTCCAATGTTTAGATATGAAGAAAAAAGATTAAAGGCAAACTTACTTTTCTATTTCTCCTTGGCCCTAATGGTCAGGCTGTGGTTATCTGTTTTCTCCCGTGATATGGGGGACTGTGTGAGTATAGGCACCAATTACATGCACATGTCACATATATTTCTGCATTACCCAGCATTCTCTTATGAGGCATCCAACTTTAAATCAGGGGAAAAACCAGTACCTATAGGGTACCCACTGTTAGAAGAGAACTAGTAATCAACTTGTCAATGAATCCTGGCATCCTATCTGCACTGGGTGCATGTATTAATTAGCTATTGCAGCATAACAAATCATTCAAAACTTATTTGCTCATAATTGAGATGGTCAACTATTTAGGCTGGGCTCAGTGAGGCCATTCTTTTTGTCTCAGCTGAGCTCCTCCAGACATGTATCTTCAGCTGTTTGTTGAATAGGCAGCTGTGCTTCTGGGGATGAGCTTCCGCTTCTGGGGCTGTCAACAGGGGCACCTTGCTTCTCCTCCCGGTAATATCTTATCCTCCAGCTGGCTAACATGGGCTTTATTCATGGAGATGGCAGCATTCTGAAAGAAAAACAGAAGCATTCAAGACCTTTTGGGCCTAGGCCCCAAACTAGTACATTGTCATGTTCACAGGTTTCTACTGCCCTGAGTGAACAAGGCCAGCAAAATCTAGGGTTTGGAAAACATTCTGGATCTTGATGGGAACAGCTTTAAAAGCACCTACAATGGGCATGGATACAGAAAAAACTAGAAATTGCTACCATTTTTAAAATCAGTATCATTCTGCCTTTGTTTGTTTTGCATATGTGGTTTATAGAACTCTTTCACATCAAGAATCTTGTCCAAAGACACACAGCTACTAAGTGGCTGGGCTGAGACTCAGGATCAACTCTGTCTGACTCCAAAGCCCATGCACCTCCATAGATGACACTACTAAAAGTAGCTGCCCTAGACCCTTGAAGTGTCCTGGAGGGTGACACTTCCACAGTAGAAGCAAGATTCCTTTTATTTTATTTTTTATTAATCTATTTAACTTCTTTTGAGACAGGGTCTCGCTCTGTCACCCAGGCTGGAGTGCAGTAGTGCAATCGGCTCACTGTAACATCCTCCTCCCAAGTTCAAATAATTCTCCTGCTGCAGCCTTTCAAGTAGCTGGGATTTCAGGTACTTGCCACCACACCTGACTAATTTTTGTATTTGTAGTAGAGACGGGGTTTCAGCCTGTTGGCCAGGCTGGTCTCAAGCTCCTGACCTTAAGTAATTTGCCTGTCTTGGTCTCCCAACGTTCTGGGATTACTAACGTGAGCCACTGCGCCCAGCCTATATTCCTTTTACATTTGTGCCAATATAGTACTGTTTATCATTGGGAATAATCCTGTCAAGAATTTGCAGAAGTGCACAGTGGCTCACACCTGTAATCCTAGCATTTTGGGAGGCTAATGTGGAACAATTACATGAGCTCAAGAGTTCAAGTGCAGCCTGGGTGACATAGTAAGAACCTGTCTTCACAAAAAAAAATTTAAAAATTAGCCGGACATGGTGGTACATGCCTGTAGCCCCAGCTACTCAGGTGGTGGAGGCAGAAGGATCGCTTCAGTCTGGAAGATCAAGCTGAAGTGAGCCATGTTTGGATACACCACTGCACTCCAGCCTGGGTGATAGAGTAAGACGTTGTCTCAAAAAAAAAAAGAAAAGAAAAAGAAATTGCAGAAGCATTTTAAAAAGACATAGAATACTGGCCAGGCATGGTGACTCAAGCCTGTAATCCCTGCACTTTGGGAGGCCGAGGTGGGTGGATCACCTGAGGTCAGGAATTCAAGACCAACCTGGCCAACATGATGAAACCCTGTCTCTACTAAAAACACAAAAAATTAGCCAGGCATGGTGGCGGATGCCTGTAATCCAGCTCCTCGGGAGGCTGAGGCAGAAGAATCACTTGAACCCAGGAGGCGGAGGTTGCAGTGAGCCGAGATTGCACCATTGCACTCCAGCCTGGGCAACAACAGCGAAACTGCATCTCAAAAAAGAAAAAAAAAGACATAGAATACTTTGTATTTGTAGCTGATGGATAAGTTTAGAAAATCAAAGCCCAACAACAGATTATTTTTCATCATAGAAAAAATTTGAAAACTTTTAAAAGAAAAATACTTTAGAAAAATTAAATTTAAAAGAGTTTAAATGGGCAAAGAATGATTTGCAAATTGGGCAGCCTGTGGAGCCAGAGTAGGCTCAGAGAGACTGCAGCATAGTCACATGGTGGAAAAAGATTTATGGACAGAAAAAGCAAAGTGACATACAGAAAATGGGGGTGAGATACAGAAACAGCCAGATTGATTACAGCTTGAGATTTGCCTTACTCGAACATGGTTTAAACAGCTGATGTTCTTTTATTGCCAAAAACACAGTAGTTGGTAGAAGAGTGGGTTACAGTCTATTTACATATCCAGTTAGGTTTCAGTTTACTATGTACAGAAAACCTATTGACAAAAATTAAACAGAAAAGACGGCAGCTTTAGGCTATAACTGATTTAACAATTTCTCCGTTTTGGTCATCTTCTCAATTTTAAGAGATAGACCAAAACTTTAGACATTGATAGCACTCTGTCACCATCAAAAATGTACTTATTTAGTCTCAAATCCCACTGTGAAATAGCAGAACTGTGGGTTTTGTAAAGTGAAAACAAGGACTTCAGGTTATTATTATTATTATTATTTATTTTTTTTTTTTTTGAGACAGAGTTTTGCTCTTGTTGCCCAGGCTAGAGTGCAATGGCATGATCTTGGCTCACCGCAACCTCTGCCTCCCAGGTTCAAGCGATTCTCCTGCCTCAGCCTCCTGAGTAGCTGAGATTACAGGCATGCACCACCATGGCCAGCTAATTTTGTATTTTCAGTAGAGACCGGGTTTCTTCTTGATGGTCAGGCTAGTCTTGAACTCCCAATCTCAGGTGATCTGCCTGCCTTGGCCTCCCAAAGTGCTAGGATTACAGGTGTGAGCCACTGTGCTTGGCCCTATTTTTTTTTTAAAAAAGGAATTACAGTAGAGGGAAACTCCTTGTTTTAAAATCTGCTGTTTACAGAAGAAAGCAAAACCTGGACTGCTTTAGGATCTACTTATTTCCTTACATTTTTAGTTTGATTATGTCATATTTAGTATGAGTGACTCCATACAATAATGGATTTTTTAAAAATTCTCAGAGAATTTCCTCATGCTTTTTTCCAGATAATTTTATTCTTCACCACAGGCTATTTTTTTTGTTGTTTTTTTTTTTTTTTTTTTTTTTTTTTTTTTTTTTTTTTTTTTTTTTTTTGAATTTTTCCCAGCTATCATGCGTTCCTCACTCCCCCCCTTTCACGATTCTCCTCCTCCCATCTTCACCCCACCTGGCTATTTTTTTTTGGGGGTTTGTGTTGTTTTTCTCTTTTCTCCTTTTTTACATTAAATTTTAATTAAAAAAAAATTTTTTTTTTAACCATTGGTTCATTTTGCCTGACATCATACAATACGTATTATTTTATTTCAAGCTTGTCTTATCTGGCAGGTTTATGAGATACATCCAGAGTGTGTGATTTAGTAGTTCATTTTTTTCTATGGCTGGATGGTATTCTCTTGTATGAATGAGATAAAATTTGTTCACCTATTTTTATAGAGATGGATATTTAGTTTGTTCCCTGCTGTAAACTATATGACCAAAAAGGCCTATAAACATTCTTGTACAAATACATTTTTGGTAAATAACTAAATTCCTTTATTAGCATTTAAGTGACACCTCTTTACATTTCTTAGTGGTTTCTCCAGGGATTACTATATGCATCTGTAACATATCACGATCTACCTAGAGTTTATACTGTACTATTTTAATAAATGTAAAATATGAAAACCTTGCTGTTGAAGAGTTTCAATTATCTCTTTTTATTCCTATGTTTTACATCTACACATTATATATCTCACAATACTGTGTTATAACTTTTCCTTAAATAGTCATGTGTCTTATAGAGAAATTGACAGTAAATAGTATTTATAAATATTCGGAGGCAGTTACTTTGGGGCTATGTAAATACACTATCCTTTAAATCTTACCCACAATTTTTGCATTTTAAAGTACATCTTGTCTACAGTAATTATTACTGTGGGGTCTTAGTGGTGATTTTCTATTTTGCATTATGTGTCCACATTGATTAGTACTTGGAATTTTGTAAAAAACATTTTTTCTCTTTCTTTTTTTATTTGTTTTTTTCCTCTATCTGTATGGATTCATGGATTTTTTTATTCTCTAAGTTTTAATCCAATGCTATTAATATTTATTGTATTTTTCACATTTTTCCACCTTGGACTCCTGAGAAGTCTTTCAGGTTGATTTTCTCTGACATGGCTGCTTCTGTTGTTTATAAACCACTTTTAAACTTTCTGACTTCATAATACTCTACCTTAATTTGGATTTTTCACTCCAGTGCTGGAATTATCTATTATTACAAGTAGTCTTGCTTTTTTTTAATTGAAGAATAGTACTTAGAAACCATGATATAGAGCTAGGTGTGCCCACTAATACCGGGGTGTCACTGCTTCTGCAACCTCTCAGCAAACAGAGTTTGGAAAGGTACATATTAATATTGACTCCTATATGAACACATACATCTCTCTTTCTCTCTCTCTCTCAATGGATATGTTATGATACATGCATTTATCCAAATATTCTCAACTCGTCTAGAATTATCTTTTTTTTCAACTTCAGTTAGAAGCAGGCACTAATTATATTACATATGTATACCAACATATAGAGTGCTTTTAAAAATTGGTTATCTAGGCCAGGCGCGGTGGCTCACACCTATAATCCCAGCACTTTGGGAGGCTGAGGCAGGGATTCAAGTCAGGAGATCAAGACCATCCTGGCCAACATGGTGAAACCCTGTCTCTACTAAAAGTGCAAAAATTAGCTTGGTGTGGTGGCAGGTGTCTGTAATCCCAGCTACTTGGGGGCTGAGGAAAGAGAATCGCTTGAATCAGGGAGTCAGAGGTTGCAGTGAGCTGAGCTAGCACCACTGCACTCCAACCTGGTAACAGAGTGAGACTCCATCTAAAAAATAAATAAATAAATAATTACTAATCTATATGCTTATAGACAAGCAATACCTACCAGAACACAATGTTTGTGTTCAGTTCTTGAGTCTTGCAGTATTTAATCAAAATACTGTTATTCAAAGTGATTTACACCAAGTCCTTTTATTCCAACGTTTTTCAATAGGGTTAGGTGATACATTTCTAGTAAGGTTAAACTCTTCTTTTTACACCAGGATTTTACCTGAATTTTCCCCAAATCCTTGTTTTTTATAATTTGCAGAGAGGAACATTTATTCTTTGTGATGTACAGTTCCATAAGTTTTGAAAACTGTCTAGAGTCACATAGCCATCTTCACAGTAGCACACAGAACGGTTTCACTGACCCTAAAATTATGTGATGCTTCCTATTTGTAGTTAACTCTACCCTCATCTATTCTTTGGCAATCAGTGATTATTCTCCTTTTATTCTTCTTTTGTAGGGCGGTCTTTCTATGTTGCCCAGGCTGGTCTAAAAATCCTGGGCTCAAACATTCCTTTCAGCTCAGCCCCCCAAAGTGCTGAGATTATATGCTTGAGCCATCAAGCGTGGCCTGATTATTATCAATCCCTACAACTTTATTTTTCTACAGTGCCATATAATTGGATTATATAATTTGTACCCTATAGGATCTTACTTTCTTCACTTAAAGAAATGCATTTGTGACTCATCTATACTGTGATGTCGATCAATGGTTTTTGTTTGTTTATTGACAACTAGGATTCTATTGTATGGATGCCCCGGTTTGTTTATTCATTCACCTGTTGAGAAGCATCTGGTTTACATCTAGCTTTTTGAAATCACAGATAAAGTGAGCAACAGACATCTACAGAAAGGTTTCATTTCAACATTAGTTTTCAGTTTGCTTTAGTAATGACCTAGCAGTGGGATGTCGTGGTAATACAATAAGTTTATGTTCAACTTTATAATAAGCCACTAAAGTGTTTTCCAAAGTTACAGTATCATTTCATATTTCTAGTTCTAGTTAACCCAAAGTTTCATCCACACTGTCTTTAAAATTTTTCTTTTTATGATTGCCATTATCATATTTGTGTGCGATCTCATTGTTATTCATGCTTTATTTTTTTCCATTTCTGTTGGGAAACTGGAATTATATAATCGATGCAGAAAGAAATGTATAAAATGCTTAGGCATTAGCCTTGGATTCTGGAAGCTGACTTCCAGAAATCTGCTGTGCAATTAGAGCTTTACAAACATTAAAAAAAAAATTATAGTTTATTATCTGTGGTTTTCTTTTTCTTTTCTTTTCTTTCTTTTTCTGAGACAAAGTCTTGCTCTGCTGCCCAGGCTGGAGTGCAGTGGCACAGTCTCAGCTCACTGCAACATCCCCCTTTCGAGTTCAAGGGATTCTCATGCCTCAGCCTACCAAGAACCTGAGATTACAGGCAAATGCCACCATGCCCAGCTAATTTTTGTATTTTTAGCGGAAACAGGGTTTTTCGTGTTGGCAAGCCTTGTCTCAAACTCCTAACCTCAAGTGATCCACCTGACTTGAATTTCATTTACTTTCTTTCGAGACAGATTCTGACTCACCCAGGCAGGAATGCAGTGGTATGACTGCAGCTCACTGCAGCCTCAACCATCTGGGCCCAAGCAGTTTTTCTCACCTCAGCCTTCTGAGTAGCTGGGACCACACTCATGTGCCACCATGCTCAGCTAATTTATTATTATTATTTTTAGAGGTGAGGTCACACTATGTAACCCAAGCTGGTCTCAAACTCCTGAGCTAAAGGAATCCTCCCTCCTCAGCCCCCCAAAGTGCTGGAATTACAGGCAGGAGTCATCACATCCACATTGAGGTTTTATTTTTTATATCAAAATATGAAAAATAGCATTGATGTACATTAATAGAATTCAAGAAAATGTTATGCATATTAAAAAAGTAATTTCGCCGGGCGCGGTGGCTCACGCCTGTAATCCCAACACTTTGGGAGGCCGAGGCGAGCGATCACAAGATCAAGACATCGAGACCATCCTGGCCAACATGGCAAAACCCTGTCTCTACTAAAAATACAAAAAGTAGCTGGGTGTGGTGGCTTGCGCCTGTAGTCCCAGCTACTCTGGAGGCTGAGGCAGGAGAATCACTTAAACCCGCGAGGCAGAGGTTGCAGTGAGCCGAGATCGCACCACTGCACTCTAACCTGAAGACAGAACAAGACTGTCTCGAAAGAAAAAAATAATAATTTCAAAAGCAAATACTAAAATTCAAAACAAATTGAAATAAATAAAAATAACTAAATATTATATAGATAATATGACCAGAAAGAGAGACGTTTAGTTTTCTTGACTTTATTTAATTTCTTTTGTTTATTTAATTTCTTTTATTTATTTATTTATTTATTTTTGAGACGGAGTTTCACTCTTGTTGCCCAGGCTGGAGTGCAATGGCCCGATCTCGGCTCACTGCAACCTCCGCCTCCTGGTTCAAGTGATTCTCCTGCCTTAGCCTCCCCAGTAGCTGGGATAACAGGCATGTGCCACCATGCCCAGCTAATTTTGTATTTTTCGTAGAGGCAGGGTTTCTCCATGTTGGTCAGGCTGGTCTCGAACTCCCGACCTCAGATGATCTGCCCACGTCGACCTCCCAAAGTGCTGGGATTACAGGCGTGAGCCACCGTGCCCAGCTTGACTTTATTTATTTATTTACATTTTATTTTGCTTTAAGTTCTGAGATACATGTGCAGAACCCGCAGGTTTGTTACTTAGGTAAATGTGTACCGTGGTGGTTTGCTGCACCTATTCACCAATCACCTCAGTATTAAGCCCCACATTAATTAGCTATTTGTCCTGATGCTGTCCCTCCCCTTGCCCCTCTGACAGGCCCAGGTGTGCGTTGCTCCTCTTTCTGTGTCCATGTGTTCTCATTGTTCAGCTCTCACATCTGAGTCAGTAATGCAATGTTTGGTTTTCTTTTCCTGTGTTAGTTTGCTGAGGATGATGGCTTCCAGCTTCATCCATCTTCCTGCAGAGGACATGATCTCGTTCTTTTTTTATGGCTGCATAGTATTCCATGGTGTACATGTACCAAATTTTCTTTATCCAGCCTATCATTGATGGGCATTTGGGTTGATTCCATGTCTTTGCTGTTGTGAATAGTGCTGTAATAAACATAAGTGTGCATGTATCTTTATAATAGAATGATTTATATTCCTTTGAGTATATACCCAGTAATGGGATTGCTGGGTCAAATGACATTTCGGGTTCTAGATCCTTGAGGAATTGCCACACTGTCTTCCACAATGGTTTAACTAATTTACATTCCCACCAACAGTGTAAAAGCATTCCTATTTCTCCACAGCCTCACCAGCATCTGTTGTTTCTTCACTTTTTAATAATCACCATTCTGACTGACATGAGATGGTATCTCATTGTAGTTTTGATTCGCATTTCTCTTATGATCAGTAATGCTGAGCTTGTTTTTCATATGTTTGTTGGCTGAATGAATGTCTTCTTTAGAGAAGTGTCTATTCATGTCCTTTGCCCACTTTTTGACGGGGTTGTTTTTTTCTTTTAAATTTGTTTAAGTTTCTTGTAAATTCTGGATATTAGACCCTTGTCAGATGGGTAGATTGCAAAAATTTTCTCCCATTCTGTAGATTGCCTGTTTGCTCTGATGATAGTTTCTTTTGCTGTGTAGAAGCTCTTTTGTTTAACTAGATCTCTTTGTAAATTTTTGCTTTTGTTGCAATCGCTTTCAGCCATTTCATTATAAAATCTTCACCCATGCTTATGTCTTCAACGGTATTGCCTAGATTTTCTTCTAGAGTTTTTATGGTTTGGGGTTTTACATTTAACCGTTTAATTCATCTTGAGTTAATTTTTGTATAAGGTGTAGGAGAGGGGTCCAGTTTCAGTTCTCTGCATATGGCTAGCCAGTTTTTCCAGCATCATTTATTAAATAGGGAATATTTTCCCCGTTGCTTGTTTCTGTCAGGTTTCTGAAATATCAGATGGTTGTAGATGTGTGTTCTTATTTCTGAGGTCTCTATTCTGTTTCATTGGTCAGTGTGTCAGTACCATGCTGTTTTGGTTACTGTAGCCTTGTGTAGTTTGAGGTCAAGTAGCATGATGCCTTCAGCTTTGTTCTTTTCACTTAGAATTTTCTTGGCTACGCAGGCTCTTTTTTGGTTCCATATGAATTTTAAAGTAGTTTTTTCTAGTTCTGTGAAGAATCTCAGTGGTAGTTTGATGGGAATAGCATTGAATGTATAAATTTCTTTGGGCAGTATGGCCATTTTCATGATATTGATTCTTCCTATCCATGAGGATGAAATGTTTTTCCATTTGTTTGTATCCTCTCTTATTTCTTTGAGCAGTGGTGTGTAGTTCTTTTTTTTTTTTTTTTTTTTTTTTTGCGACGGAGTTTTGCTCTTGTTGCCCACGGTGGAGTGCAGTGGCGCAATCTCAGCTCACCGCAACCTCCGCCTCCCGGGTTCAAGTGATTTTCCTGCCTCAGTCTCTCGAGTAGCTGGGATTACAGGCATGCACCACCACGCCCCGCTAGTTTTGTATTTTTAGTAGTGACGGTGTTTCTCCATGTTGGTCAGGCTGGTCTTGAACTCCTGACCTCAAGTGATCCACCCACCTCGGCTTCCCAAAGTGCTGGGATTACAGGCATTAGCCACCGTGCCCAGCCTGGTGTGTAGTTCTTTTTGAGGAGGTCCTTCACATCCCTTGTTAGCTGTATTCCCAGGTATTTTATTCTCTTGTAGCAATTGTGAATGAAAATTCATACATGATTTCAAAATCTGCTTGTTTATTGTTGGTGTATAAAAATACTTGTAATTTTTGCACGTTGATTTTGTATCCAGAGACTTTGCGGAAGCTGCTTATCAGCTTAAGGAGTTTTGTGGACACATGGGATTTCTTTTCTTTTCTTTTTTTTTTTTTTATACTTTAAGGTTTAGGGTACATGTGCACAATGGCAGTTTGCATATGATCCAGTGCCATGTGATTTCCTGCACCATAACTCGTCATTAAAAATATATCTCTAATTTTTCCCTTGCTTTTTTTTTTTTTTTTTTTTTTGAGATGGAGTCTCGCTCTGTCGCCCAGGTTGGAGTGCAGTGGCGCAATCTCGGCTCACTGCAAGCTCCAGCTCCCGGGTTCACGCCATTCTCCTGCCTCAGCCTCTCCGAGTAGCTGGGACTACAGGCGCCCGCCACCACGCCCGGCTAATTTTTTGTATTTTTAATAGAGACGAGGTTTCACCGTGGTCTCGATCTCCTGACCTCGTGATCCGCCCGCCTCGGCCTCCCAAAGTGCTGGGATTACAAGCGTGAGCCACCGCGCCCGGCCGACAATGGGATTTTCTAGATACAGCATCATATTATCTGCAGAGACTATTTGACTTCCTCTCTTCCTATTTGAACACCCTTTATTTCTTTCTCTTGCCTGATTTTCCTGGCCAGAACTTCAAATACTGTGTTGAATAGGAGTGGTGAGAGAGGGCATTTTGTCTTGTGCTGATTTTCCAGAATGCTTCCAGGTTTTGCCTATTCAAGATGATATTGGCTGTGGATTTGCCATAAATACCTCATTATTTTGAGGTATGTTTTTTCAATACCTAGTTTATTGAGCGTTATTAACATGAAGGGGTGTTGAATTTTGTTTTCTGTTTGTTTGTTTTTTTGAGACAGAGTCTCACTCTGTTGCCCAGGCTGGAGTGTAGTGGCACAGTCTTGGCTCACTGCAACCTCTGCTTTTTGGGTTCAAGGGATTCTCCTGCCTCAGCCTCCCCAGTAGCTGGGATTACAGGCACCTGCCACCATGCCTGACTAATTTTTGTATGTAGAGATGGGGTTTCACCATGTTGATCATGCTGGTCTCAAACTCCTGACCTCGTGATCCACCTGCCTCAGCCTCCCAAAGTGCTGGGATTACAGGCGTGAGCCACCATGCCCGGCCAAGGAATGTTGAATTCTATTGAGGACTTTATTATTATTATTATTTGAGAGAGAGTCTCGCTCTGTCACCTAGGCTGGAGTGCAGTGGCATAATCTCGGCTCACCACAACCTCCACTTCCTGGGTTCAAGCAATTCTCCTGTCTCAGCCTCCCGAGTAGCTGGGATTACAGGCGTGCACCACCATGCCCGGGTAATTTTTGTATTTTTAGTAGAGACGAGGCCTCACCATATTGGTCAGGCTGGTCTCAAACTCCTGACCTCGTGATTCACCCACCTCAGCCTCCCAAAGTGCTGGGATTACAGGCATGAGTCACCAGTCGGCGTTATTGAAGACTTTTACTGCATCTATTGAGATAATCATGTGGTTTTCGTCGTTGGTTCTGTTTATGTGATATATTACATTTATTGATTTGCCTATGTTAAATGAGCTTTGCATCCCAGTGATGAAGGTGACTTCTTTGTGGTGGATAACTTCTTGACGTGCTGCTGGATTCGGTTTGCCAATATTTTATTGAGGATATTCACATCGATGTTCTTCAGAGATATTAGCTTGAAGTTTTCTTTTTTTGTTGTGTCTCTGCCAGGTTTCGGTGTCAGGATGATGCTGGCCTCATAAAATGAGTAGAGAGGAGTCTCTTCTTTTCAATTGTTTGGAATAGTTTCAGAAGAAATAGTACCAGTAGTATAGGAATTATTAGTTTAGCAAGGGTAAAAAGTTCAGTGAAATTTTTTTATAGAGCAGCGGGGCGGGGTCAAGTAATCAGCATTGGAGGCGAGGGGGGGATCACAAGGTCAGAGATCAGACCATCCTGCTAACAGGTGAAAGTCTCTACTAAAATACAAAAATTAGCCGGGTGTTGGGGGCCTGTTGTCCTGGTATCGGGAGGCTGAGGCGGAGAAGGCGGAACCGGGAGGCGGGGCAGTGAGCGAGATGCGCCATGCATCCAGCCTGGGGAAGAGAGACTCTGTCTGAAAAAAAAAAAAAAAAAAAAAGCCAAAAACCATTTCTTTTTTCTTTTTTTTTTTGAGACAGAGTCTTGCTCTGTCACCCAGGCTGGAGTGCAGTGGCGCGATCTCGGCTCACTGCAAGCTCTGCCTCCCAGGTTCACGCTATTCTCCTGCCTCAGCCTCCCCAGTAGCTGGGACTACAGGCGCCCGCCACCACGCCCGGCTAATTTTCTGTATTTTTAGTGGAGACGGGGTTTCATTGTGTTAGCCAGGATGGTCTCGATCTCCTGACCTCGTGATCCTCCCACCTCGGTTCCCAAAGTGCTGGGATTACAGGCGTGAGCCCGCGCCTAGCTTTTTTTTTTTTTTTTTTTTTTTTTTTGAGAGGGAGTCTCGCTCTGTCACCCAGGCTGGAGTGCAGTGGCACGATCTCAGCTCACTGCAACCTCCACCTCCCGGGTTCAAGAGATTCTCCTGCTTCAGCCTCCTGAGTAGCTGGGGTTACAGGTGTGTGCCACCATGCCCAGCTAATTTTTGTATTTTTAGTAGAGTCAGGGTTTTTCCATGTTGCTCAGGCTGGTCTCAAACTCCTGACCTTGTGATCCGCCTGCCTCGGCCTCCCAAAGTGCTGGGATTACAGACGTGAGCCACCATGCCCGGCCAAACCATCTCTTTTCTAACATAAAGCAGCCTGAAAAGTCAAGCTGCAAGCATAAATAAGCAAGCTGAAGTTTGCATAGATGAATGTGGGCAGCTGTACTAAAAGCCAGGACCACCCAGTATGGCAATTCCCCCTTCCTTTTCTTTGTCCCCACGTATGCAGTTGTCGTGGAGCCAGCCAGGTAGAGGCCACATTTGCATAATGAAAGATTGGGATGGGAGGGCCAGTTATGTAAATAGTACACCTGGTCAAACCAATCCTTCGAGCCCTATGTAAGTCAATCACCCCCTCCTCAAGCCTTTCTAAAAAATCAATTGCATCCTGTTCCAAACCTGGAAAAACTTCTTGGGCACCCCGCTTTCTCTGCATAAGGAAGCTGTCTTTCTCCCGCTCTTCTTTCTTTCATCTGTTAAACTTCCTGCTCTTAAAACCCACTCCAAGGGTGTGTGTCCGTGTCATTAATCTTCTCAGCATGAGATAATCAACCCCAGGTATTTACCCCAGACAAGGATGCTGCTTCACCAGCTCCACTTTTCACCTCTGGTAGAATTCGGCTGTTAGTCCATCTGGTCCTGGGCTTTTTTTGTTGTTTTTTTGGTTGGTAGGCTATTTACTATTGCCTATATTTCGGAACTTGATTGGTCTGTTCAAGGATTCGGCTTCTTCCTGGTTTAGCCTTGGGAGGGTGTATGTGTCCAGAAATTGATCCATTTCTTCTAGATTTTTTAGTGTATTTGCGTAGAGGTGTTTATAATATTCTCTGTTAGTAGTTTGTACTTTTGTGGGGTCACTGGTGATATCCCATTTATCATTTTTTATTGTGCCTATTTGATTCTTCTCTCTTTTCTTTTTTATTACTCTAGCTAGTGGTGTTGTAGCAGGACAAGCCACAGACAAAACCCCTCAGACACCAAGTTAAAGAAGGAAGGGCTTTATTCGGCTGGCAGTTTCGGCAAGACTCAGGTCTCCAACAACTGAGCTCCCTGGGTGAGCAATTCCTGTCCCTTTTAAGGGCTTACAACTCTAAGGGAGTCTGCCTGAGAGGGTCGTGATTGATTGAGCAAGCAGGGGGTACATGACTGGGGGCTGCATGCACAGGTAATCAGAACAGAACAGAACAGGACAGGGATTTTCACAATGCTTTTCCATACAATGTCTGGAATCTACAGATAACATAACTGGTTAGGTCAGGGGTTGATCTTTAACCAGGCCCAGGGCACGGCGCTCGGCTGTCTTCTGTGGATTTCATTTCTGCCTTTTAGTTTTTACTTCTTCTTTCTTTGGAGGCAGAAATTGGGCATAAGACAATATGAGGGGTGGTCACCTCCTTTAGTGTATGTATTTTATTAATTTTTTAAAAAAAAAAAAAAGATTCTGAGCCAGGCACGGTGGCTCACGCCTGTAATCCCAGCACTTTTGGAGGCCAAGGTAGGTGGATCATGAGGTCAGGAGTTTGAGACCAGCCTGATCAACATGGTGATACCCCATCTCTACTCAAAATATAAAAATTAGGATCGGGCACAGTGGCTCACACCTGTAATCCCAGCACTTTGGGAGGCTGAGGCAGGTAGATCACCTAAGGTGGGAGTTGGAGACCAGCCTGACCAACATGGAGAAACCTCATCTCTACCAAAAACCCAAAATAAGCCAGATGTGGTGGCACATGCCTGCAATCCCAGCTACTCGGGAGGCTGAATGAGGAGAATCGCTTGAATCTGGGAGGTGGAGGTTGTGGTGAGCTGAGATCACACCATTGCACTCCAGCCTGGGCAACATGAGCAAAATCTGTCTCAAAAAAAAAAGCCAAGCGTGGTGGCGCACTCCTGTAATTCCAGTTACTCAGGAGGCTGAGGCAGGAGAATTGATTGAACCTGGGAAGCAGAGGTTGCAGTGAGCCAAGATCTCGCCATTGTGCTCCAGCCTGGGCAACAAGAGTGAGACTCCATCCCAAAACAAAAACAAAAACAAAAGAAACAAACAAACAAAAAACAGCTCCTGAATTTATTTTTTGAAGAGTTTTTTGTGTCTCTATCTCCTTCAGTTTTGCTCCGATCTTAATTATTTCTTGTCTTCTGTCAGCTTTTAAATTTGTTTGCTCTTGCATCTCTAGCTCTTTTAGTTGTAATGTTAGGATGTTGATTTGAGATCTTTCTAGCTTTTCAATGTAAGCATTTAGTGCTGTATATTTCCCTTTTAACACTGCTGTACCTGCATCCCAGAGATTCTGGTACATTGTCTTTTTGTTCTCAATGACTTCAAAGAACTTGATTTCTGCCTTAATTTCATCATTTACCGAGAAGTCATTCAGAAGCAGGTTGTCCAATTTCCATGTAGTTGTGTGGTTTTGAGTGAGTTTCTTAATCTTGAGTTTTAATTTGATTGCACTGTGGTCTGAGAGACAGTATGATATAATTTTAGTTCTTTTGCATTTGCTGAAGAGTGTTTTACCTCCAATTATATGATCAGTTTTAGAGTAAGTTCCATGTGGCACTGAGAAGAATGTATATTCCGTTGTTTTGGGGTGGAGAGTTCTGTAAATATCTATCAGGTTCACTTGGTCCGGAGCTGATTTCACGTCCTGAATATCTTTTTTTTTTTTTTTTTTTCTTTTGAGACAGAGACTTGCTCTGTCACCCAGGCTGGAGTGCAGTGGTGCAAACTCCACCTCCAGGATTCAAGTGATTCTCCAGCCTGAGCCTTCTGAGTAGCTGGGATTACAGGCGCACACCACTATGCCTGGCTAATTTTTGTAATTTTAGTAGAGAGGGGGTTTCACCATGTTGGTCAGGCTGGTCTTGAGCTCCTAACCTCATGATATGCCTGCCTCGGCCTCCCAAAGTGCTGGGATTACAGTTGTGAGCCACTGTGCCCATTCCCTGAATATCTTTATTAATTTTCTTTCTCATTGATCTGTCTAATATTGATAGTGGTGTGGTAATGTCTCCCAGTATTATTGTGTGGAAGTCTAAGTTTTTTTGTAGGTCTCCAAGAAATTGTTTTATGATCTGGGTACTCCTGTATTGAGTGCATATATATTTAGGATAGTTAGGACTTCTTGTTGAATTGATTCCCTTACCATTATGTAATGCCCTTCTTTGCTTTTTTTGATCTTTGCTGGTTTAAAGCCTGTTTTGTAGGAAACTAGGATTGCAACCCCTTCTTTTTTTCTGCTTTCCATTTGCTTGGTAAATTTTTCTTCATCTTTTTTATTTTGAGCATAAGTGTGTCTTTGCATGTGAAATGAGTCTAGGCCTTGTGGTGATGAATTCTCTCAGCATTTGCTTGTTTGAAAAGGATTTTATTACTCCTTTGCTTATGAGGCTTAGTTTGGCTGGATAAAAATTCTGGGTTGAAAATTATTTTGTTGCCCGGCGCGGTGGCTCATGCTTGTAATCCCAGCACTTTGGGAGGCCAAGGCGGGCGGATCACGAGGTCAGGAGATAGAGACCACGGTGAAACCCCGTCTCTACTAAAAATACAAAAAAATTAGCCGGGCATGGTGGTGGGCGCCTGTAGTCCCAGCTACTCAGAGAGGCTGAGGCAGGAGAATGGCGTGAACCCGGGAGGCGGAGCTTGCAGTGAGCCGAGATTGCGCCACTGCACTCCAGCCTGGGCGACAGAGCGAGACTCTGTCTCAAAAAAAAAAAAGAAAAAGAAAATTATTTTGTTCCAGAATGTTGAATATTGGCCCCCACTTTCTTCTGCTTGTAGCGTTTCTGCTGAGAGATCTGCTTTTAGTCTGATGGGCTTCCCTTTGTAAATGACCTGACCTTTCTCTCTGGCTGCCCTTAACATTTCTTTCTTCATTTCGACCTTGGAGAATCTGATGATTATGTGTCTTGGGGTTGATCTTCTCATAAAGTATCTTACTGAGGTTCTCTGTATTTTCTGAATTTGAATGTTGGCCTGTCTTGCTAGGTTGGGAAATTTCTCCTGGATGACCTCCTGAAGTGTGTTTTCCAACTTGGTTTCATTCTCCCTGTCTCTTTCAGGAACTCCAATCAGTCATAGGTTTGGTTTTTGTTTTTTTTTTTTTGTAGATGGAGTTTCACTCTTGTTGCCCAGGCTGGAGTGCAATAGCGCAATCTCAGCTCACTGCAACCTCTGCCTCCCGGGTTCAAGCGATTCTCCTGCCTCAGCCTCCTGAGTAGCTGGGACTACAGGTGTGTATCACCACACCTGGCTATTTATTTATTTATTTTTTTGTATTTTTAGTAGAGACAGGGTTTCACCATATCGGTCAGGCTGGTCTCGAAGCCACTGCGCCCAGCCAGTTTGGTCTTTTTACATATTCCCACAGTTCTCAAAGGTTTTGTTCATTCCTTTTTATTCTTTTTTCTCTAATCTTGTCTGCCTGCCTTATTTCAGTGAGATAGTCTTTAAGCTCCGATATTCTTTCTTCTGCTTGATTGCTTTGGCTACTGATACCTGTGTATGCTTCACAAATTTCTCATGCTGTGTTTTCAGCTCCATTAGGTTATTTACGTTTCTCTCTCAACTGGTTATTGTAGTTAGCAACTCCTGTGATCTTTTACCATGGTTCTTAGCTTCTTTGCATTGGGTGAGAACATGCTTCTTTACCTCCTTGAAGTTTGTTATTACCCACCTTCTGAAGCCTACTTCTGTCAATTCGTCAATCCTTTTCCCTGTTCAGATCTGTGCCCCTGCTGGAGAGGTGTTGTGATCATTTGGAGAAGAGGCACTTTGGCCTTTTGTGTGTTCAGGGTTTTTTGGTTGATTCTTTCTCATCTTCATGAGTTTGTCTGGTTTTGATTTTTGAGGCTGCTGACCCTTGGATGAAGTTTTTGTCAGGACATTTTTTGTTGATGTTGTTGCTGTTACCTTCTGTTTGTTTTTCTTTTTTTTTTTTTTTTGAGACAGAGTCTTGCTCTGTCGCCCAGGCTGGAGTGCAGTGGCGCAATCTCGGCTCACTGCAAGCTCCACCTCCCGGGTTCACGCCATTCTCCTGCCTCAGCCTCTCTGAGTAGCTGGGACTACAGGCGCCCGCCACCACGCCCGGCTAACTTTTTGTATTTTTTGTAGTAGAGACGGGGTTTCATCGTGGTCTGGATCTCCTGACCTCGTGATCCGCCCGCCTCGGCCTCCCAAAGTGCTGGGATTACAAGCGTGAGCCACCACGCCCGGCTACCTTCTGTTTGTTTTTCTTTCAATAGTCAGGTTCCTCTTCTGTAGGGCTGCTGTGGTTTGTGGGGGGTTCACTTCAGGCCTATTCATCCAGGTCACTCCCGCATCTGGAGATGCCCACAGAGGAGGCTGGAGAACAGCAAAGATAGGTGCCTCCTCCTTCCTCTGGGATTTCTGATCTCGAGGGACAGTGACCTAATGTCTGTAGGAATGCTCCTGCATAAAGTATCTGGAGACTCCTATTGAGGGTCTCACACAGTTGAGGGCATGGGAACCAGGAACCATTTAAGGAAGAATTTTGGCTGTCCCTTGGTGGAGGGGGTGTGCTGTGCTGGAGGGAAACCCACTTGTCTGGGCTGCCTGGATTCTGCAGAGCTAGCAAGAGGAAAGACTAAGTTTGCTGGTCAAACCTAGGGGGTCCGGCCCAGGAAGATCAGGGTTCTGTTCCTGAGCTCCTAGCTGGATTTGTTGGAGCTTCTGCAGGGAGGCCCCACTCAGTGAGAAGGGATGGATCAGGGTCTGGCCTAAAGAGGCAGTCTGGCCTAAAGAGGCAGTCTGCAACAGCTGGTGTGCTGTGCTGTGGGGAATACTTCTTGGGACCAAGTTGTCTAGCCTCCCTGGCTCCAACAGGGAAATAGCATGGCCTGGAGCTATAGTGATGGCTACTGCCCTCCCCCACACCCCAGGGGCTTAATGCCTTTGGTAGCTAGCAGCTGCAGGGATGGCTGCTGCCCCTCCACCAGGGACTTCAGATGGCTTAGACAGCAGGCAGCCACAGTATGTAGCCCAGTCTGGTCTCAAACTCCTGAGCTTAAGTAATCCCCCCACCTCAGCCTTGCAAAATGCTGGAATTACAGGCATGAGCCATCACATCCACAGTGAGGTTTTATTTTTTATATCAAAATACAAAAAAGAGCATTGACATTCATTAATAGAATGCAAGAGAATATTATGCAAATTCAAAAAGTAATTTCAAAAGCAAATACTGAAATTGAAAGCAAATTAAAATAAATAAAAAATAACTAAATATTGTATAGATAATATGACCAGAAAGAGAAACATTTAGTTTTTATGACTTCCAAGTGAAGTTTACCAATGGGATACTTTTAGTGGAGAAGATTCTATTTCCATAAGAAATTCAAAATGAGATAATTTCCAGGTTTTAGAAACTGATGCAAAACATATAAATATAGAAAGCCTCTAAGGTATGTACTACTACTTGACATAAAAACCAGGCAAACTCAGCAAAAGGAAATTTTTTTTTTTTTTTTGAGACGGAGTCTGGCTCTGTCACCCAGGCTGGAGTGCAGTGACACAATCTTGGCTCACAGCAAGCTCCGCCTCCCGGGTTCACGCCATTCTCCTGCCTCAGCCTCCCCAGTAGCTGGGACTACAGGCGCCTGCCACCACGCCCAGCTAATTTTTTGTATTTTTAGTAGAGATGGGGTTTCACCGTGTTAGCCAGGATGGTCTCGATCTCCTGACCTCATGATCTGCCTGCCTTGGCCTCCCAAAGTGCTGGGATTATAGGCATGAGCCACCGCGCCAGGTGGAATTTTTTTTTTTTTGAGACGGAGTTTGTCTTTGTCTCCCAGGCTGGAGTGCAGTTGAGTGATCTTGGCTCACTGCAACCTTCCTCTCCCGGGTTCAAGCAATTCTCCTGCCTCAACCTCCCAAGTAGCTAGGATTACAAGCACCTGCCACCACGCCCAGCTAATTTTTTGTATTTTTAGTAGAGATGGGGTTTCACCGTGTTAGCCAGGATGGTCTCAAACTCCTGACCTCAGGTTATCTGCCCGCCTCGGCCTCCCAAAGTGCTGGGATTACGCGCCCGGCAGCAAAAGAAATTTAAAGTTAATCTCAAGTGTCAGAATAGATACAGAAGTTCTAATAATATAATATGAAATGGAATCCAGAATTTTATTAAAAAATAATATGTTGTATATTTATGTATTGTTATTAAACTGTAAATGTAATTAAAAATAGAAAATCTTTTTTAAATTTAATTACATAAAAGGTTAAAAAGTGAGCCGGGCATGGTGGCTCACACCTGTAATCCCAGCGCTTTGGGAGGCCGAGGCAGGCGGATCACCTGAGGTCGGGAGTTCAAGACCAGCTTGGCCAACATGGTGAAACCCAGTCTCTACTAAAAATACAAAATTAGCTGGGCATGGTGGTGCATGCCTGTAATCACAGCTCCTCGGGAGGCTGAGGCAGGAGAATCACTTCAACCTGGGAGGCAGAGGTTGCAGTGAACTGAGATCGTGCCATTGCACTCCAGCCTGGCTGACAAGAGCAAGACTCCGTCTCAAAAAAAAAAAAAAAAAAAGTGGCTGCGCAGTGGCTCACTCCTGTAATCTCAGCATTTTGGGAGGCCAAGGCGAGCGAATCTTGAGGTCAGGAGATCGAGACCATCCTGGCTAACATAGCAAAATCCCGTCTCTACTAAAAATACAAAACATTAGCCTGGCATGGCGGCATGTGCCCATAGTCCCAGCTGCTGGGGAGGCTGAGGCAGGAGACTGGCATGAACCTGGGAGGTGGAGCTTGCAGTGAGCTGAGATTGCGCCACTGCACTCCAGCCTGGGTGACAGAGAGATACTCTATCTCAAAAAAAAAAAAAAAGTGAGCATTCTCAGTGATTTTGAAAGCAGCATTGTCTAAACAGATGTGAATTTGCATCTACATTTATCTGCACATAGATTTATATAGTATCTGTCCATGTATTCTTCATCCATCCATTTATAGAATGTATAAAAAGGATAGATTTAAAATAGAGAGTGATTAAAAAAAGCATTTGAAATGTATTATCAAAGTTAGTTTATTATTTTGTTTTTTGAGATGGAGTCTTGCTCTGTTGCCCAGGCTGGAGCGCAGTGGCGCGATCTCTGCTCACTGCAAGCTCTGCCTCCCGGGTTCACACCATTCTCGGGCCTTAGCCTAACAAGTAGCTGGGACTACTACAGGCGCCCACCACCACGCCCGGCTACCAGATAATTTAATAAAATATTTTAAAACTATGTAGCTAAGATTATTAGCTGAAAATAGGAAAAAATATATTTATTTGCACAAATAATAAAAATGCTACTTAAACTAAATATAAAATATAAAAATATCACTGAAAAAGGCAAATAATGTATATTATCTAAAAAATAACTGTGCTACAAGAGTTATGCAGCATACAGGAATGATATACAAATATCAATTATTTATATGTATTTTTTGAGACAGGATCTCAATCTATCACCCAGGCTGGAATTCTGTGGTTGATGGTGCCACGAGTAACCACACCTTACCTAACTATAGACATTTTAAATAATTTCAGTGTGAAATACTAAACATAATTCAAAATGTATTTTCCTTATGTGTAATGAGGTGAACAGTTTCAAGATCTAAATGGTGAGTGAAAAAGAATTCTAACAACCTGCGGCATGATAATGCAAATAGCTCACATGTGCAGTGCTCTTGCTGTGCCAGCCCATGTTTAGAAGCATTTTAGATATTTTTGCACATTGAATTATCATCAGAAATAACTCTTTCAGGTAAGTTTAATTATTCCCCATGTCACATACAAGGTGACTGAACGGAAAAATATTCAGGGATATCAGGGAATCTGCCCCGATATTCATGTAGGTTCTTTTCTATTTTCCCTAAGCATCAGCCAGCTCAAGAAATAAAGGGACAGAGTACAAAAGAGAGAAATTTTAAAGCTGGGCATCCGGGGGAGACATCACATGTTGGTAGGTTCCGTGATGCCCCACATGCCACAAAAACCAGCAAGTTTTTATTAGAGATTTTCAAAAGGGGAGGGAGTGTGTGAATAGGTGTGGGTGACAGACATCAAGTACCTAACAGGGTAATAGAATATCACAAGGCAAGTGGAGGCAGGACAAGATCACAGGACCACAGGACCGAGGTGAAATTAAAATTGCTAATGAAGTTTCGGGCACCATTGGCATTGATAACATCTTATCAGGAGACAGGGTTTTGAGATCAACCGGTCTGACCAAAATTTATTAGGCAGGAATTTCCTCTTCCTAATAAGCCTGGGAGCACTATGGGAGACTGGAGTCTATTTCATCTCTGCAGCCTGGACCATAAGAGATGGCTACGCCCAGGGGGGCCAGTTTAGAGACCTACCTGCAGGCATACATTCTCTTTCTCAGGGATGTTCCATGCTGAGAAAAAGAATTCAGTGATATTTCTCCCATTTGCTTTTAAAAGAAGAGAAATATGGCTCTGATCTGCCCGGCTCACTGGCGGTCAGAGTTTAAGGTTATCTCTCTTGTTTCCTAAACATTGCTGTTATCTTATTCTTTTTTCAAGGTGCCCAGATTTCATATTGTTTAAACACACATGCTCTACAATTTGTGCAGTTAATGCAATTATCACATGGTCCTGAGGCGACATACATCCTCCTTGGATGACAGGATTAAGAGATTAAAGTAAAGGCCGGGCGCAGTGGCTCATGCCTGTAATCCAAGCACTTTGGGAGGCCGAGGCAGGCAGATCACGAGGTCAGGAGATCGAGACCATCCTGGCTACCACGGTGAAACCCTGTCTCTACTGAAAATACAAAAAAAAAAAAACTAGCCAGGCGCGGTGGCGGGCGCCTGTAGTCCCAGCTACTCGGGAGGCTGAGGCAGGAGAATGTCAGGAACCCAGGAGGCGGAGCTTGCAGTGAGCAGAGATCCGGCCACTGCACTCTAGCCTGGGTGACAGAGCGAGACTCTGTCTCAAAAAAAAAAAACAAAAAAGAGATTAAAGTAAAGACAGGCATAGGAAATCACAAGGGTATTGATTGGGGAAGTGATAAGTGTCCATGAAATCTTCACAACTTAGTTTAGAGATTGCAGTAAAGACAGGCATAAGAAATTATAAAAGTATTAATTTGGGGAACTAATAAATGTCCATAAAATCTTCACAATCCACGTTCTTCTGCCATGGCTTTAGCCGGTCCCTCCGTTTGGGGTCTGTGACTTCCCGCAACATCGGGACTTATCCAAGGTCACCCAGATAGGGAGTGGGTGAGCTAAGGTGTGCTCTGACCTCCTCTCTTCTTCCCTGGCACAGACAGTCCCATTGTTCATTGATTAAACAACTCTCATTGAGCACCTGCCATGGGCCGAGCACTGTGCCTGGTACTGGGAACATAGTGGTGAACTAGACACAACTCCCAGGAGCAAACACTAAAGAAGTAAACAACAAACAGCAAGATTATTGCAGAGAATGACAAGTTGCTAAGACATGCTGCTGCTATAAAAGATGGGCGTGCATAGGGCTATTGGGGGTGGGTTCTAGTTGGAAGGAGGAGGGTGGAGTAAACCTTCCCAGGAAGAGCTGAGCCCAGCCTGGAGGCTCCTGTCAGTGTGAGGGTGTGATTAGAGTCTGTCTCAGTTTCTTTCTATGCAGTCCCTAAAATCTTTGGAATGTCTGAAATGAGAAGTGTCTTTTCCATGTAGGCACTGATCCTCACATACACTAGAGAACAGGACTTTTGCTGTGCCCACGGCCAGGGAAAGGGGAACAATATCTCTCTACCTCATGGGTCCCAGAGCACCTTGTCCTGCCGGGGCACTCACCCTCACCCCCACAAGGTACAGGGTGCCGCACACCACCCACTGGTGCGCCCAAAGGATGCTAAGTCCTGTAGGGGCCATGGGCCTGAATAATGTTTCCTAGTCACAGAGTCTTTCTGATTTTCTCACTCACTAGCCCTGTGCCCCAGTTTCCCTCACTGTGGCACAAAATCAACATCCCATTCCGCAGGCTAGGTGACCCAGAGAGGTCACCACAGCCCATTAAATGACTATAGCATGTGGAAGTGGGAAGTGAGAGTCCCTCCCTGCTCTGGGTCTTTTGCCCCAGGACAGATGTTCATCAGGCCAGCTACCTGGGGAGGGCCACATCTCCTGCCTTGGGAACACTGTTTCCAAACTGAGGTCACTACAGTTAAGGACTCCCAATGCATTGGGGGAGGCACAGGGGTGGGGTGGGGTAAAGCAACACCGCATTACAAGAGCCTTGGATCGACCCTGGAGAGCGAGAATCAAATTAGACTCCTGTCTGAAGCTGACCACTCTGAATAATTAGGATTTGGGGATAAGACAAAGCTCTTGGTTCAGGAAACAAGATCTTCTGGTTCTGGACTCTGTAGCTGTCCCGGGGACTTGTTTCCAACTATGTGCTTTAATTGAACCTAAGGGGATGGGGCACCCGGAAGGAACTCTTAAGCCAAGGGTGAGAGTTCTGCCTTCTGCCTCCCAGACTCCCTCTCCAGTGGTGGACATTGGGCGGCAAAGTTTCTTTACAAAGAAAAAAAATATATCCAGAGACCAGGCAGGCTAATAAATGCTTACGAGGATTATCCAGCCTAATCACCACAACAGTCCTGCCATATTCGTCCTCTGGGACTGGTGAGGAAACTGAGGTTGGAGGAGGACACCGGGAGCCTGATCGGGCCACTGGAAGCCTGGAGCCCCAGAGTTCCCGGCATTCAAGACCCTCCAACCCCCTTTCTCCCTCCCGGCCCCAGGAGGCTTCATTCCCAGCTCATTCACTTGTCAATCACTCAGACTCGCTGGGCCTCCAGTCCTCCCTGAAGCCCTCGCACTCATCAGGTGACAGCCTCCCTGTGTGTGGCTGCCAGGCTGGATATGGGGATGTCTGTGCTTCCCTCGCCCAAGCTGAGAGTGGCCTGTTCCCAGGGGGCGGGCTTCCTCCTTGGTTGGTAGCCAGGAGTCTGGAGCGCAGGTGCGGGGCAGGCAGCACTGCCAGCGCTGGGCGACTTAGCTGGAGGCCTAAGGAGCCGCCCCTCGGAGACCAGAGCGCCTTTGCAAGGTGGGCTCACTGCACACTCTACTCCTCTTCTGTGGCCCCGGGACCCCTCCTAGAAGACCCTCCTCATCTCGGGGGACCTTGACCGCCAGGAGCCCCACACCTGCTACCTCTGCCTGGCATTGGGTGCGCACCTCTAGGGGTAGATGGATCCCTTAACCCAGCGGGCTTGACAGCAGGGGCAGGGGTTCCAGAGAGTGGACCCTTACGCTGGCCACCGCCAGGCAGGGGCTGGGCTCAGCTGACACCCTACATCCACCCTCCAGATTCCAGTCTCTGACTTTGGCGAATCTGGCCCGGACCTGTGGACGCCCCTGGGCCGGGCTCCTCGCGGGGACTTCGCACTTGGGTGGGGACCCTGCGGCTCCAAGCGCCACACACATCAGTGAGCCCGGTCTGGCTGTGAATTTCGGGGAGAGGCGGCAGCAGAGCCCGGGGGCTGGCTGGGTGGGGACGATCACCCGCCAGCGCCTTTTCCCACCCGGGCGCGCTTTCCAGTCCCCGTCGCTTGCAGGGCCGCCCCTCCTCTGTCCGCTGGTTCCTCCCCACTAGCCGCTCTCCAGCCCCGGGGGGCTCCGTGGCCCGGGCTCCAAGGTGGGGCCGCCCACGACGGCCACTGGCAGGGACAGCGGGGGCAAATTTCCCAGAGCGGGAAGCCGGCCCCAGCCAGCCCCACGGCAGGGATGGCTTCGAATCCGAGCCCCCGACACCCCGGCCCCGTCCGCCCAGCCAGTACCCTGCGTGGCTCGCTGCCCGCCCGCCCCGCACTCGCTGGGTCACTCGGGCTGGAATCCCCTGCAGGGCGGGCGCGATCCAGCGCCGCCGCGCGGAGCCTGAGCCCAAACCCCAAACCCGGATCGTAGGATCCCAGCCCTCTAGGAACCAGGAGGGCCCTCCTGGAGGGTAATTGGGGACCTGGGTGTGTATCTGTGGAAACAATGGGTCACAAGTGGCTTTTTGTTTTCCCAAAGGTAAAGGCTCCTTTGTAATTATGTATTTTCTTATTTACTTAAAACGGATAAAATCTCATTATTTAGATGTACCCATAATTGTGTCAGGGAATTTGAGTACACTTTTTAAAGTTTTTCTCAGTTTAACTGGTCCTTCTTTTGTTTCTAGTTTAAGAAGAATTTTAGGCCGGGCGCGGTGGCTCATGCCTGTAATCCCAGCACTTTGGGAGGCCGAGGCGGGCGGATCACGAGGTCAGGAGATCGAGAACATCCTGGCTAACACAGTGAAACCCCGTCTCTACTAAAAATACAAAAAATTAGCCGGGCGAGGTGGCGGGCGCCTGTAGTCCCAGCTACTCGGGAGGCTGAGGCAGGAGAATGGCGTGAACCCAGGGGGCGGAGCCTGCAGTGAGCCGAGATCGCGCCACTGCACTCCAGCCTGGGCGACAGCGAGACTCCGTCTCAAAAAAAAAAAAAGAAGAATTTTAAATTCTACCTAACATTAGGAAAGTGAAGTCCAAAGTATCTGAGACAGGTCTCAATTTAGAAAATTTATTTTGCCAAGATTAAGGACACACCTGTGACACAGCCTCAGGAGGTCGTGACAATGCATGCCCAAGGTGATTGGAGCACAGCTTGATTTTACACTTTTTTTTTTTTTTTGAGTCGGAGTTTCGCCCTTGTTGCCCAGGCTGGAGTGCAGTGGCGAGATCTCGGCTCACCGCAACCTCTGCCTCCCCAGTTCAAGCAATTCTCCTGCCTCGGCCTCCCGGGTAGCTGGGACTACAGGCGCCCGCCACCACGCCCGGCTAATTTTTTGTATTTTTAGTAGAGACGGGGTTTCACCGTGGTCTCGATCACCTGACCTCGTGATCCGCCCGCCTCAGCCTCCCAAAGTGCTGGGATTACAAGCGTGAACCACCGCGCCCGGCCTCTGATTTTCTACATTTTAGGAGACAGGAAACATCAATCAATATATGGAAGATGTACATTGTCCAAGAAGGTGGGAAAACTCGAAGCAGGGGGGGAGCTTCCAGGTCATAGGTAGATAAGGGACTAATGGTTGCAATTTTTCTGAGATTCTGTTTAGCCTTTTACCGGGGTATTTCCAGGTCTGTCTTTCCTAAGCTTGCCCAAGAGAAACTTGACACCAAGTTTGTATAATTTTAATCTATTTTTGCCAAATGTTTGTCTATTTCATAACATACAACAACAGGTAATTTAAGCAAAACCCTTATGGTTTTCAAGCACAATTATATTATAAGCTACACATGTATTCTTAGCAAGGTAAAAGCAATAGAAATAATGATGATAAAATAACAATTTTTCTGTGCATGAATAGCCCTTCAGCTGGTGATATCACACAGCCCACTGTTGAGGTTCCGAGTCCTACACCCAAATGCAGTCAAAAGATGGAAAATTGACTTGCACACATGGATCTGGTTTACAGGTTGGTTGTTGACTCTCACGCCATGATTCAGCAAACCTGTAAGGCTGTGACTTTACTAAGAAGACAAAGTTTCAGGAGGAACAGAGGCTCTGATGCAGTCCACTGCTGAGATTGTGACTCATGTACTTAGACTCAACATTCAAGAGGTGTTGACCCGCATACCTAGAACTGGGACATGTGTGGAATTATTATTATTTTCCTTTTCTTTTCTTTTTTTTTTTTTTTGAGATGGAGTCTCACTCTGTCACCCAGGCTGGAGTGCAGTGGCGCAATCTCGGCTCACTGCAAGCTCCGCCTCCCGGGTTCACGCCATTCTCCCGCCTCAGACTCTCCGAGTAGCTGGGACTACAGGTGCCTGCCACCACGCCCGGCTAATTTTTTTGTATTTTTAGTAGAGACGGGGTTTCACCGTGGTCTTGATCTCCTGACCTCATGATCCGCCCGCCTCGGCCTCCCAAAGTGCTGGGATTAGAAGCGTGAGCCACCGCGCCCGGCCTATTATTTTCCTTTTCTTTTGAGATGGAGTCTTGCTCTGTCGACCAGGTTGGAGTGCAGTGGTGTGATCTTGGCTCACTGCAACCTCCATCTCCTGGGTTCAAGCGATTCTCTTTTCTCAGCCTCCACAGTAACTGGGATTACAGGCATGCATCACAACGCCCAGATAATTTTTGTATTTTTAGTGGAGACAGGGTTTCATCATGTTGGCCAGGCTGGTCTTGAACTCCTGACCTCAAGTGATCTGCCTGCCTCAGCCTCCCAAAGTGCTGGGATCACAGGTGTGAGCCACCGCGCCTGGCCATGTGTGGAATTATTAATCTCACCTCTGGATCTTACTGCAGATGTTATTGTGACATATGCCTCTCCCAGCACCTGAGTGATTTGACTCTCCTGTGAGGTCTTAGCTGACAGATTGGATTGTGGCATATCACCTAGGTGATATGACACTCTTCGCCTGCCTTGGCACTACCTACTTGGGGCTTTGTGACATATGTCTGTGCTCATAATTAAGGTGATGTGATTCTCTTCTCTTACCTGGTCTCTGCACACATGGGAGATAGTGACATATTGCTGGGCCCAATACCAAAGTGACATTACTTTTTTACCTTGACCCTCTTTTTTTTTTTTTTTTTTTTTTTTTTGAGACGGAGTCTCACTCCGTCCCCCAGGCTGGAGTGCAGTGGCGCAATCTCGTCTCACTGCAAGCTCCGCCTCCTGGGTTCACGCCATTCTCCTGCCTCAGCATCCCAAGTAGCTGGGACTACAGGCAGCCGCCACTATGCCCGGCTAATTTTTTGTATTTTTTTAGTACAGACAGGGTTTCACCGTGTTAGCCAGGATGGTCTGGATCTCCTGACCTCGTGATCCGCCCGCCTCGGCCTCCCAAAGTGCTGGGATTACAGGCTTGAGCCAGCGCGCGGCCCTCCTTGACCCTCTTCTCAGAAAACATTGTGACATATTGTTGGGCCCACCACCAACATGATGTGAGTCTCCTGCATGATCTCTGACCACAGAGATCATCGTGACGTATCTCTGAAAGTTCAAAACTATTTGAAGCAATTATCTTGTTATGCCTGCTCTTTGCCCATAGGAGAGAATGTAACACTTCTGTGGGCCCAGCACCTAGTTTTTATAAGCGTGCCTGGGCCACGCCTACAAAAGAATGACTTATCCATGGGTCCAGCACACAGGTGATTCCATTCCACTGCCTTGATTATTGCCCACAAGAATCATTGTTACATATTTTTGGGCTCTCCTCTTAGATGATGTGAGACTGTTTTTCTTCCTGGGTCCTGTCCACAAAGGAGATTGTGACATATCATTTGACCCAGCACCTATGTGATCTGTCTCTCATCTGATGCCTTGGCCCTTCCCACTGGGCTGATTGTGACATACAGCTGGGCACAGCTTCTAGGTTATGTGACTCTTCTCTTCCTGAGTCCTGCCCACAGGGAGCATTGTGACCTATCTCTAAACACTTCATCTAGATAATGGGAATCTTTCATCTGGGCCCTCGCCAAAGAGGCTATTGTGACATGTTTGGATCAAGCACCTAGGAGATGTTGCTGTTCTCTCCTACCTGTTACCTGTTACTGGCAGTGAATCCGTATAGGTACAGGTCTGCTGCAACCTCAATTCTTGCCTCCTCAAAGAAAAAAAAACTCAACTGAGGGGCATAAGGCAGAAGGAGAGACCAAGGCAAGTAATAGAGCAGGAGTGAAAGTTTATTAGAACAGGAACAAAAGGAAAAAATGTACACTTGGAAGAGGACCAAGTGGATGGCTTAAAAGGCAAGTGCACGGTTTGACCTTTGGAGCTGGGATTTTGTATGTTGGCATACTTCTGGAGTCTTGCATTACTTCTCCCCATTCACCCAATTCCTGAGATCTTATTGGGAAGCTGCTGATCACCAGTTTCAGCTGTTTTCTATCTATTAAGAGACTGCCTTTCACTAGTGCCAGCTGTGCTGTAACCAATTATTACTTTAGAGGGACAGCTAACAACTGCCTCACCTGACCATCACCTGATCATTGACTGACGCTTCTGGTGTGTGTGTGGGGCCCTCACTTGCCCTGTCCATACCTGACTAGCTACCTACTGTAGTGCTGCATGCATTGTGTATTGTGACATATAACAGGGCCCAATACCTAGGTGAGGTGACTCTACTGCAAGGGCCCTGCCCAACAGGGGTATTATGACATATTTTTACATTCATGATTTAGGTGATCTGCCTTTCTTTTTCTGCCAGACTCCTGCCAAAATGTGGGATGGTGACATATCACTGGGCCTAATGCCTAGGTAATGTGACTCCTGTCTTTTGCACGGGCCCCACATATTCTGAGTACTGTGATATATCACTGGGCCAAACATCTAGAAGATGGGAGGTGCCGGCCTGTGTACTGTAAACAGAACTTTAGCCCTACCACTCTCAAGAGCCTCGTGACATATCTCTGCATTTGTCACCCAGGAGACGTGACTCTCCCCTGCTGCCTTCACCCTGCCCACAGAGAAGATTGTGACATAACATTGACCCAGCAACAGGATGATGTGTTTCCTTTTCCTAGGCCTTGCTCACAGGGACCATTGTGACATATCACTGGGCCCAGCAGCCAGGTGCTGTGACTCTGCTGCCTGTGTCCTGCCTGTGTCCTCCTTTCAGAACAGGATTGTAACATAGACCTGGCTGAGTACTCAGGTGATGTGACTCTTCTCTCTGTTTCCTGCCATCAGAGAAGATTGCGATATATCTCTGGCCTACCATCAAAGTGATGTGACTCTCCTGTCACTCTCTGTCCACAGGCAGGACTATGAAGTATATCTTCGTTCAACTCATCAGTGAGATAATAACTTTCATACCTCAAACCAACCAATAGGAGAGACACTATCTTTTGAAGCTAGGCTTTGGGAAATAGATAAGATCCCATTTCTCCTCTCTGTATGAAGATCATAGTGGATGTCTACTGTCTTATATATCACATCAGCCCCTCATGTGTTACAGAAGGTGTCATCACAGGGCCCAGCACACAGGTGACATGGCATTTCTTTTTTTTTTTTTGAGACGGAGTCTCTCTCTGTCCCCCAGGCTGGAGTGCAGTGGCGTGATCTTGGTGCTCACTGCAACCTCCGCCTCCTGGTTTCAAGCAATTCTCTTATCTCAGCCTCCCCAGTAGCTGAGACTACAGGTGCCCACAACCATGCCTGGCTAATTTTTTGTATTTTTAGTAGAGACAGAGTTTCACCGTGTTAGCCAGAATGGTCTCGATCCCTGACCTCATGATCCACCTGCCTCAGCCTCCTAAAGTGCTGGGATTACAGGCGCGAGCCACCATGCCCAGCCAACATGGCATTTCTTGTATGCACACCCTGTCATCCATCAGGATTGTCACCCTCACACATGAACAGAGCCTACTGGTAAGGTCTTGAATCTCACACGTGAATGCAGTCTACAGTTGAAATTGTGATTGTCATATGTGAACATCCAGCTGCAGTTGGCATGGTGATTTTCAACCTAACTCCTAGGCAGGTGAGGACTCTTTTATCTGGAACCAGCCCATTATAGAGATGTTGACTCTCATAACTGAGCTTAGTTCCACAGGTACAATCATGGTCCACACCATCATGAAGGTCATAGAGCGGTTTGTAACTCTCACTAATACTGCAGAAAGTTCTCGGGTGGTACTGAGTCTTAAAGAACATAGCACACAGGTGAGATTGTGACACTCATATGCAAATCCAGTCAACAGTAAAAATTGTCATCTTTTTTTTTTGTATACATAACAATAAATTTTATTCAGCCAGAAGGAAAGTCTGACACATGTTACAACATAGATGAACCTTGTGGACATTATGCCAAGTTAATTAAGCTAGGCCCAAAAGGACAAATATTGTATTATTCCACTTGCATGAGATCCCTAGAACAGTCACATTTATAGAGACATAAAGTAGAAGAATCATTAGCAGGGGCTATGAGGGAGGGGAATATGGAGTTATTGTTTCACGAGTAAAGGATTTCTGTTTCAGATGATGAAAACGTTCTGGAAATGGATGGTGGTGGTGGCTATGCAATGTGAACATATGTAATGCCACTAAACTGTACATTTTAAAAACAATTAAAATAGTAAATTTTATGTTATGGATTTCAGTACAATTTTTTTAAGCCATGAAGGAGCTTGGGAGGCACTGAGAACATCTGCCTGGGATAACCGAGGAGGGGTTTTCTAGAGATGATCCCATTTGCACTTGCTCTTCCTGTTAATGCCGGCAAATCAAAGTTCATACTGTGGACAATAAGCAGCAAGCATTCATTTTCATGTGGTTCACCAGCTTTATATGATTCCTTACACAAGAAACTAGTAAGACAGGTTGCTCTGGGAAGAGGCACTAGAAGTCTAGAGGTTTAGGGATTTGATGGCCTGGGGGTAGAAAAAGACTTACTTTTCACTGCGCATTTATTTCTTTTTGTTTAAAACACAAATATTTGCATTTCCCTGATCATTAGTGATGTTGAGCATTTTTTCATATGTTTGTTGGCCATTTGTATGCCCTCTTTTGAGAATTGTCTATTCATGTCCTTAAGCCCACTTTTTGATGGGATTGTTTTTTCTTGCTAATTTGTTTGAGTTTGTTGTAGATTCTGGATATTAGTCCTTTGTCAGATATACAGATTGTGAAGACTTTCTCCCACTCTGTGGGTTGTCTGTCTACTCTGCAGACTGTTCCTTTTGCAGTGCAAAAGCTCTTTAGTTTAATTGTCCTATTTATTTTTGTTTTTATGAAATTTGCTTTTGTGTTCTTGGTCATGAAATCCTTGCCTAAGCCAATGTCTAGAAGGGCTTTTCCAATGTTGTCTTCTAGAATTTTTATAGTTTCAGGTCTTAGATTTAAGTCCTTGATCCATCTTGAGTTGATTTTTATATTAGATGAGAGATAAGGATCCAGTTTCATTCTCCTACATGTGGCTTGTCAATTATCCCAGCATCATTTGTTGAATAGGGTGTCCTTTCCCCATTTTATGTTTTTGTTTGCTTTGTTGAAGATAAGCTGGCTAAAATAAGATGGCCGAATAGGAACAGCTCCGGTGTACAGCTCCCAGCCTGAGCGACACAGAAGACGGGTGATTTCTGTACTTCTGTTTGAGGTACCGGTTTCATCTCACTAGGGAGTGCCAAACAGTGGGTGCAGGACAGTCGGTGAAGCGAACTGTGCACGAGCCGAAGCAGGGCGAGGCATTGCCTCACTTGGGAAGCGCAAGGGGTCAGGGAGTTCCCTTTCCTAGTCAAAGAAAGGGGTAACAGACGGCACCTGGTAAATCGGGTCAGTCCCACCCTAATACTGCGCTTTTCCAACGGGCCTGGAAAACGGCACACTAGGAGATTGTGTCCCGCACCTGGCTCAGAGGGTCCTATCAAATTGTCATCTTTTGACATGAACACTGCCCACTGTTGAGGACCCAGGTCTCCCTCATTCAAACAGTTTAAAGGTATGGAATCGATTCTTATACGTGGATTCAGTTCACAGGTGGGTTGGTGATGCTCAGACCAATATTCAGCACACCTGTGAATCTGTGACTCCAGTAAGCATCCACAGTCTGGAGAAGAAACTGAGGCCCTTGTAAATGAATCAAGTGCACCACTGAGACTGTGACTCTTGTACTTAGACTCAACATATGGAAGGTGTTTTATTGTTTGTTTGTTTTTGTTTTGTTTTGTTTTTGTGACAGAGTCTCACTTTGTCACCCAGGCTGGAGTACAGTGTCATGATCTTGGCTGACTGCAACCTCCACCTCCCGGGTTTAAGCGATTCACTTGCCTCAGCCTCCCAAGTAGCTGGGATTACAGGCACCCGCCACCATGCCTGGCTAATTTTTGTATTTTTAGTAGAGATGGGGTTTCACCATGTTGGTCAGACTGGTGGAGGTATTGACTCTCAAATTTAGAAATGGGACATGTGTAAGATTGTTAATCTAATCTCTAAATTGTCTTGCAGGTGTTATTGTGACACACGCCTCTGCTTAGTACTTGAGAGATTTGACTCTCCTGCCTGGGCCCGGTCCATAGATGCAATTGTGACATATGGCAGAACCAAGCACTTAGGAGATGTGACTCCATACTCCTGCCTTGGTGCTGCCCCTCGGGTTGGACGGGGGAGGATTGCAACATATCACTGGGCCTTGCATCCAAGTAATGTAAGTCTTTCTTTTCTTGGCAATGCCCACAGGGGACACTGATATATTCCTGGGTCCCAAACCCAGTTTATGTTATTCCCCTATTTGTTCCCTGCCCACATGGGCCATTTCTACTAAAAACACAAAAATTAGTCAGGCATTGTGGCGGGTGTCTGTAATCACAGCTGCTTGGGAGGCTGAGGCAGGAGAATTGCTTGAATCCAGGAGGTGGATGTTGCAGTGAGCCAAGATTGAGCCACTGCACTCCTTCCTGGATGACAGAGTGAGACCCCGTCTCAAAAAAAAAAACAAAAAAAAAGTGACTGTCATATGTGAGCATCTGGTCAAATTTGGGGTAGCAAAACTTTTTTTTTTTTTTTTTTTTTGAGATGGAGTGTTGCTCTGTTGCTCATGCTGGAGTGCAGTGGCTTGATCTTGGCTCACCACAACCTCCACCTCCCAGGTTCAAGCAATTCTCCTACCTCAGCCTCCCGAGTAGCTGGGACTACATGCATGTGCCACCAAGCCTGGCTAATGTTTGTATTTTTAGTAGAGATGGGGTTTAACTATGTTGGCCAGTCTGGTCTTGAACTCCTGATCTTATGATCTGCCCACCTCGGCCTCCCAAAGTGCTGGGATTATAGGTGTGAGCCACCATGCCCAGCCAGCAAAACATTTTTAAATGAAGCTCACAGGAAGATGAAGGCTATTCTATCTGGATTCAGAAAATTGAAAAGATGTTGACTCATACCTGGGCTTAATTACCTTAGATGCACTCATAGGTTTATACCAGCATGAAAGTCTCAGACTGGATTGTAACTCTCATTCAAACTGTATAAAGCCCTAGGGTAGTACAAAGAGTGATGTAATAGGGCCAAGCACACAGGTGAGATTATCACACTCATGTGCACACCCTGCCAACAGTAAAGACTGTCATTCTCCCATATGAACATGGCCCACTGTTGAGACTTTGAACCTCACACACAAAGACAGCTGAAAGTTGGAAAATTGAATTACATATGTGGATCTGGTCCACAGATGTTTTGTTGACTCTCAAAGCAAGATTCAAGACACCTGTGAGCCTCTGACTCCACTAGGGGAACACAATTCACAGGAGAGATTGAGGCTTTCAAATACAGATCCAGCCCACCTTTGAGATGGTGACTCGTGTAATTAGACACAACATACAGCAGGTATTGACTCTCATACCTAGAACCAGGATATGTGTGGGATTCTTAATCTCATCCCTAGACCTTCTTGCACATGTGATTGTGACATATGCCTCTTCCCAGCACCTGAGTGATTTAACCTTTCTGCCTGGGCCCTACAGATTGTGGCATATCACTGAACTCATACCTAGGTGATGTGAGCCTATACTTTTGCCTTAGCACTTTTCACAGAGAGCATAGTGACATATCACTGGCCCTAGAACCCAGGTGAAGTGACTTTCCTCTATTGCTTGGTCTCTGCCCAAGAACAGATTGTGATATGTCACTGGGCTCATCACCTAGGTGATGTGATTTTTCTCTCCTACCTGGACCCAACACTTTCATAATGCAAATCTCCTGCTTGGGCTCGCCTACAGAGGTATTGTAATATATCTGTTTATGTATCACCTAGGTGATGTGACTCTCCTCTTCTGCCTGAACCCTGCTGAAAGGGAGAATTCTGACATATCACTGGGCCCAGAATCTAGGTTATGCTACTTTTCTGTTTTTCCTGGGCCCCACATATTTTAGGTATTGTTACATATTGCTAGGTGTCATTCCTTTGGGCTGGGATGCTCTGGCTTGCCCACAAGGGGCCTTGTAAAATATTTCTGTATCTGACACCTAAGATATGTGAATTTCCTCTTTTGCCTGCATCCTGTCCACAGAAACTGTTGTGATATATCGCTGGACCCAGGCACCAGGTGATGTGTCTCTCCTGCCAAGGCTGTGACCAGAGGGAGCATTGTGACATATCACTGAGTTCAGCACCCAGGTGATATGACTCTGCTGCCTGTGCTCTGCTTTCAGGAGGGGATTGTACTCTATCTGTGGCTGAGTACCTAGGTGATATGGCTCCTGTGTGGTTTCTGCCCTCAGGGAAGATTTTGACATATCCTTGCCAAAAACCTACTTGATGTGACTCTCCTGCTTGCTCCCTAGCCACAGGTAGAATTGTGACATATATTTTGGCCAGCTACCAGGTGCATTGGTTACCTCATACCTCAAACCAGCTAATAGAAGAGATACTACCTCCCATAGCTAGACTTAGGAAAATGAGTGAGATCATGGGTCTCCTCTTTGTGTAAAGGCCATAAAGGATTACTGTTCTTTTACATATCATATAAAGCCCTCGAGGGGTACAGAAAATGTCATCACAGGGCACAATACAAGGTGAGATTGTGTTTCTTGTATGCAAATCCCATCAACTGTTAAGACTGTCACCTTCACACAAGGACAGAGCCCATTGGAGAGGTCCTGAATTTCACACATTGACACAGCCCACAGTTCAGATTGTGACTGTCATATGTGAACACCCAGCTACAATTGGGATGGTGATGTATTTGTAATTCTGGTAGGTTAGATCTCTTCTATCTGGACATATCCATCTGGAGAGATGTTGACTCTCATTACTGGGCTTGGGGCCACAGGTAGGATCATGGGTCTATATGAGCACAAAAATCGCAGAGCATATTGTGAGTTTAATGTATATTGTAGAAAGCCCTTTGGTGGTACAGAGGGTGTCCTAACAGAGCACAGCACGCAGGTGAGATTATGACACTCATATATACACCAAGCTGACAGTAAATATTGTCATTCTTCTGGATAAATACAGGCCACTGTTTAGGTTCTGAACCTCATACTCAAAGTAAGTTGAAATTGAAAAATTGATGCATAAATGGATTCAGTTCAGAGATGGGTTGGTGACTCTCAGTCCAAGATCCAGCATATCTGTGAGGCATTGACTTCACTAAAGGGACACTGTCTGCAGGAGGGATTAAGGCTTTTATGAACAGATTCAGTAAACTGTTGAGATTGTGGGTTATACACTTAGATCCAACATACAGGAGGTGGCGCCTCTTATACCTAAAACCAAGACATGCAGGATTGTTAATCTCTTCTCTGGACCTTCCTGCAGCTGTGATTGTGACATATACCTCAGCCTAGCACTTGAGCAAATTTACTGTCCTGCCTGGGCTCAGCCCACAGATTGGATAGTGACATCTTGCTGCATCCAGCATTTAGTCAATGTGAATCTACACTCTTGTCTTGGTTCTGACCATAGAGAGAATTTTGACATATCACTGCTCCTTGCACATTGGCTATGTGACTCTCCTGCCTGTGTTTTGCCCACATGGGCCATTGTGACGTATTGCTGAGTCCAGCACCTGGGTGATATGATCCTCCAGCCTTTCCTCTGCCCACACAAGACACCGTGACATATCTTTGGGTCCCTCACATGGGTGATGTGACTCTCCTGCCTCACCCTTGTTTCAAGGGATATTGTGACATAACTGCTGTAACCAGCACCTAGGTGATGTGGCTATTTTCCACTGTGGAAAATTGGGCTGTGCCCAATGAGGAATTGTGAAGTGTCTCTCTGCCCAGTACCTAGGTGATTTGACTCTCCTCTTTTTCCTGGGCCCTGCATACATTGTGTATTTGAAAATATGGCTGAATCCAACAGCTAGGTGATACAACTATCCTACGAAGGCCCTGCCTAGAGGTGTATTATGATGTATTTTTTATTTATTACTTAGGTGGTGTGACTATCTTCTTCTGCCTTGGCCCTGCCTAATTTGAGAATTGTGAAATATCACTGGACCCGGTACCTAAGTTATGTAATTCTCTTCTATTGCCTGGGCCCTACATATTTTGGGTATTTTGACATATCACTGCACCAAGCACCAAAGAGATAAGAAGCTCCTGCCTAGGCTATGCCTACAGCGGCCCTTGTGACATATCTCTGAATTCATTATGTATGAGATGTGACTCTCCTCTTCCGCTTGCACTCTTTCTATAGAAAGATTATGACATATCACTGGGCCCAGCAATTAGGTGAGGTGTCTATCCTGCTTGGACCTTGCCCACTGGGAGCATTGTGACATATTGCTGGGCCCAGCACTGAGGTGATGTGACTCTCCTTTCTGGACCCTGCCTTTAGGAAGAATTGTGACATATCGCTAGCCCAAAACCAAAGTGATGAAACTTTCTTGCTTACTCTATAACCACAGGTAGGATTGTGACATGTACCTTTGGCCAGCTCACAGGTATGATTATGATTGATACCTTGAATTAGCCAATAGAAGAAATACTATCTCTCACAGAAAGGCTTAAGGGAAATGGATAAATCCTTTGGTCTCTATACAAAGGTTGTAGATGAGTGCCACTGTCTCACATGTCATATAATGCCTTTGGGTGTCATACAGTGTCATCACGGGCCCAGCACACAGGTGAGATTGTGTTTTTCATGTGCACACTGTGCCAACCATTAGGATTGATACTCTCATGAATAAACAGAGCACACTTCTGAGGTCCTAAATCTCACACACAGATGCAGTTCAAAGTTGGAATTGTGATGGTCATATGTAAACATCCAGCCACAGTTGAGATGGTTATTCGTTTCTAAACCTAGCTAATAGGCAGGGGAGAGCTCTTCTATGTAAACCCAGTTACTTGGAGAGATGTTGACTCTCATACCTGGGCTTAATTTCACAGGTACAGTCATTGGTCCATAGTAACATAAAGGTCTCAGAGTGGAATGCCACTTTCATGTATATCATATACATTCATCGGGTGGTACACAGATTGCCCTAACAAGGCCCAGCACACAGGTGAAATTGTGACACACATATTCACACACAGAGGACAGTAAAAATTGTCATCCTTCCACATGAATACAGCCCTCAGTTGAGGTTCTAAACCTCACATCCAGAAGAACTCACAAATTGAATAATTGACTCTCATACATGGATCCAGTCCACAGGTGTGTTGATGACTAAGACCAAGATAGACACACCTTAGAGGCTGCAACTTCACCAAGGGGACACAGTCTGCAGGAGGGATTGAGTCTCCCATGCAAGGGTCCAGTCTACAGTTGAGATTGTGACTCATGTACTTTTACCTGACATACAGGAGGTGTTGATTCTCATACCTAAATCCAGGACATTTGGGGACACTGTTAGTCATATCTATGGACTTTCTTGCAGGTGTAATTGTGGCATATGTTTCTGCCTAGTACCTGAGTGATTTGACTTTCCTGCATGACCCAAGCCCACAGATGTGATTGTTACATATCAGTGGGCCCAGCACCTAGGTGATGCAATTATATTTTTCTCCCTTAGTGCTGTTTGCAGTGGGGCATTGTGATGTATCACTGAACCCAGCACCCAGGTTATGAGACTCTTCTGCCTGTGCCCTGCCCAGATATGCCACTGTGCTATATTGCTGCATCCAACACTATGGTCATGTAACCCTCTTGCCTGGGCTCTGCCTACAGAGGGAATTGTGACATATCTCTGCCCCTATTACTCAGGTGATGTGACTCTTCTCCTGCATAGTCCCTGCTCACCAGAGGGATTTTGTCTAATTCTTAGGCCCAGCACCTAGCTGATATGATTCTTCTTTCTAGGTCCTGCCTGTAGGGGAGATAGTGACATATCACTGGGCTCAACATCAAGGCGATGTTTTTCTTCTGCTTTGGCCCTGCCCTTGAAAGGCATTGTGATGTATTGCTGAACCCAGCACCAAGGTGATGCCCAGTTCTTGCCTGAATCCTGCCCACAGGAGGCAATGTGACTTATCTCTGGGTCCATCAACAATTTGATGTAATTTTACTCTTTTGCCTGGGCTTTTAGCATAGGAGAGATTGTGATATATCTCCATGACCTAGGTTACATGACTGCCCTCTTCTGCCTGGGCCATGCCCACAAAAGGTAGAGTGACTTTTCACTGGGCCCAGCACACAGGTGATGTAATTCTTCCTCCTGGTCACTGCTCACAGGGTTTACTATGACATATCTTTAGGCCCATCACCTAGGTGATATGACTATAGTTTTCTTCCTAGGACCTTTTGACAGAGAGGACTGTGATATGTCACTTGGCCCAGCACCTATGTGATGTGACTCCTCTCATAACTGACCCCTGCCATCTAGGGTGATTTTGACATACAGCTGATCCCAGTTTTTAAATTACGTCACTCTTTTTTACTTTCTGAGTCCTAACCATGGAAAGCATTGCAACATATCTCTTGGCCTCTGATGTACAATATGTAACTATCCTGCCTAAAACCTATTTTCAGGGGGTGTTGTAACATATTGCTTGACCCACCATCTAGGTGATGTGACTGTCCCATACTGCATGGGCTCTGAGCAAAATGGGACTGTGATGTATCATTATGACCCTAGCACCTAAGTGAAGTGATTCTCCTCTTTTTCCCAGGCCCTGCATACATTGTGTATTGTGACATATGTGTGGGTCAAACACCTAGGTGATTCGACTCTTCGGCTTTCATAAAGGGTACTATGACATGTCTTTTCATTTATTACCTGTGTTATGTGACTCTCCTTTTCTGCCTGGGCCATGCCAAAAGGGGGGACTGTAACATGTCACTGGACCAAGCACCTAGGCGATGTGACTCTCCTATTTTATCTGGCCCCCGCATATTTTTAGTATTCTGATATATGGCTAGGCCCAACACCTAGGGGTTGGAAAGCTCCTGCCTCTGCCACGCTCACAGTGGACCCCGTGACATATCTCTGCACGTGTCACTTAAAAGATGTGACCCTTTTCTGCCTGTATGCTGCCCATAGGAAAGATTGTGAAATACTGTTGGGCGCCCAAACGAGGTGGTGTGTCTCTCCTGCCTAGGCCTTGTTCACAGGGAGAATTGTCACATATCACTGGACTCAGCACCCAAGTGATTTGACTCTGCTGCCTGTGCCCTGCTTTCATTAGGGGATATTCACATATCCCTGGCAGAAAACCAGATGATGTGACTCTTCTTCCTGGTCCCTTCTCTCAGAGAATATTATTATATATTCCTGACTCAAGACCCAGGTAATATGACTCTCCTGCTTCCTTCCTATCCGCAGGTGGGATTGTGACATATGTCTTTGTTCAGATCATAGATGCAATGACTCTAATACCTCAGACCATCCAATAAGAGATATACTGTCTCTTCTAGCTAGGCTTAGAGAAACAGGTAAGATCCTGGGTCTCCTGTTTGCATAAAAATAATACCAAATTACCACTCTCTTGCTTATGGTATAAAGCAGTTTGATGGTACAGTAAGTGTCATCATATGGCCCGACACACAAGTGATATGGTGTTTCTTATATGCACACCCTGTGAACCATTAGAATTGTCACCCTCACATATGAACAGAGCCCACTTTTGAGAACACAGGTAAAACTGTGACTCTCCTATGCACACTCAGCCAACAGTAAACATTGTCACCCTTCTAAATGGAAACCATCCACTGTTGAGGCTGTGAATCTCACACGTGGAGGTAGTCAAAAGTTGAAATTGTGACTCTCATACGTGGATCTGGTCCATAGGTAGAATGGTGACTCAGTGAACAGGATTCAGCACAGCTGTGAGGCTGTGATTCAGATATTGAGGCTCAGTTTGCATTTGAAATTGTGTCTTCAGGCAGGAATACAGTCCACCATTAAGACTGTGACTCATGTACTTGGACCAAACTTAAAGGAGGTCTTGACTTTCATACCTGGAGCCAGAAAATGTATGGAATTTCGAATCTCATTTCTGGACCTGCTTGCAGGCATGATTGTGACATATACCTTGGTCCAGCACCTGAGTGATTTGACTATCCTGCCTGGGTAAAGCCTCAAAATGGAATTGTGGCATATGCCTGGTGCAAGCATCTAAGGTATTTTACTCTCCTGCATAGACCCTGTCCTCAGGGAGAATTGTGACACATTGCTGGACCCATTGCCTATGTTATATATTCTCTCCTTCCTGGGCCCTTTACACAGGGTGGATTGTGACATATTGCTGTGTCCTGCATGCAGATTATGTGACTTTCCTGCCTGAACTCTGCCCACAGAAGGCACTGTGAAATACTGCTGGGCCCAGTACCCAGGTTATGTGACTTTACTGCCACAGCCCTGCCCACAGAGTGGATATTGACATATTTTTGGTCCAGCATTCAGGTGATCTGAATCTCTTGCCTGGTCCATTCACACAGGTTAAATTTAGACATAAGTATTTTCAAGCTCTTAGACATTATAGTCAAGCTTATATGGGAACCCAGCCAATAAGAGTAATTTTGACTCTCTTAGCTAGACTTTGGACGGTGGGTAGAGTCCTCGATCACCTACGTTTAGAAAGGTCACAGAGGTTTATAAAATTTATGCATAACTGGCCAGGTGCAGTGGCTCATGCCTGTAATCCCAGCCCTCTGGGGGGCCAAGGCGGGCGGATCACCCGAGGTCAAGAGTTCAAGACCAGCCTGGCTAATATGGCGAAACCCCATCTGTACTAAAAATACAAAAAATAGCCAGGTGTGGTGGTGTGTGTCTGTAATCCCAGCTACTCAGGAGGCTGAGGCAGGAGAATCACTTGAAGCTGGGTGGCAGAAGTTGCAGTGAGCTGATATCATGCCATTGTACTCCAGCCTGGGTGAAAAGAATGAGACTCCATCTCAAAAAAAAATTATGCATAATTTATAAATACTTTGTGTGCTACAGAGAATGTAATAATAGAGTCTACCACACAGGTGAGATTGTGACTTCTCACAGGCATACCAAGCCAACAGTTAGGATTGTCACTTCCAAACATGAAAGAAGCACACTGGTGATGTCCTGAACCTCACATGCAGATGCAGTTCACAGTTAAAATTCTGACTGTCATATGTAAATCTGAGAACAGGTTGAACAGTGACTGATTTTTGGACCCAGCTCAGAGGCACAGTGATTAGTTGCATACCTGGACCTAGCAAATAGGAGGTATATTGACTCCTATAGGTAGCCTTCAAGCAATGGGCAAGGTCCTGGGCTTTCTACTTGTATGAAGGTCACAGAAGATTGTAAAACTCATGCATATTCTATGATCCCTTCTGATGGTACAGAGAGTGTCATAACAGTTTCCAGCACAAAGTTAAAATTGTGATTCTTGGCTGGGGGCAGTGGCTCATGCCTGTAATTCCATCAGTTTGGGAGGCTGAGGCAGGTGGATCACGAGGTCAGGAGATTGAGACCATCCTGGCTAACATGGTGAAACCCCGTCTCTACTAAAAATACAAAAAATTAGCTGGGCGTGGTGGTGGGCACCTGTAGTCCCAGCTACTCAGGAAGCTGAGGCAGGAGAATGGCATGAACCCAGGAGGTGAAGCTCGCAGTGAGCTGAGATCACGCCACTGCACTCCAGCCTGGGCAACAGAGTGAGACTCCATCTCAAAAAAAAAAAAAAATTGTGATTCTCATAGGCATACCCAGCCAACAATGAGGATTATCATTCTCATAAATGGAAAAAGACTTCTGGTTTGGTCCTAAGTATCATATGTGGATGCAGTCCACAGTTGAAATTGTGACTGTTATAGTTGGATCTGGCCAGAGGTGGAATGGTGCCTCACTTCTGTACCCAACTCACAGGCACAGTGAGAACTCTCACACCTGGATCTAGCCAATAAGAGAGATGTTAGCTCTTATTCCTGGGCTTAGGACAATGGGTAAGATTATGAGTTTATACCAGCACATAGATCCAAGAGTGGGTTGTGGCTCTCAGGCATACTGTATAAAGCCCTCTTGTGTCACCAAGAGTGTGGCAACAGGGCCCAGTGCACAGGTGAGATAGTGACTCTGGTATGCACGCCCAGTTCACAGTAAGAATTTTCACCCTCTTAAATAGCCACAGTCCACTGTTGAGGTTCTGAATCTCAAACTTGAAGGAGCTGAAAGTTAGAATTGTGACTCTCATATGAGGATCAGGTCCACAGACAAGATAGTGAATCTTGGACCAACATTCAACACACCGGTGAGGCTGTGACTCCTCTACCAGGACACAGTCTAAGATTTGAGGCTGTCATGCACAAATCCAGTCTACTATTGAGATTCTGACTCGCATACTTAGACCAAACACTCAGAAGGTCTTGACTGTGATCCCCAGAGCTGGACATGTTTGGGATTGTTTATCTCATCCCTGAATCTTTCTGCAGGTGTGATTGTGGCATATGTCTTTGCCCATACCCTGAGTGATTTTAGTTTCCTGCCTGAGCCCAGCCCACAGATGGAATTGTGACATATACCAAGGCCAAGCACCAGGGTAATATGACTCTTCTCATCTGCCTGAACCTGTCACTTAGAAGTAATTGTGACATATTTCTGAATCTAGCACGTAGGTGATGTGACTCTCCTCTTGTGCCTAGGCCTTGCCTACAGGAAAGATTGCGTCATATCACTGAGCCCAGTACCTAGGTGATGTGTTTCTTCTGCCGTAGTTCTCCCCACATAAGACATTGTGATGTATTTCTGGGCCAATTACATAAGTTAAATGAGTCTTTGCTTATGCCTGGGTCTCATCCTCAGAAGAACTTATGACATGTTGCTGGACCCAGCACCTAGGTAATTTGAGTCTTCTTTGCTGCCTGGCCCCTGCCAACAGAAGGGATTTTAAACTATTGCTAAAAGGCCGGGCGTGGTGGCTCACGCTTGTAATCCCAGCACTTTGGGAGTCCGAGGCGGGCGGATCACGAGGTCAGCAGATCGAGACCACGGTGAAACCCCGTCTCTACTAAAAATACAAACAAAAATTAGCCGGGCATGGTGGCGGGCGCCTGTAGTCCCAGCTACGCAGAGAGACTGAGGCAGGAGAATGGCCGGAACCGGGAGGCGGAGCTTGCAGTGAGCTGAGATCGCGCCACTGCACTCCAGCCTGGGCGACAGAGCGACACTCCGTCTCAAAAAAAAAAAAACTATTGCTTAACCTAGCACATAAATTTTGTGACTCACTTCTTTTGCTAAGACCTGTTAACTGTGGGAATTACAACATATTGCTGAAACCAGGATAATGCAACAATCCTCTTTTGCCTGGGCCTTGCCCATAGTGGGCATTGTTACATATTACTGGGCCCATCTTCTAAGTAATGTGACTGTCCTCTTCTGCTTGGGACCTGCCAATATGAAAAATTGTGGAATATCGCTGGGCCCAGAACCCAGCTGGTGGGACTCTCTTCTTTCTTGATCCTGCTCATAGTGCAGATTGAGATATTCCTGTCCTAGCATCCAAGTGATGTGACTCTTCTGCCTGGTTCCTACCTACAGGTGGGATTGTGACATACACCTGGGACATGCTCACTGGTGCAATGATGACAGTCATACTTCAACCCACCAAACAGGAGAAATATTGATTCTCTCTACTAGGCTTTGGGCAACAGGTAAAGTCTTTGTCTGTTACTTGCATGAAAGGTCAGAGAAAATTACAGTACTCATGTAAATTGTATAAAGCTTTCAGTTGGTGCAGAGAGTGTCATAACAAAGCCCAGCACACAGGTGAAATTTTGACTCTCAAATGCACACCCAGCCAATAGTCAGAATTTTTACCCACACGCATGTTTTTAGCCTACAGTTAAGGTCCCAAATCTCACATGTAAATGCAGTTCACAGTCGGAATTGTGACTGGTATATGTAGATCTAGCCACAGGTAGGATGGTAATTCACTTCTGAACCCAGCTGACAGGTGTAATGATGACTCTAATACCTGGATGCAGCAAATTAGAGAGAGGTTGATTCTAATACCTGTGCTTAGGGCAAGGGTACAATCATGGGTCATAACAGCACAAGAGTCTCAGAGCAGATTGTGACTCTCGGGAATATTATACAAAGCCTTTGAGTGGTACACGGAGTGTCATAACAGTACCAATCACGGAGGTGACATTGTGATTCTTGTATGCACACCCACCCAAAAGTAAAAGTTGTCACTGTCCCACAGGGACACTGCTCACCTTGAGGTTCTGAATCTGATACTAAGAGGCAATCTAAAGTTAAAATTGTGACTCTCATACATGGATCCCATCCACAGGTGGGGTAGTGACTCTTGAGAAAGAATTCAACATGCCCGTGAGCCTGTGACTTTCATACCAGGACACTGTCTTTGGGTGGGATTGGGACTCTCATTCACAGATTCAATATATCATTGAAATGGTGAGTCCTGTACTTGCACATAACTCACAGGAGGTGTTGACTCTCATACCTAAGCTGAGACATGTGCAGAATTATAAATCTAACCACAGAAGCTTCATGAATGTGTGATTTTTACAGACCCATTTGCCTAGCGTTTGAGTAATTCCACTCATCTGTGTAGGCCAAGCCCTTAGATGGTGTTGTGACATGAATTGAGTCAAGAATCTAGGTGATGTAACTTTCTTTCCTGGGTGCTGCCCTCAAAGGAGATTTTGACATGTTGCTGGGCCCAGCACATTAGTGATGTGATTCTTTTCTCCTGCCTGGTTCCTACACACTGGGAGCATTGTGTCATGTCACTGGGCCCAACACCTAGGTGATATGACTCTCCTCCCATGTCTGGGCCCTGCCCACATTAGGGATTGTGACATATCACTGGGCCCAGCACCCAGGTGAAGTGAATATCCTCTCCTGTTTGGCTTCTGCATACAGGTGGCATGGTGACATATTGCAGTGCCCAACATTATGATAATGTGATTTTACTGCATGGGCAGTGTTCACAGGAGGGTATTGTGACATATAACTGGACACAGCACCTAGATAATGTGACTCTCCTCCCCTGCCCAGGCCCTGCTTATAGAGCAAATTATGACATATTGCTGAGTCTAGCACCTAGGTGACGTGACTCTCCTGCCTTAGCCTTGCTCACAGGGGACATTTTCACATATCTTTGGGTTCATCACCTAGATGATGTGACTCTCTTCTTCTGCCTGTGCTTTACCCACAGGAAAGCTTGGATCATATCACTGGGCTGAGCATCCAGGTAATGTGATTCTGTTTTTGAGCCTTGCCCACAGGGGTCATTGTGACATTTCACTAGGCCCAGCATGTAGGTGATGTGACACTCTTGCCTGGGTCCTGCCCATAGGGGAACTGTGAAATATTTCTGGTCCAGCGCCCAGGGGATGTGATGCTCTAGCCTGGTCTCTGCTCCCAGGTGGAATTGTGACATATACCTATGCCCGGCTAACACAGATGAGGATGACTCTTGTACCTGGACTCAGCTAATAGGAGAGATTGTAACTTTCATAGCCAACATTAGGGCAACCAGTAATGTCCTGGGTTTCCTAATTGTATGAATATCAAAAAGGATTACATCACTTACTCATATTACATAAAGCAGTCGAGTGTACAGAGAGTATTATAACAGGGCTCAGCACAGAGGTGAGATTGTGACTGTCATATGCACACCCAGGCAACAGTTATAACTGTCACTCTCTCACATGGACACAGCCTACTGGTAAGATCCTGAATCTGACTCATGAACACCGCCCACAGTTGGAATTGTGACTCTCATATGTGGATACAGCCACTAGTCCAATGTGGACTCGTGTATGAACTCAGCTCACAGGAATGGTGATAACTGTCATACCTGGATCCAGCCAATAAGAGTTCATTCACTGTTTTCTAATGGCTCTACGAACAACAGAAATAAAAAAAAAAGGTATCTCTTGTGCACGGCACTCCAGCCTGGGCAACAAGAGCGAGACTCTGTCTCAAAAAAAAAAAAAAAAAAAAAATAAAAATAAATAAATAAATAAATAAATATATAAATAAATAAAATCTTAGGGTGCCTCTTTAAAGAACTGAAGCCAGGAAGGTCATAAAAGCTGAAATTTTAAAATAACTGTTATTATATTCTTTTCCTTTGTGAATAGCCATATATTATATTATTTATAAATGCATATGACCTTATACACAAAGTTAATGGCAAATCCCCTCTGGGGTGGGCCTGGCTCATTTCAGGGAGGAAGTCCTGCCTGAAAAGGCTGCAGCTTAGGCTGTCACTCTTCATTGAACCCAGCATCTGATCACATCTTCTGTCACTCCAGGCCTGAATGGGCGGGGCTTTAAACGGCATCCAATCAGGGATGCTTGACTAAGAGCCGTCCAATCAGACCCGCAGCTAGAGCGGACAGGGTGGCTTCCGGGATTTGGCGCGGCCTTTTGAGCTCCTGGTCTCTGTGGCCTCCTGAGCTACACGATTTGGGAGATCCACAGCTAAGACGCCAGGACTCCCTGGAAGCCTAGAAATGGTGAGAGTGCCTGGTCTGACATCCCGAGAGAGGGGAAGGGCTGGTTGGAACCGGTGGGAAGTGGCTGTGGCGGGACTCAGGCCTCCCTGCAGTCAGCCCCACAATCTGCGCCCAGAGTTCTAGCCTGGCTCGGCCTCAGACCCCTTCAGCGACAAGATGGCGGCTGTACTGACAGCCGGGCCCGAGAGTCTTGTCTCTTCCCTGGCAGTGACCGTGCCCTGGCCTGGAGCCCTCCCTGGGCAGCTCTGCACCCGCAGCACCGCGTCTCTCCCAGATTGTGCAGGGACCAGGGGAGGGTCGTCAGGGGAGGATCCTGACTCGGGTGAGGAGTTCCTGAATGGGAACAGCTTTGGTCCGTGGGGTTCCTAGTTCCTCTTTTCTCCTTTTAAATATTTGTGGGAGTCATCGCAAAAATATTAAAGAATTTAAAGAGTTGTTCAAAAATTATAGAGCACCCCTGTGGGTTGTAGTTTGTGGTCCATTAAAGGGGCTTGAAGAAAATACTTTATAAGGTGCATGATGAAAAAACCCAAATTCTGTAATCAGGTACAGTTACGTAGTTTCCTAATTTCCACCTTGAGCCTACAAATTTCCTGATTATGTAATCAGAGATTAATTAGCTGTTTATATTTGGTTAAGAATGAATTTCGTTTCCTCTAATGTAGTGATTTTTAAAAAATAAATAAATGCTTTCATGCGCTTCCGTGTGAAGAGACCACCAAACAGGCGCTGTGTGAGCAACAAGGCTGTGTATTTCACCCGGGTGCAGGCGGGCTGAGTCCGAAAAGAGTCAGCGGAGGGAGATAGGGGTGGGGCCGCTTTATAGGATTTGGGTAGGTAAAGGAAAATTACAGTCAAAGAGGGTTTGTTCTCTGTCGGGCAGGAGTGGGGGTCGCCAGGTGCTCGGTGGGGGAGCTTTTTGAGTCAGGAAAAGGACTTTCACAAGGTAATGTCATCACTTAAGGCACTTCTTTTTTCACTTCTTTTGTGGTGGAATGTCATCAGTTAAGGTAAGGACCGGCCATTTACACTTCTTTTGTGGTGGAATGTCATCAGTTAAGGCGGGGCAGGGCATTATCACTTCTTTTGTGATTCTTCAGTTACTTCAGGCCATCTGGGCCTATACGTGCAAGTCACAGGGATTGCGATGGCTTGGCTTGAGCTCAGAGGCCTGACAAATGCATTTGAGTTAGATTTTTTTTTTAAGTAGGAATTCAGAGAGTAGATTTCCACCTCAGCCTAATTCCTTGTCACCTAACTATTTTCTTTTTTTTTTTTTTGAGACGGAGTTTCACTCTTTTCGCCCAGACTGGAGTGCAGTGGCACAATCTCGGCTCACTGCAGTCTCTGCCTTCCTGTTTCAAGCGATTCTCCTGCCTCAGCCTCTCGAGTAGCTGGATTACAGGCGCCCACCACCACGCCTGGCTAATTTTTGTATTTTTGGTAGAGACGGGGTTTCACCACGTTGGCAGGATGGTTTCAAACTCCTAACGTCGTGATCCACCCACCTCGGCCTCCCTAAGTGTTGGGAGTACAGGCGTGAGCCACTGCTTCTGGCTATGCCCTGCATTTTTTACATGTTTTTCAAGAAGGGTCTCAAATGTACCCCCCAATCCTCCTTTACTCTAGCCTAACTGTGGCTTAAAGTAAAATACTAAATTTCCAGCTCCTTCTGACAATTCCAAATGCTAACTTTTTCTCCGTAATTCTGATTAACTTTTTTATTTTTTGAAATGGAGTCTCGCTCTCTCGCCCAGGCTGGAGGGCAATGGCACGACCTCGGCTCACTGCAACCTCCACCTCCTGGGTTCAAGCGATTCTCCTGCCTCAGCCTCCCAAGTAGCTGGATTATAGGCGCGTGCCACCATGCCTGGCTATTTTTTGTAGAGACCGGAGTTTTGTAGAGATCATGTTGGGCAGGCTGGTCTTGAACTCCTGACCTCAGGTGATCCACCCGCCTCAGCCTCCCAAAGTGCTGGGATTACAGGTGTGAGCCACCCCGCCCGGCCACTATTTGTTTTTTAGTGTACTTTTTTTTTTTTTTTGAGTCTCCTTCTGTTGCCTAGGGTGGAGTGCTGTGGCTCACCGCAACCTCTGCCTCCCAGGCTCAAGTGATTTTCCTGCCTCAGCCTCCCAGGTAGCTGGGATTAGTAGCATACACCACCATGCCCGGCTAATTTTTGTATTTTTAGTAGAGACAGGGTTTCACCATGTTGGCCAGGCTGGTATGGAACACCTGACTTCAGGTGATCTGCCCGCCTTGGCCTCCCAAAGTGTTGGGATTGCAGGTGTGAGCCACTTCGCCCAGCCTGGTGTACATTCTTGATAACGTATTTTAATTAATCACTTTTTTTTTTTTTTTTTTTACAGCGCATTGGATGGAACATTTAAAGAGATTTGTTTTCTGTTTTTAAGTCTTTTCCTTTAGAAGAAAGCAAAGAATAATCCCCTTGCAATGTATTGTAAATAAATCTTTGTGCATCTTTCTCTTTATCTTCCCTAGGCACAGAGATCTTATGAGAACATTTTGGGGTCATTTTTTTTTTTTGGGAAACTTTATGGAGTTTTGTGTCTGCAGCCACCATTTGGTGTTTCTCTCGTCCTGGATTTTAGTACTCTCTGTGAATAAACGAAGATACTCACTATATCTATGTCTGCTAGAGTGTCTAGGTAATATCAGCTCCTGGGTTGTTTTCTGCCATAGGACAACCTGAGGTATGGAGTGTAGCCTCTTCAGGGAGGAGATTGATGCCCTGGGGCTGAGAGGCCTCTCCTGGCATACTCTTCCTTTGAAAAGCTAACATTTAGACATTAAGATTGTCTTCACCTAACCCAGCTTCCATTTCTTGGAGACGCATTGCTGGTCAGCCCATCAGATGCTGGTATTGAGAGCAAAAACAAATAAGTTCTGCCACCTGGATTCTCTAAGATTTGTGAAAAAAAAAAAAAAAAAAATAGTATCCCTAAAGACAGGAAAAAAACCTGATCCCAGTGAAAAAGTGCAAGAATTTGCAAAGTAAATTGAAGTTGAGGCACTCACTGGGGCATAGTGCAGTGTCTCCTGAGAGGGGGTTATTGAGCATTGAACTGAGCAAGGTGGGGTGGGAGAATCTAAGTGATTGGATGACCTGACTTGACACATGACAGAGACGCATCTGTGCCTGTGGTGTTTTTTGTTTGTTGGTTGTTTTTTTTTTTTCTTTTTTATTTTAAAGACAGAGTTTCTCTCTTGTCGCCCAGGCTGGAGTGCAATGGTGAGATCTCGGCTTACTGTATCTTCCACCTTCCGGGTTCAAGCAATTATCCTTTCTAAGCCTCCCGAGTAGCTCGGATTACAGGTGCCTGCCACCACACCCAGCTAATTTTTTATTTTTTTATTATTTATTTATTTACTTTTGAGATGGAGTCTCGCTCTGTCGCCCAGGCTGGAGTGCAGTGGCGCAATCTCAGCTCACTGCAAGCTCCGCCTCCCGGGTTCATGCCATTCTCTTACCTCAGCCTCTCTGAGTAGCTGGGACTACAGGCGCCTGCCACCACGCCCGGCTAATTTTTTGTAATTTTTTTTAGTAGAGACGGGGTTTCACCGTGGTCTCGATCTCCTGACCTCGTGATCCGCCCGCCTCGGCCTCCCAAAGTGCTGGGATTACAAGTGTAAGCCACCGCGCCCGGCAGACCCAGCTAATTTTTTAGTAGAAAAGGGGTTTCACCACGTTGGCCAGGCTGGTCCCGAACTCCTGACCTTAGGTAGTCCACCCACTTCAGCCTCCCAAAGTGTTGGGATTACAGGCGTGAGCCACCATGCCTGTAATCCCTGGGTTTGCCACCTTGAAAAGATTTGTTCACTTATATTGACTTCAGTTTCTTAACTGAAAATTGCATTTTATTAGTAGCGCTTGAAAGGTTAAAAAAAAATGTTTACAAAGGGCATAAAAGAGGTGGGTTTCAAAATATATTCCATTTGTTAAGAGTTCTCATTTACCATTTTTTTGTTTGTTTGTTTTTGTTTGTTTGTTTTTCCCAGAGGGAGTTTAGGAAATTTCTCAGGTGTGTTTTTATGGGTAATTTCAAACAGAATTCCAAGGCTTAGATTTTGTAATGCTATCAGGGAAAATAATAGGGAAAATCTCTCTTTTATTTTGGCTGTAGAAAATAAATGCATTTCCACAAGAAAATGTGGTAGATAATTGGTGAGTTGCATAGATTCATGAAAACAACAGTTTTTGTTTTTGTATGGTAAATTTCTGACAGTGAATATTTTTGTTCTATAGCCTGTGATCTTGATTTCTGATTTTAATGCTAAATATTACAAGATGAAACTTGGTACCTCTTAGGAGTGTTCCCATATGACTAATTGTTTACTACATAATTTTTAATGCAAATAATAAAATAATACATGTATTATCTGAAAGGAATAGATACTCTGGGTTTTCTTGTTGAGGTAATGTAAGCACCTTAAAATTTTTTTCCCTTTTATGAACACTGTGTTTCAGTAATTTTGCTAGATGTTTCAAACACTTAGTTTTAAAAACTTAGTAAATAACTCTGATATAAAAATTGAAGCTTGAGCCTAGGGACTCCAAGCTAAGGCTAATATTGAGCCCATAAAAGGAGGTTATTACAGGTGCCCTTAGTTCTTCCTGGGGAGCCTCCCCTGCAGATTTCCCAGCCTGCTCACCCAGGCCATGGAAGAAGCTTTTATTCCAAGAGAAGCTACAGAGCCCTGGAAAGCTGGGGACCCTCAGGCAGACGCAGTGAAGGTTAAGATGGATTGGGACTGAAAGGATCTCACTGAAGATAAAGTTATTCTTGCTTTGAGGCAGTTTCTAGACTTTTAGAAATAAAAGAAAGTCAGATTTATGTAAAAAAAATTAAATTCTAAAGGAGTATTGCTGCAGGAGGAAGTACCAACCATAAGATATTTAAGGATTGCAAAGGATAGGCAGACAAGGGCTTTCTTTCATAGGAAGGAGCAAATAAGATTAGAAGGTGGGAGGGGAATGGCAAATGGAGGGTGAAAAATCAGATTCTAGATCAGAGAATATTTTATCCTGAAGTCGTTATGTTCTTAGAAGGGACATAAAATCGGGTTTATGTTGGCTCAGACTGAGAATAGCTCAAAGTTCAGGAGCTGTGGGAAGAAGATAAACTTAAGTGAAGTTTGATTAACAAGTATTCTATTTTGACCACAAAGACAAATTCAGCCGATTTTTCTATGAGAAAAAGATTTGCAGAGTCTATGTCTGGCTGTGATAGGTAAGCACAGAAAGCATAGAGAATTTTATTAATTATAGCTATTTACCAGGATTATCTTTTTTTTTTTTTTTTTTTGAGATGGAGTCTCGCTCTGTCGCCCAGGCTGGAGTGCAGTGGCGCGATCTCGGCTCACTGCAAGCTCCGCCTGCCGGGTTCACGCCATTCTCCTGCCTCAGCCTCCTGAGTAGCTGGGACTACAGGCGCCCACCACCACGCCCGGCTGATTTTTTGTATTTTTAGTAGAGACGGGGTTTCACCATGTTAGCCAGGATGGTCTCGATCTCCTGAACTCGTGATCCTCCCGCCTCAGCCTCCCAAAGTGCTGGGATTACAGGCGTGAGCCACCGCACCCGGCCCAGGATTATCTTTATGCTTCATCCTTCTTCGATTTGACATTTCCTGGGTTGTATCTTTTATTATAAACTGGTCAGCATAACTAGTGTTTCACTGAGGTCTGTAGGTAGCTCTATCAAATTATTGAACTTGAGGGAGATTATGGAAGTTCCCAATTTTTAAACAGTAGCTCAGAAACACAGATGGGGATGGCACAATTGCTCATGCCTGTAATCCCAGCACTTTGGGAGGCTGAGGATCCCTTGAGGTCTGGAGTTCAAGGCCAGCCTGGCCAACATGGTGAAACCCTGTCTCTACTAAAAATACAAAAATTAGCTGGGCGTGGTGGTGTGTGGCTGTAATCCCAGCTACTTGGGAAGCTGAGGCAGGAGAATCACTTGAACCCTGGAGGCAGAGGTTGCAGTGAGCCGAGATCACGCCACTGCACTCCAGCCTGGGCTACAGAGCGAGATTCTGGCTCAAAAAAAGAGAAAAGAAAGAAAGAAAGAAATATAGATGGGCCCATGGAGTTTGTGACTGGCATGTGCAGTAAGGACAATATTGTGGGACTGAGCCCTGAACCAAGGTCTGTGCTGACTCTGAGTGGTTTCAGAATTCAAATGTTAGACAGTGAGTTGGTGTTGATGAATTGTTTGTTGTTAACAAACAATCTGGTGCCAGAAAAAATATCATGGAGGCCTGGCCTGGAATAAAACTCTGGGTGTGTGGGAAGGAGAGGCTCTGCTTTCCTGTACACAGGCCGTCACACTGCTCATTGTTCTGTGATTCCGGGTCTTTTCTTAGGGTGAGATAGGACTGAAAACTTAGAGAAAAGGAGTTCTGATGACAGACCCCATTTTTCCACAGCTGCCACCACAGGATTCCCATCCACTCACAATCATGCCCACTGGGCATTGACATGTGCACACCCCTTCCAGGACTAGGCACTACCCTCAAAAATTTAACCATGGCATTTTTGATCCTAGTGTTTTTTGCCAAAATCCCACAAAATTGTCTACAAATTTTTGGCATATCCCTACCCCCAGAACTGAATCTGCAGCAGCAACTTGTTTTGTCCACAAACTTGGGGTTCTGGGCCACCTGTGCATAATCTCACCTGCCTGCGTGGACCCAGAAATAAGTAGCACAAGCCAGTCCTGCCTACACTGCACTCTTCCCCAACCATTGAGTTCCTTTCTTTTAACTCTTATTTTTGTTTTAGGGGTACACGTGCAGGTTTACTATATAGGTAAAATTGTGTCATGGAAGTTTGATGTAAATTATTTTGTCACTGAGGTACTAAGCACAACACGAAACAGAGTTTTGTTTTTTAATCTTTGTTCTCCCACTCTCCACCTCCAGGTAGGCCCCAGTGTCTGTTGTTTTCCCCTTTGTGTCCATGTGTTCTTATTATTTAGCTTTTACTTAGAAATGAGAACATGGAGCTGGGCACGGTGGCTCACGCTTGTAATTCCAGCACTTTGGGAGGCCGAGGCAAGTGGATCATGAGGTCAGGAGTTTGAGACCAGCCTGACCAACATGGTGAAACCCTGTCTCTACTAAAAATACAAAAATTAGCCGAGCGTGGTCCACGGCACACGCCTGCAATCCCAGCTGCTCAGGAGGCTGAGGCAGGAGAATCACTTGAACCTGGGAGTCAGAGGTTGCGGTGAGCCGAGATCTAGCCATTGCATTCCAGCCCAGGCGACAAGAGCAAAACTCTGTCCCCAAAAAAAAAAAAAAAAAGATGAGAACGTGCATTTGTTTTTCTCTTCCAGCATTAGTTTTCTAAGGATAATGGGTTCCATCCATGTTGCTGCAAAAAACATGATCTTGTTCTTTTTTATGGCCACACAGTATTCCATGATATTTATATACTATATTTTTATTTTTATATAAATATTCTACTTTATTTTCTTCTTATTTTATTATTATTATTTTTCAAGATAGAGTTTCGCTCTGGTTGCCCAGGCTGGAGTGCAATGGCATGATCTCTGCTCACCACAACCTCTGCCTCCTAGGTTCAAGTGATTCTCTTGCCTCAGCCTTCTGAGTAGCTGGACTTACAGGCATGTGCCACTATGCCCAGCTAATTTTGTATTTTTAGTAGAGACGGGGTTTGTCCATGTTGGCCAGGCTGGTCTCGAACTCCTTACCTTAAGTGATCTGCCCTCCTCGGCCTCCCAAAATGCTGGAATTACAGGCATGAGCCACCACGCCCGGCCTTCTTCTCATTTTATTTATTTATTTATTTATTTATTTATTTATTTTTTTTTGAGACGGAGTCTCGCTGTGTCGCCCAGGCTGGAGTGCAGTGGCGCGATCTCGGCTCACTGCAAGCTCCGCCTCCCGGGTTCATGCCATTCTCCTGCCTCAGCCTCTCCGAGTAGCTGGGACTACAGGCGCCCGCCACCACGCCCGGCTAATTTTTTGTATTTTTAGTAGAGACGGGGTTTCACCGTGGTCTCGATCTCCTGACCTCGTGATCCGCCCGCCTCGGCCTCCCAAAGTGCTGGGATTACAAGCGTGAGCCACCGCGCCCGGCCTCTTCTCATTTTATTTTAAGGGGAGGCAGAGTCTCACTCTGTCACGTAGGCTGGAGGGTAGTGGTGTGACCTTGGCTCACTTCAGCCTCAACATCCTGGGTCCAAGCAATCCTCCTACCTCAGCCCCCTGTGTAGCTGGGACTACAGGTACACAGCACCACACCCGGCTGATTTTCCTTTAGTATACTTTGTAGAAATGGGGTTTCTTCATGTTGCCTTGGCTGTTCACAAACTCTTGAACTCAGGAAGTCTGCCTGCCTTGGCCTCTTAAATTGCTGTGATTACAGGCATGAGCCACCACCCTTCTGTATTATATTTTCTTTATCTAGTTTACCATTGATAAGGATCCAGGTTAATGGCCATGTCTTTGCTGTTGTGAATAGTTCTGCAGTGACCTTGAATGTGCATGTGTTTGTATGGCAGAATAACTTATATTTCTTTGGGCATATACCCAGTTATGAGGTTGCTGGGTCAAATGCTAATTCTGTTTTTAGTTCTCTGAGGAATCACCAAACTGCTTTTCACAATGGCTGAACTAATTTACCCTCCCACCAGCAACGTATAAGCACTCCCTTATCTCCACAGCCTTGCCAGCATCTGTTTTTTTTTTGTTTTTGTTTTTTTTTTTTTTTGAGACAGAGTCTCACTCTGTTGCCCAGGCTGGAGTGCAGTGGCACGATGTCGGCTGACTGTAATCTCCACCTCCTGCTTCCCAGGTTCAAGCAATTCTCATGTCTCAGCCTCCTGAACAGCTGGGACTACAGGCATTTGCCACCATGCCCAGCTAATATTTTTTATTTTTAGTAGAGATGGGGTTTCACCATGTTGGCCAGGCTGCTCTTGAACTCCTGGCCTCAAGTGATCCACCCATCTCGGCCTCCCAAAGTGCTAGGATTACAGGCATGAGCCACTGCGCTTGGCCCTGCATCTGTAATTTTTTGATGTTTTAATTATTGCCTTTTTGGCTTGTGTGAAAAGGTATCTCATTGTGTATTTTCTTTGCATTTCTCTAATGATTAATGATGAGTATTTTTTTCATATGCTTGTTAGCCACACGTATGCCTCCTTTTGAAAAGCATCCGTTTATCTTCTTTGCTTCCTTTTTAATAAGGTTGTTTTTCCTGGTAAATTTATTTAAGTATTTTATGGATTGTGGATATTAGATGTTTGTCAGCAGCATAGTTTGCAAATATATTATTCTATTCTGTTGGTTGTCTGTTTACTCTGTTGATAGTTTCCTTTGCTGTGAAGAAGCTCTTTGGTTTAGTTGGGTCTCATTTGTCAATTTTTGCTTTTGTTGCAATTGTTTTTAATATTTTCTTTTTTCTTTTTTTTTGAGATGGAGTTTCACTCGTTGCCCAGGCTGGAGTGCAATGGCATGATCTGGGCTTACTGCAACCTCCGCCTCCTGGGTTCAAGTGATTCTCCTGCCTCAGCCTCCCAAGAAGCTGGGATAACAGGCATGCGCCACCATGCCTGGCTAATTTTGTATTTTTAGTATAGGCAGGGTTTCACCATGTTGGTCAGACTGGTCTCGAACTCCTAACCTCAGGTGAACCACCTGCCTCAGTGTCCCAAATTGCTGGGATTACAGGTATGAGCCACTGCGCCTGACCTGTCCCATTTCTTTATAACGCTCATGTTTCTCATGCTGAGGATAGTTGTGCACTTTGGGTATTTAAAGAGAAATTTTTTTTTAGAGGAATATTTTCTGGTTGACTTGATCAATATTTTATCTAATCTGAGTTTTGTTTTTAAAGATGCTTTTAACTTTTTATTTTCTCTTGATCTTGCTGAGATGGAGAGCTGTTTCTTGCTCGAATCCTTTGGGTTTCTGTTTCAGAAGCCCTCTTAGTATCCCATGGTATCTGTGAATGAGGTGGGCTGTCACAGGGAAAACTCTTAGACCTGTCTCTATCCGGACTCATGCTGGAAATCCAGCAGTATTTTTTTCATGTCACCATTATAAATAGAAGCTGAGGCTGAAACACTGCCCCCATTCCCATTATTGTGAAGGTGCAATTTCACCCAGGAGGCCTGCAGGCTCTCCTCCTGCAGCTCAGGCTTCATCGTCTCATGTGACACTGGAGTGCTGCTGTGGCAACTGGGGTTCATGTAAGATGTGAGCTGCCAGCTGTGAGCTTTGTGTTGTGGGCTGTGTGTCAATGGCAGATGGTAGGCATCAAGAGAGGACACTGGCCATCAAGAGAGGGCAAGCAGGATCCTCTAGCCCAGTGCTAAAGGAGTTAAAGAGCCATTGCTTTAAAATATAAATAGCCAAAAAGATAACACACTATTCAACTATTTCTGTAGGAGAATCGGAGCCTACCTTTAGCAGACACCTGGCTTCATGTTGCAGAATTACCTCCTGTTATGAAGATGTGAAAAGTTTATTTTGTCATTGAATATAACCAATAAGCATACACCAATGGCCTTGCCAATTGCCAGGTGAATTTAGGATGAAATACATATGGCTTGGTGCTGTAAATTTTTCTACTTGTGGACTAACTATGGTGACTATCTTTCTGTCTTGGCAATCTCTTGAGCAGATTGACTATGATGCGTGTCATATTCAAGTTAAATTGTGTAATAAAACAGTTTTTGGCCGGGCGCGGTGGCTCATGCCTGTAATCCCAGCACTTTGGGAGGCCCAGGCGGGCGGATCACGAGGTCAGGAGATCAAGACCATCCTGGCTAATACGGTGAAACCCCGTCTCTACTAAAAATACAAAAAAAATTAGCCGGGCGTGGTGGCGGGCGCCTGTAGTCCCAGCTACTGGGGAGGCTGAGGTGGAGAATGGCATGAACCCGGGAGGCGGAACTTGCAGTGAGCCAAGATAGCGTCACTGCAGTCCGGCCTGGGCGACAGAGCAAGACTCCGTCTCAAAAAAAATAAACAACCAAAAAAAAGGTTTCTTTCTGTTCTATCATTTTGGAGTTTTTCTGGGGCTGGAGAATTATATTTTCCATGCACTGTCTAGAATTATCAGACATTATATAAACTCATAAGATGCCAACCAAGCTTTACTCTAGAGGGGACTTTTCCTCTCAGGCTTCTGATCAACTCAACAAACTTCACAGGGTAGCAATCAACCATTTCACCTTTCAGTGACTGTTGTGTCTTCAGACCTGAAACTGATTCAGAGAACGGGGGCCCAGGAACCCAATCAGAGTAACATGTGAGTGTTGAGTAGACATGTAGACATGAGAATCTCCGCTTTCCCCTTCCTCCTATTGCTAAAATACCCACAAATATGCAAGTAACACCTGCTGCAGCTCCAAATTCTGAATCTAGGTCTTGAGATTTGGGAACCAAAAAAAAAAAAGCAACCTTTCATCTGAGGAATGCAAGTCCTTTTAGTTGTCAAACTCAGACATTAAAATTGAGAACACAATTTTGTCTTTCTCCCACCTTTGAACTATGTTTTTTGTTGTTGTTTTTTGTTTTTTGTTTTTGAGACAGAGTCTTGCTCTGTCCCCAAGGCTGGAGTGCAGTAACGCAATCTTTGCTTACTGGGACTTCCATCTCCTGGGTTCAAGTGATTCTCCTGCCTCAGCTTCCCAATTAGCTGGGATTACAGGCATGTGCTGTGGGGAAAAGAAAGAGAGATCAGCCTGTTACTGTGTCTATATAGAAGGAAGTAGACATAAGAGACTCCATTTAGTTCTGTATTTGAGATGCTGTTAATCTGTGACCCTACCCCCAACCTTGTCCTCGCAAGAGACATGTGCTGTGGTGACTTAAGGTTAAAAGGGTTTTGGGCGGTGCAGAATGTGCTTTGTTTACTGAGTAAGGAGAAAACCGCCTTTAGGAATAAGGTGGGGCTTGCTGGAGCAATACTGCTAAAAGGTTTATGGAGATGTTTGCATATACATCTCAAAGCACAGCACCGGTGATGGTAAAGATAATTGAGAAAACCACCTTTAGGAATAAGGTGGGGCTTGCTGTAGCAATACTGCTAAAAGGTTTATGGAGATGTTCGTGTATACATCTCAAAGCACAGCACCGGTGATGGTAAAGATAATTATGAATAAATACTAAGGGAACTCAGAGGCCGGTGCCGGTGTGGGTCCTCTGTAAGCACAGCACCGGTCCCCTGGGCCCCGCTTTTCCTTCTCTACACTTTGTCTCTGTGTCTTATTCCTTTTCTCAAGTCTTTCGTCCCACCTAACGAGAAGCACCCACAGGTGTGGAGGGGCAGGCCACCCCTACAATGTGCCATAACAGCTGGCTAATTTTTGTATTTTTAGTAGAGAAGAGCTTTCACCATGTTGGCTAGGCTGGTGTTGATCTCCTGACCTCAGGTGATTGACCCGCCTCGGCCTTCCAAAGTGCTGGAAAATTACAGGCGTGAGCCACTGCGCCTGGTCCTGAACTAAGAGTTTTTTTTTATCTCTTAAAACTGTTAACTGTTGCCACTAGTAGCTATAAATTAATAATGCCACACTGGACACTATAACCCAGACTCTAAATTTTAATGATGTATATCCAATCAATAATCAATGTCATTTCTGTAAATATAATAAAAATTTCTGGTAAACAACTTTATATCAGCCATCTCTCTCTCTCTCTCTTTTTGCCTTTTCAGATCCACTTGTAACTGCTCCTAATCAAAGTGTAGATGACAGGCAACTTGAAGGTTTGCTCCGAGGTTACAATCCTCAAGCTTTGCCCAAATGAACTGTCTACTTACATTCATGTTGCCTTAGCTTTTTTTCCTTTAGGTAGACATATCTTTCAGAATGTGCTAAAGCAGCCTCTATAAGGGGATCTTTCCTTTGATTGTACTCTGCTTGCTGTAACACCCAAGAATGAAGAGCCAGGTTGATCCCACCTAGAATCTGCAAATAAGGTCTGTTCTTTTCCTGCATTTACAAGATAAGGCCAGACTTTGAATTGAGAATGTGGAGAAAACTAACGAGACATTTTCTGCATTGTCAGATGTCAACATAGACATCTTAAAGTTCCTCTTTGAGAATGTGATTCTTTCAGCTACTCAGATCTTGTCCAGTGACCTGCTACAGTTATGTGAGGGGCACCAGGTGTAAATAGAATCTGATGGCAGAATATGTAAGTGTGAACTAGCACCTTCAGAGTTATAGAAAGTTGATAATGTATCCAGAGCCATGACCATAACTACACCTGTCTCTAAAATGTGGGACTGGAGTAGAATATTCCTGTTCTTCCTGTTACCCAAGAGCTGGATAATCAGGACACGTGATCCAGGTTCTGGAGCTTCTCCAGGGCAGTTTAATTTTTTGTTTAGAATTAACCTGAGTCTCTCCTGTCTGTTTTATCGTTGGGCCATCAGCCCAGGGTCATTGGGAACTCCCACAATCAGCTGGGTGTCTTTGAGACATTTGAGGATGTCCAGAGCAGAATTGTGCCAGGGTAACAAAAGTGGTTAATTCTGCTTCTGTCTCAGTGTAAAAAATTGAGTCATCTTGTGTTTGCTCCTCCCCTCACACAAGAGATAACTTTGGTAGGTACCCAGATGAATGTTTCTCCAGTTTTCAGATACTTGGGTGAAAAACAACCAGGATGTCTGGAGACTCAAACAAACGAATTGCTTTTATTTTATATGGCCATTAGAAAAATAGAGGAAGCAATCATCCAGGAACCATCCAGGAACTTTTAGACTAGACTAGCAACTGAATAAAGGGTTGAATTAAGCATCATATGGTTGATTCATTGAACAGATGTATGCAAAAAAATTTGCCTTTATTTGGGCCCCTTTCTTTATACTGTAGTGACTTCTTTTTTTTTCTTTTTTTGAGACGGAGTCTCGCTCTGTCACCCAGGCTGGAGTGCAGTGGTGCAATCTCGGCTCACTGCAAGCTCTGCCTCCCGGGTTCCCGCCATTCTCCTGCCTCAGCCTCTCCGAGTAGCTGGGACTACAGGCGCCCGCCACCACGCCCGGCTAATTTTTTTTTTGTATTTTTAGTAGAGACGGGGTTTCACTGTGGTCTCGATCTCCTGACCTCGTGATCCGCCCGCCTTGGCCTCCCAAAGTGCTGGGATTACAAGCGTGAGCCACCGCGCCCGGCCTGTAGTGACTTCTTATGTCATCACCTAAAAGGATATTTATGAACAGAAGGGTTGTTATTATTATATGTGTTTCTACTACCTGCTAAGAATACATATTTATCTTCTAATAATTACCCTAGAGAACCTTAAGATATTTATTTAAATTGCTTATTAGTATGCATTATATAATTGACAGGGCAGTGGCTAAAAAAAAAATTATACAAACTCTGAGATTTAAGTTTCTCTTAGGCAAGTTTAGGAAAACAGAACTGGAAATACTCCAGTGGCACAGAGAACAGAATTCTACATAAGGTCCACACCCTGCCCCAGTTCTGTTCAGATTCACTCTATTTGTGGGTCTTATTTAGATCTGGCCCCACTCTGGAGTCTTGCCTGACAGAACTGATTGGAAGAGATGAGAGTTTTGGCTGGTGAATCCTGCTGCTTTTCTAAAGCTGGTGCTTACAATTTTCTGAACCCCAAAGGAGATAAATGGGAAAAATAAAGTATGTATTTTAAGGTCTTAATTTTTAAATTTTCTATGAAATCAGTGCCTGCAGATTCCATTTAGCATCTTGTTTTCTCTTCCTGCAGATTCAGTAGTTGCTCCACTAGTCACACACACAAAAAAATAAACACAATAAAGGTTTCTCTAAACTGCGTTAAACTTTTCTCTGTTCAGGTAATTTGTCTACCTTTAGCTTTTATTCTTTTTTTTTTTTTTTTTGAGATGGAGCCTTGCTCTGTCACCCAAGCTGGAGTGCAGTGGCGCGATCTCGGCTCACTGCAAGCTCCGCCTCCTGGGTTCACGCCATTCTCCTGCCTCAGCCTCTCCGAGTAGCTGGGACTACAGGTCCCCGCCACTACGCCCGGCTAATTTTTTTTTTTTATTTTTAGTAGAGACGGGGTTTCACCATGGTCACAATCTCCTGACCTCATGATCCGCCCGCCCCGGCCTCCCAAAGTGCTGGGATTACAGGCTTGAGCCACCGCGCCCGGCCTCTTTAGCTTTTATTCTACACATTTTCTTTAAAAACCCAAGAACAGAAACAGAAGATGAAATACATATGCTGGGCCCTTAACCTAATGCTGGGAATTATTAAATTCTTAGTACCAAATCTCAGTGTGTTATGAGGATTAAATCACATAATGTATTATTTATATTAGTTCTCTGCAACATACTCTTGAGCACATAGTACCTGCTTAAACATTGCGTTAGTACATGTGTATATGTTGTTTTCCAAATGTAGACTTATTCAGGCACTGCTACCTTTTATTGCCTCTGTAAATTTTAAAGAACCAGCAAACAATTTAATGCTTTAGGATGGAGATTAGTTGTCTTCATTTGTGCCAGAAGTATTTGTGTTGTGACAAGAGTGCCGAGTGTAAGGGACTCTGTGCTATGCCTGCTTTCTCTAACTAATGGTAATAATGAGCCCAAGGGGAGCATCATCAGGATAGACAGGGGACTTCTTTAAAACACACATTCATGGCCGGGCGTGGTGGCTCACGACTGTAATCCCATATGGGAGGCCGAGGTGGGCGGATCACGAGGTCAGGAGATCAAGACCATCCTGGCTAACACGGTGAAACCCCATCTCTACTAAAAATAGAAAAAGAATTAGCCGGGCATGGTGGCAGGCCCCTTTAGTCCTAGCTACTTGGGAGGCTGAGGCAGGAGAATGGCATGAACCCGGGAGGCGGAGGTTGCAGTGAGCCGAGATCATGCCACTGCACTCCAGCCTGGGTGACAGAGCGAGACTCTGTCTCAAAAACAAAACAAAACAAAAACATTCATGTACCCTTTGAAAACCTGCAGAATCACATTACATAAAGAGGGACTAAAATTACTGAGTGGTTTATAAGCTCGTTAAAGCTTGAGAGGCAATGCTTAGCCAAGTGGCTATAAACCCAGGGTTCTATTAGTTTGGTGCAAAAGTTATTACATTTTCTGCCATTGTAATTAATGTGGATTACTTAGATGTGGTTACTCAAACTACATTGCCAATTCACAGAAATATCTTTGCTCGTGCCCTTTCCATGGATTCTTTTTATTGTTGGACACATCCATGTTATTTTAATTAAGAGCCTCATGTGATTCTAAGGTGAGGCCAGAATCACTTATGAGGGGTTGAAGATACACTCATGAGAGTTCAGTTTCACCTGTTTACTACAGGGTGATTATAGGGCCTGTTCTGTTTGGGTTTGGTATGGACAGGGCCGTGTGGCCCATATTTTTATTACTGTAGCAGAGATTGTTGGTGTCTGTAGCAGGGGAGGGCACCTGAAGAGAGGAAAGGAGAAACTTTTATTTCCTCTTCATGGGGAAACTCATTGTTCCTGAATTTTTCATTTTTTTTTGAATTTTATATATTCTTTTATTTTTCCGTGATTACAAACACAACTGAATATCAAATGCACAAAGAAAGAATTATACGGGGAAAAAAAAATCAGATACATTCATATATATATCACCTTTTGAAGGCTATTTCCATCCAGAATAACCTTGATTTGCCAGGGCCAATAGAAAGAAGTCACAAAATTGCCTTTAGTCAAATTTGTGTGTTTGCTTTCTTCTGTAATTCCAATACCTCCACCATCAACGACTTGAGATAGCTGCCAAGGTGTTATATAACCAGTGCCAGTGTCTTCATTCATTCTATAACGAAGGCTGTCACTTCACACCTGGAAGGTTGCACAGCAGCCAGGCAGAGGCGCTCCTCACTTCCCAGACCAGGTGGCGGCCGGGCAGAGGCGCTCCTCACTTCCCAGACGGGGTGGCCGGGCAGAGGCGCTCCTCACTTCGCAGACTGGGCGGCGGCCGGGCTGAGGCGCTCCTCACATCCGAGACGGGGCGGCCAGGCAGAGGCGCTCCTCACTTCCTAGACGGGGTGGCCGGGCAGAGGCGCTCCTCACTTCCCAGACTGGGCTGCTGGGCGGAGGCGCTCCTAACTTCCCAGATGGGGCGGCCGGGCAGAGGCGCTCCCCACATCCCAGACGGGGCGGCCGGGCAGAGGCGCTCCTCACTTCCTAGATGGGGTGGCGGCCGGGCAGAGGCTGTAATCTTAGCACTTTGGGAGGCCAAGGCAGGCGGCTGGGAGGTGGAGGTTGTAGGGAGCCGAGATCACGCCACTGCACTTCAGCCTGGGCAACTTTGAGCATTGAGTGAGCGAGACTCCGTCTGTAATCCCAGCACTTTGGGAGGCCGAGGCGGGCAGATCACTCGAGGTCAGGAGCTGGAGACCAGCCTGGCCAACACAGCAAAACCCCGTCTCCACCAAAAATACAAAAATCAGCCAGGTGCGGTGGTGTGCGCCTGCAATCCCAGGTATTCAGCAGGCCGAGGCAGGAGAATCACGGGAGCCCGAGGCAGGGATGTTGCAGTGAGCCGAGATTATGCCGGTGCACTCCAGCCTGGGCAACAGAGGGAGACCGTCTCAACAAAAAAAGAAAGAAGGGAAGGGAGGGAGGGAGGAAGGGAGGGAGGGAGCGAGCGAGCGAGCAAGCAAGCAAGGAAGCTTTTCATGTTATAAAGGACAGAAATGGGTGGACTTTTTCAGCGGGTCTTGGTACTTCTGCCTGTGGGTGTGGTGGTAGCAGGTAAAGAGGTGGTGCTGACACCTTTAAAGGCATTTTCTCGAGATGCAGGTGTAATTTGTCCAGAGAATCTCAACTGAAAAGGAATTCCAGAGAAGGAGTAGATAGGGAAAAAAAAAGTCTTTTTTTTTTTTTTTTTTTTTTTAGCTAAACACACCTCAGATCAAGAACTGCATCCACTCTGCCTCGTGGATTTCCATGCATTTAGTACTTACAAACCTTTACTTCTCTTGTGTTTTTCCTCCCTAATGTGTTTGTTTTAACTACTTTTGAAAATTTTATTGATAGTCAAGGGTCTCTGAAAAATATTTCTTTTTAGAGCCTTTTCTAAATTCTCCACATCACAGCCTTTTATATGCCATGGAGGATTCTCACCATTAATTTATGATCTGCAGTATTAAAAATGTTTCCTTTGTGGCTGTTGAACATGGGAGGGTGGGGATACTCAAGATTCCTATTGTGGAAAAGCTGGAATCCTTAGTAAAGGTGGAGAACAGGTACTGTTGAGGCTCCATTTGTGTTCCCCATTAGCACTATGCAGAACGGGATTAAGGAAATGCTTATTTAAACAAGATGAGGGCCGGGTGCAGTGGTTCCCACCTGTAATCCCAGCAGTTTTGGAGGCTGAGCAGGGTGGATCACCTGAAGTCATGAGTTCAAGAGCAGCCTGGCCAACATGGCGAAACCTTGTCTCTACTAAAAATACAAAAATTAGCCGGGCATGGTGGCACATGCCTGTAATCCCAGCTACTCGATAGGCTGAGGCAGGAGAATCGCTTGAACCCGGAAGGCAGAGGTTGCACTGAGGCAAGATTGCGCCACTGCACTCCCGCCTGGGTGACACAAAGAGACTGTCTCAAGAAAAAACGATGAGATTTATTACCCAGAAAGTTCGAAAGATAATTATCAGGAGATAACTCCTCTCTAGGGTGCTCAAAAAAGACTCCTTACAATCACTACTAAAAATTACAGAGTGGGAAATATGTGTCTTGAATTTTGCATAAAACTGATGTATCTGTATGGTTGCATTCAGCCTATAATTTCCTTTTTTTTTTTTTTTTTTTTTTTTGAGATGGAGTTTTGCTCTTGATGCCATGCTGGGATTACAAGCATGAGCCACTGACCCCAGCCAGCCTATAATTTACTTTTGGGGAACAATATTTCAGCAGTGATGCTGTGTTATGTGTGTATCAGCACATCATAAAAATTTTTCCTACTGCTGTTGATGTTTATGATTCACTTGGATAAGCACTCTCTGACAGATGTTCTTTTTTTACTATCGAATTAATTTTTTTCTTTGTTATTTTATTTTATTTTATTATTATTGTTTTTGAGACAGGGCCTCACTCTGTTGCCCAGCTTGGAATGCAGTGGCGTGATCTTGACTCACTGCAACCTCCGCCTCCTAGGTTCAAGCGATTCTCCTGCCTCAGCCTTGCAAGTTGCTGGGACTACAGGCAGCCACCACCATGCCAGGCTAATTTTCGTAAAGGCCTTTTTTTTTTTTTATTAAGTATCTTTATGCAGCTGATGTGTGTAAACTATCAAATTTAATTTGGCAGCTGCTCTTCTTTCTTAGAGTTTCTTTGCATATATCTGCCCTTGGAAAATGAAGAGTTTCATCTTCTTTTATAGTCCAGAAAAACTGGAAAAAACACACCTTCTTCCATATACTGGATGTTTGATAAAATATTCTTCTTAGGCCAAAATCATTGGCATTATTGGTGAGCTTGTTAGAAATTCAGAAACTCAGACTTTCTGGGAAAGAAAAAAATCTCCATTACAAGATCTCCCGTTTATTGTACACATTAAAATTTGCTAGATACCTTCTAACTCAACATGTCTTTTCCATCTCAAAAATACACAGAACTCATTCTCTATGATGCTAATATGGCACTCAAAAATATACATGCTTGTGTTAATGCCTTTAATTTTATACTTTATTATCCAGAAAAGTACCATATATACACTGATGTTGTGGATCTTATTCCACTCTTTTTTCAGAGTTAGAGAATACATAAGAGAATATTTCTGTGTTGAAAATTATTTTCGGCAAGGCGTGATGTCTCACGCCTGTAATCCCAGCACTTTGGGAGGCCAAGGCAAATGGATCATCCAAGGTCATGAGTTCAAGACCAGCCTGGCCAATACGGTGAAACCCCGTCTCTACTAAAAATACAAAAATTAGCTGGGCGTGGTGGTGGGTGTCTTGTAATCCCAGCTACTTGGGAGGCTGAGGCAAGAGAATCACTGGGTTCCCAGGAAGCAGAGGTTGCAGTGAGCCAAAATCGCACCATTGTACTACACCCTAGGCAACAAGTGCAAGACTCTGTCTTAAAAAAAAAAAAAATTATTGGAGGATTTCAGTCATTCCTATAAGTCAGAACCTGTTCTCTTTACTCTCTCATTTCACCTTCAGTCAAATTAAAAATTCTGCCCTTGGCCACCCGGTAAATGTGTGTGTATGTGTGTGTGTGTTTTTGTTTTTCAGGGACCATTGACATTCATGGATGTGGCAATAAAATTTTCTCTGGAAGAGTGGCAATTCCTGGACACTGCACAGCAGAATTTATATAGGGATGTGATGTTAGAGAACTACAGCAACCTAGTCTTCCTGGGTGAGAATAACTTCAATACACAATCCTCAGATACTGTAAATGTTTCTTTTTTGGGTGTTGTAGAATGTTTTTTGGTAATTGATGCTTTGCATAAATGAGTTTCACATCACTGTTTTGAAGAAAATCTTGGGAATTTGTCAGTGTAGAAAAGAATTTCTTCAAGATAAACATCTTGAAGTTCACCTTGATCTGAACTTTCCACATTCCTGAGCAGACCTGTAGTTTTTACTCTATGTTAGTGATCATTTCAAAATTTAGTGACATAAAATATTGTTGCCCACACCTTAACATCTAATTGTCACCACCAGCTTTTGATTCAGTGGTACTGGGTAGTGAAATTATTTAATTTATTTATTTATTTATGAGATGGAATGTTGCTGTTGCCCAGGCTGGAGTACAATTGCGTGATTTTGGCTCACTGCAATCACCTCCCGGGTTCAAGAGATTCTCCAGCCTCAGCTTTCTGAGTCGCTGGGACTACAGGCATGTGCCACCAAGCCCAGCTAATTTTTGTATTTTTAGTAGAGATGGGGTTTCACCATGTTGGCCAGGCTGGTCTCAAACTTCTGACCTCAAGTGATCCACCCTCCTCGGCCTCCCAAAGTGCTGGGATTACAGGGACGAGTCACCGTGCCCAGCCCATTTTCTAAATATTTAGAAATTACTGTTATAAATTAATGTTTCGGGATTAATATACTAGAATATTCTATTACATTCTCTTTTTTTTTTTTTTTTTTTTTTTGAGACAGAGTCTCGCTCTATTGCCCAGGCTGGAGTGCAATGGCGCAATCTCGGCTCACTGCAAGCTCCGACTCCCAGGTTCACGCCATTCTCCTGCCTCAGCCTCTCCGAGTAGCTGGGACTACAGGCGCCCGCCACCACGCCCAGCTAATTTTTTGTATTTTTAGTAGAGACGGGGTTTCACTGTGGTCTCGATCTCCTGACCTCGTGATCCGCCCGCCTCGGCCTCCCAAAGTGCTGGGATTACAAGCGTGAGCCACCGCGCCCGGCCACATTCTCTTTACTGAGCACATTATTTGAAGAATATGAGGAACATTCATGTTATTTATTTTTAATAAAACAGGTGTTGATGTCTCTAAGCCAGATTTAATCACCTGTCTGGAGCAAGGAAAAGAGCCCTGGAATATGAAGAGACATAAGATGGTAGCCAAGCCCCCAGGTAGGTGAGAGTGAACACAATGGACAACACAGATAAGAGGTCCAAAGGTCAAGGAGAAAGCCAGTCCTTAAAATAGATTTTGGGAAGCTGTGTTCCAAAGAAAATAGTTTCAGGAAAGCCTGAGAGTTTAAAAAATTTTACTCTCACATAGGGGTATCTTCTGCATTATGCTATTAAATTCTCTAAGGATCCTACTTTCCCTTTTGTGATCTTCCTTGACGTTTACAGTGACAGCCAAAATCTTCTTCATGGCATATAAGAGACTGCACAATCTACTTTTTCATATTTTCAGGGGAACCATAAATATCTGCATGATTTTATAAAACTCTATGTTAGGCTGGGCAAATGTCTCACGCCAGTAAACCCAGCACTTTGGGAGGCCGAGGCGGGTGGATCACCTGAGGTCAGGAGTTCGAGACCAGCCTGGCCAACATGGTGAAACCCCTTCTCTACCAAAAATACAAAAATTTGTTGGTCGTGGTGGTGCACTCCTGTAATCCCAGCTATTTGGGAGGCTGAGTCAGGAGAATCGCTTGAATTAAGGAAGCAGAGGTTGCAGTGAGCTGATTGTTGTGCCATTGCACTCCAGCTTGTGTGAGAAGAGTGAATGTCCGTCTCAAAAGTGAAAAAAAAACAAAAACCTATGTTAAACTATTTTTCATGTTTTCTTGTTTTATCATGTTTAAAGTATGTGAGAGTAGTGATTTCTGTTCCATTGGTTTTTTCATTTTTCTGCATAATTCATCCTGTTTTTATTAATATAGTCTTGAAATACAGTTTGTAATTATTATATTAACTATGACATCCTCCTGGTTTGTTCTTTTTTGTCAAGATTGCTTTCGCTATTCAAAGTTTATTGAGGTTTTATGTAAATTTTAGGATTGTATTTTACATTACTGTATAAAAGATAGCACTGGAGGTTTTTTTTGAGATGGAATTTCGCTCTTGTTGCCCAGGCTGGAGTGCAATGGCACGATCCTGGCTCACTGCAACCTCTGCCTCCTGGGTTCAAGTGATTCTCCTGCCTCAGCCTCCTGAGTATCTGGGATTACAGGCATGTGCCACCATGCCCAGCTAATTTTTGTATTTTTAGTAGAGATGGAGTTTCACCACGTAGGCCAGGCTAGTCTCAAACTCCTGACATCAGGTGATCTGCCCACCTTGGCCTCCCAAAGTGCCGGGATCACAGGTGCTCGGTCTTTTTTTTTTTTTTTTCTTTTTATCGAGATGGAATTTTGCACTTGCCGCCCAGGCTGGAGTGCAATGGCACGATCTTGGCTCACTGCAACCTCCGCCTCCTGAATTCAAGTGATTCTCCTGTCGCAGCTTCCCCAGTAGCTAGGATTATAGGCATGAGCCACCGTGCCCGGCTACATTTCTTTTTATTAAGTTGTTTAATTTACATTTAAAATAATTGCTTAAAGATATGAAGTTACTATTAACAGTTTATTATTGTTTTTGGTAGATATGTTTTTTCTCATTTCCTGTGTTACTGCCTTAATTTTTGTTAATTTTGTTGTGACATGCCTTGATTATTTTTTATTCTGTTTTCACATACTTTCTTTTTTTTTTTTTTGAGATGGAGTCTCGCTCTGTCGCCCAGGCTGGAGTGCAGTGGCGTGATCTCGGCTCACTGCAAGCTCCGCCTCCCGGGTTCACGCCATTCTCCTGCCTCAGCCTCTCCGAGTAGCTGGGACTACAGGCGCCCGCCACCACGCCCGGCTAATTTTTTGTATTTTTAGCAGAGACGAGGTTTCACCGTGGTCTCGATCTCCTGACCTCGTGATCCGCCCGCCTCGGCCTCCCAAAGTGCTGGGATTACAAGCGTGAACCACCGCGCCCGGCCTGTTTCACATACTTTCTATAAATACAATGTAGTCATCCTGAAATATAATGTGATCATTTTGAAAAATGGAGATTACATAAAACATCTTAAAGTTAAAACAATACATTTTAATATCATAACTTTAATTGAATACAAAACCTATACCTTTATATTTTCCAGTTTGTCATTGATATTATAAATATTATATTGTGTATCTATTAACAAATATAGGCAGATTTAAGTCTTATTTTTTTATATTTACAGAAGAAGTTTAAGGGTTTTATGCACCATCATTATAATAGAATTCTATATGTGTCTCTATATTTACATTTAACAGAGCTATTTATTTATTTATTTTATTACTATGTTTTTTTGAGATGGAGACTTGCTCTGTCACTCAGGCTGGAGTGCGGTGGCACGATCTTGGCTCACGGCAACCACCGCCTCATGGGTTCAAGCGATTCTCCTATCTCAGCCTCTTGAGTAGCTGAGATTACAGGCACGAGCCACCATACCCAACTAATTTTTCTATTTTTAGTAGAGACGGGGTTTCAGCATGTTGGTCAGGCTGGTCTTGAATTCCTGATGTCAGGTGATCTGCCTGACTCCTAAAGTGCTGGGATTACAGGCGTGAGCCACTGCGCCCAGTGTATATACATTTTTATGATGCTGTCCAGCATGATTTTATTTTTCAACATAATGGACTCATTTTAGGATTTCTTTTTATTTATGTGCAGTCTCACTTTGTTGCTCAGACTAATCTTGAACTCCTGGTCTCAAGTGATCTGACTCTCTTGGCCTCCTAATGCTATCAGATTACAGGCATGAGCCACCGTGCCTGGCTACCATGTAGCATTTGTTACAGGACTGTGTTAATGGTGATGAACTCCCTCACTTTTCATTTTGGAAAGTCTTTATTTTTGTCTTGTTTTTGAAGTAAAATAATTTTGATTAAAGTATTACTTGTTAGAACTTTTTTTTTTGAGATGGAGTTTTGCTCTTGTTGCCCAGCCTGGAGTGTAATGATGAGATCTGGGCTCACCACTACCTCCGCCTCCTGGGTTCAAGCGATTCTCCTGCCTCGGCCCCCGCAGTAGCTGGGATTACAGGCATGCGTCACCACGCCCAGCTAATTTTGTATTTTTAGTCAAGATGGGGTTTCTCCATGTTGGTCAGGCTGGTCTCGAAATCCTGACCTCAGGTGATCTGCCCCCTTCGGCCTCCCAAAGTGCTGGGATTACAGGTGTGAGCCTCTGCGCCCGGCTAGAATTTTTTTTATAAAATCAAAATTGGTAAAGTTCTCAGTTTTTTTTCTTCAAGTAATCTCTGTATTACTTTTTCTTTATAGTCTTCTGTTAAGATTTCTTTCATAAATATATTGATCTACTTTATAGTGTCCAATAAGCTTTACATTGCATGTTTACTGTTGTTTTGCAATTTTGTTTTTGTGTTATATATTTTAGAATATGCCACCTCATAGCAGTTAATTGTGTTTTGATGTTTTAGTTTATATTATAATTTTATATGACAATATTAAAGTCTGTACAATTTAAGAATGGATAGAGCAAAATCAAATATTAATCATTCATATATCTGTTTCCAATATAGTTATCTCTATGTTTGTTTCCCTGTATAAATATTATCTCTGTATCTTTTATGACTATATTTTTTGTGTAGGTTTGTTGTGAATGATTGTTTAATCTTTTCTAGGTAAGCAGTCATAAACATTTTACTAGTTTTAGCATCTATTTGTGAATCTATATTATTTTTGTGTGGGGAAAAATTTTGGACTTGACGATAATTTAAAAACTTATCAGAACTTTATTAGGTATTATTGTTCATTTTTACTTGTCAAAAACACATAATATTTACAGTCAAATGTTTTTAAATATTCGGTTTAGTCATATTAATTGACAATGCTATGCAACATATCCCTAGAATGTTTTTATCTCACAAAGCTGAATGTCAAGACACATTGAACAGATACCAATTTTTTTCATTACTTGATGCTTTTCAAATGCCACTCTGTTTTCTGTTTTTAAGAGTGTAACTGCTACATATATCTCATTCTATCTCTGACTTTTTGTCACTGGCTCATTTCATTTTGCATAATATCATTGAGCTTTATCTTTATAGTTGTTAAGAATATTTTCTGCTTATAAATCCTGAGTGATACTCCAGTATTTTTATATTTCAAATTATTTCTATTGAATGATTTGGTGACAGAAATTTGCATTTCTTTTAGTTAATGGCTTTCAGTAAAAACACTGCAATAATTATAGATATGCAAATAGCTCTTTATATAGCCACATATATGACAGTTGTTTATATATGTGCTGCATTCTCTTTTATTATTCTACTTTTTAACGTTTATATTCATAGTAAATTGTTTTAATTCTGTAGCTTGTAATGTGTTTTGAAATTAGGAACTGTAATGCCTTCAACATTGTTTCTTTTTTTGAAGATTGTTGAGTATTTTATTTTCTCTTGACATTCCATATACTTTTGGTATTGCTGTTTACATTTTTTCAAAAATGGAGTTAGACATTTAATTAAACATCATTAAATCTGTAGATTACATTGAACAGCATGGACATCTTCAAAATATTAATTATTTCAGTTTTTGAATAGATGCATTCTGAAGAGTGTGCTGTTTAATTTTTATATATTTATAAATTTTTCAGGTTTTTTTCTATTATTGTTTTATACCCTCATTCCATTTTGGTCATATAAAGTAATGCATAAAAATTTTGTTTTAAAAAATTTGTTAAGACTTTTTTTCAAGGAGAATCTTGTAAGATTGTGTATGTATGTATGTATGTATTTATTTATTTATTTGAGACGGATCCTTGCTGTGTCACCCAGGCTGGAGTGCAATGGCCTGATCTTGGCTCAGTGCAACCTCTTCCTCCTAGGTGAAACTGCCTCAGCCTCCCAAGTAGCTGGAATTACAGGCACCTGAACCATGCCAAGCTAATTTTTGTATTTTTAGTAGAGACAGGGTTTCACCATGTTGGCCAGGCTGGTCTTGAACTCCTCACCTCAGGTGATCCACCTGCCTCAGCCTCCCAAAGTGCTAGGATTACAGGCTTGAGTCATCGCAACCAGCCATATGAGCTATTGAGAAGGGTGTGTATCCTGATGTTGTTGAGGAGTGTTCTCTATACTTCTTTTAGACATAAATGTTTTATACTCTCTTCAAATTTTCTCTTTCCTTACTAATATTCTATCTTGTTTTTTTTTATTACAGCAAGTGGGGTATTAAAATATCCTACTATAATTATACTGCTCTCTATGTGTTTCTTTAATTCTGTCAATATTTGCTTTATATATTTGAAAGCCAAATGTGAGATACACACACACACACACACACACACACTTGTTATGTTTACAGTAAATGACTCTATTATTGTTAATTTCCTTCTTTGTCTCGATATAGTTTTGACTTAGAATACATTTTATAAAATATGACAGTTTTTGACTTCAGATATAGCTTATGTAATATTATTTTGATCTCTTCTCTCATTTGGTTAGTATCTGCATAGAATGTCTACGTCCATCTTGCCACTTTCCATCTTTTTTTATCATTAAATCTCAGCTGACTTACAGGAAAGTAAGTTGGATTTTGGGTTTTAAGATTTTTTAAATAAATCCTTTTATTGAAAATATGTCTCTTGATTGGAAAATTAATTGTATATATATTTAAATAATTTTCTGAAACAGAAAAACTTAATTTTTTTATTGTTTTATTTGATTCTTGTATCTTTGTCCCTCATTTTCTTTCTGTCCTCTTTTGTGTCTGTTTCATTTTTGTATTAATATGCTTTTACTTCTTATTTTGTTTTGTTTATCTAAACATATATTCTTTGTGGTACCTTGGGGATTACACAAAACCTCTAAAAGATATAAGAATATATTTTAATCTAGTAAAAAATGAACTTCAGCTGAATACAAAAATGTTTCCTTGGCTGTGCTTGGTGGCTTACACCTGTATTCCCATCACTTTGGGAGGCTGAGGTGGGCAGATCACTTGAGGTTGGGAGTTCGAGTCCAGCCTGACCAACATGGAGAAACCCTGTCTCTACTAAAAATATGAAAGTTCCCAGGCATGGTGGCACATGCCTGTAATCCCAGCTACTCTGTAGGCTGAGGCAAGAGAATCGTTTGAACCCAGAAGGTGGAGGTCACAGTGAGCTGAGATTGTGCCATTGCACTCCAGCCTGGGCAACAAGATTGAAACTCCATCTCAAAAAAAAAAAAAAATTCTTCCTCAAATTTTTTATTTTCATATTATTCTCTGGAATTTTTTAAATTTTATAGAATAATTACAAATGTTTTCTGCACTGTTATAACAATGGTAGGAAATTTCATTTTTATGTATGTGCATATCTTTCCTAGAAAGTAATGTATTTTTATATGATTATGTGTTAAGTTCTCTTTTTTTTTTTTTTTTGAGATGGAGTCTCGCTCTGTCACCCAGGCTGGAGTACAGTGGTGCAATCTTGGCTCACTGCAACGTCCACCTCCCGGGTTCAAGTGATTCTCCTTCCTCCGCCTCCTGAATAGCTGGGATTATAGACACACACCACCACACATGTCTAATTTTTGTATTTTTAGTGGAGATGGGGTTTTGCCATGTTGGCCAGGCTGATCTTGAACTCCTGACCTAAGGTGATCCATCTGCCTTGGCCTCCCAAAGTGCTGGTACTACAGGTGTGAGTCACCACATCTGGCCTGTTATTTTCTTGAATCATATTATTTTCAATGGAAGAAACTGCTTTCAGTATCTTTTATACATAGGGCACATGCAGTGCCAATATGCTTTTTCAGACTTTGATTACTTTGGAAGATTTTTTTGTTTTATTTTGGCAGGACAGATTTGCTGATGGTATTATTCTCAGTTGATAGCTATTTTTTTCAGGACTTTGACTGTATCACACAGTTCCCTTCTGGCCTCCAAAATTTTTGTTGACTGTTCAGTGGTTATCTGAAAGCCTGCTTGTAAGTGATACATCACCTTTTTCTTGCAGTTTCCAAGATTCTCCTTTTGTCTGTGACTTTTAAAAGTGTGCTTATATATGTGTTTGTTATAAATGTCTTTGCATGTTTCCTAGTTTGTTTGTTGAGCTTCTTCATTTTTATTTTATCTTTCTTTTAGAATTTTTTTTGTTTGTTTTTGTTTTTTGAGACAGTCTTGCTCTGTCTCCCAGGCTGGAGTGCAATGGCATGGTCTTGGCTCACTGCAACCTTCACCTCCCAGGTTCAAGCAATTCTCCTGCCTCAGCCTCCTGAGTAGCTGGGACTACAGATGGTTGCCACCACACCCAGCTAATTGTTTGTATTTTTAGTAGAGATGAGGTTTCGCCATGTTAGCCAGTATGGTCTCTATCTCCTGACCTCGTGATCTGCCCACCTTGACCTCCCAAAGTGCTGGGATTATAGACATGAGCCACTGTGCCTGGCCAGAATTTTTTAGTTATAATTTCTTTTTGTATTTTTTACCACCACAATTTGTTTTTTTGATATTTTATACTTTCGTTACCCTCATTTTTCTGTTCTTCTGTAGTTGTCTATGTTTCCATTTCACTCATTGAGTATTATTCAATTTATTTTCAATTTTTAAAATTAATATAAACATCTTTTTTATAATTTCTTTCTGAAAGCTTTATATTTGATAGGATTGTAGTGACCTATCAATTTGTATACCTTGTAATCTTTGAGATTTGGACATTATTAAAAGCTACCTGTTACATAATTTATGGCATAGTCTGAAAACAATTGTCTTGGTTGGAGATTTTGGGAGTCTATCAAACAGGATCTTATGATGTGTCTTGTCTGAATTTAGTTTTTACTTTCTAGTTAAAGGAGTTTATTCATGTTTCTTTAAATTCATCACTTGCTACACCTGTTCCCTGCCTGTGGTACTGCAGTTTCTCTGCTGCTGTAACATTTACGTTTAGTCTCAGTAAACTCAAAGTGTCACTTCAAAGTATATGACCAGTTCTTTTAGCACTTTATGTCATTGGAAACAGAAACCAAGTGTCTGGAAAAGCCCCTCAAAGACAGAAATAAAGATATATGTGCCAGTATTTTACTTGTCTTTTAAAAAAGAATTCAGGAGCTTACAATTTACTTGTAAAGGCTCTTTGCTATATTGGGGAGCAGGAAGAGCTGTTTTGGGTAGATGTAATCAACTTTTCTCTTCATTCTATGAGGTTCTTTGTGGCACTGCACACACTTAACTCATTTATACATTTTCCACAAATGTATTTTGGTCTGCATGTTTTTGTTACATTTATATGTCTATGAAGTAATTAGGGCCTGTCTTATTTTGCTGTGCCATCTTGCTTATATGGTTTGTATAATTTTATAGCTTAGATTTGTAAAGTATATCCATCTGAGTCTAGTAAGTGAAGTAATTTGTTATTTCTATTTTTTTCAGTTGTGTGTTCTCATTTTGCCCAAGACCTTTGGCCAGAGCAGGGCATAAAAGATTCTTTTCAAAAAGTAATACTGAGAAGCTATGGAAAATATGGACATGACAATTTACAATTAAGAAAAGGCTGTGAAAATGTGGATGAGTGTAAGATGCACAAAGGAGGTTATGATGAACTTAAGCAATGTTTGACAACTACCCCAGGCAAAATATTTCAATGTGATAAATATGTAAAAGTCTTTCATAAATTTTCAAGTTCAAATAGCCATAAGATAAGACATACTGGAAATAATTCTTTCAAATGTAAAGAATGTGACAAATCATTTTGCATGCTTTCACACCTAACTAAACATGAAAGAAATCATACTAGAGTGAATTGTTACAAATGTGAAGAATGTGGCAAAGCCTTTAATGTGCCCTCAAAGCTTAATAATCATAAGAGAATTCATACTGGAGAGAAACCCTACAAATGTGAAGAATGTGGCAAAGCCTTTAACAAGTCCTCAATACTTAACAGACATAAGATAATTCATACTAAAGAGAAATCACAAACCTTAAAGATGTGACAATGCTTTTTACGAAATCTCAAACTTTTTTAAACATAAAAGAAATGCTGGTGGCTGGGCGCGGTGGCTTGCGCCTGTAATCCCAGCACTTTGGGAGGCCGAGGCAGGCAGATCACCTGAGGTCAGGAATTCGAGACCAACCTGACTAACATGGTGAAACTCCATCTCTACTAAAAATACAAAAAAAAATTAGCCGGGTGTAGTGGTGGGCGCCTGTAATCCCAGCTACTTGGGAGGCTGAGGCAGGAGAATTGCTTGAACTCGGGAGGTGGAGGTTGCAGTGAGCCGAGATCACACCATTGCACTCCAGCCTGGGCAACTGGATGAGACTCTGTCTCAAAAAAAAAAAAAAAAAAAAAAAAAGTGCTGGTGAAAACTCGAAGAAATGTGAAGAATATGACAAAGCCTTTAAATGGTTGTCTCACTTGATTGTAGGTAAGATACTTTATACTGGAGAAAACTATAAGTGTGAAGAACGTGGCAAAACTTTTGACTAATGCTCACACCTTAGTGCACAGGAACTAATTTATATTTTAGACAAATTGTACAAATATAAAGAATGTGATGAAGCCATTAATAACTGCTCACATTTTAACATCAGAGAGCTAATACAAGCATTAAAGGTGCAATTACTGTCAAAAGATCTTCCAGAAAATATAAGCCTTTAAAATGTATTGAATTTATTGCTGTAAATTCTTACAGCTTACAGTTCAGAATCTCTTCATGCAAATTCTGTTTTTACTTTTCTGGTACTCATACTAGACCCATAATTTTCTTGATTCTTATTTTGTTTTGTTTTATAGGTTATAAAGTATTCATTATATTAGCTGGTCAGTGATTATAGGAATTGTTTTTATGAAATTTAGTAGTTCACACAAAATAATTTTCAAAGGTAATTCCATTAGTGTATTAAGTTTTATTTAGTGTTAGAACATTCCATTTTGTTCTTTTAAGTGCAGAAACTTATATAAGCCTACTTTTTTTTTTTTTAAGATAGAGTTTCAATCATCATCCAGGCTGGAGTGCAATGGTGCAATCTTGGCTCATTGGAGCTTCCACCTTTTGGGTTCAAGTGATTCTCCTCCCTCAGCCTCCCAAGTAGCTGGGATTACAGGCATCTGCCACCACGCATGGCTAATTTTTGTATTTTTAGTAGAGACAGGGTTTCATCATGTTGGCAAGGCTGGTCTCGAGCTCCTGACCTCAAATGATCTGCCCACCTTGGCCTCCCAAAGTGCTGGGATTATAGGCGTGAGTCACCGCACCCAGCCAAGCCAACCTGTATTTAGTTATTTAAAAAAAAATTTTAATAATTGACATAAGTACATTTATTGAGTCAATTTGTTCAGGTAAGTACTAGGGAAGCTTCATAAGTTTTGAGGATGTTTTTATATATAAATATATCAAACAAACATGACAGTGCTTGCTGTATAACAGATGCTCCGTAATGCAGAAATATTTGTGCTAAAATTAGTTTGTAACTTTGATTCAGAAATAAAAAATACCATTGGGCTAGGTGCGGTGGCTCACGCCTATAATCCCAGCACTTTGGAAGTTCAAGGCGGGCAGATCACAAGATCAGGAGATCGAGACCATCCTGGCTAATATGGTGAATCCCCATCTCCACTAAAAATACAAAAAATTACCCAGGTGTGGTAGTGGATGCCTGTAGTCCCAGCTACTCAGGATGCTGAGGCAGGAGAATGGTGTGAATCCAGGAGGCAGAGCTTGCAGTGAGCCCAGATGGCAGCACTGCACTCCAGACAGCAAGACTCTGGCTCAAAGAAAAAAAAAAAAAATTGGCTGGGCATGGTGGCTCATGCCTGTAATCCCAACACTTTGGGAGGCCGAGGTGGGTAAATCGCCTGAGGTCACGAGTTCAAGACCAGCCTGGCTAACATGGTGAAACCCCAGCTCTACAAAAATACAAAAATTAGCCAGGCATGATTGCGGGTGCCTGTAACTCCAGCTACTTGGAAGGCTGAGACATGAAAATTGCTTGTATGCGGGAGGCAGGGGTTGCAGTGAGCCGAGATCACGCCATTGCACTCCATCCTGGGTGACAGAATGAGACTTTTCTCTAAAAAAAAAAAAAAAAAAAAACAAACAAAATAAAATATCAATGCTGAAGATATAACATTGATTTTTTTCATGTGGAGAGGACACTTTTTTTCAGGCTGTAAAGTTGAATCTTGCTAAATTTAAAGAGAAATTCTGCTGCTTTCATTTCCTAATTATCTTGATTTTTTTTCACTTTTTATGTGTATTCTAACTATATATGCATCACAGCCCCTTTTCTTCTTGCTCTGTTATGGCTACAGGTTTCTCACTTATCTCCATTCCATGTCATTTCACATGGTACTTTGTAGGTTCTGATGAGGAAGTTGGTACTTTTTAATGCATTGAAAAATTGGTTTTAACTAGAGAGTTTGCTTTATCAATATAACTTTCAGATTAATTAAAAGACATACACTTTCCACAAGAATGTATCAGTTAACATAGAATATATCATATATCAGTGATAAGAATATTCAGTTAGCATGGTTTTGTTTGTAAAAGAAAAACCTTATTAGATTCTCACAAAGAGTGAAAATTATAGTATGCTAAAATATATATCTTAGAAATTTCATTTTTAAGCAAGTTGATTGCAAGTGAACAATTTCAAATTTAATTTTTATAATATACTTATAGCATAACTTATGTTTCTATACAGTATCTTCAACTTTTAAGTGTGAATGTTAAATTTGGCAAAATAATAAAATGATCTCTGGATTTGAAATTTGATGTAATTTTTCTTCATGTTGATATTACAATTTGGAGGAATTTCTCACTTTTTTTCCTAGTCTACAGTTTTACTCTTTGTCACCTAACTGTAGTCAACTCCCTGGTCATTTTCTCTGGAAAACTTTTGGAGAACATGATTGCTTTTGGATTAAAATATTTCCCATTATTTTGCATAAAAAACGAGTTTACTGGGTTCACAGAGTGGCTAGTCATGGGACCATAAGCAACAGCTGCACCTTTTAGTGTTTTTCATACTATTACCATCAACAACAGAAACTCCAGGTACCCCATGCTTGAAGTAAAAGCCCTAATGTACATTGGCTCTTCCCATACACTGTGCTGGGTCCAGAAAATGCTGTTAAATATTAAGAGTTTCTAAGCTGGGCATGGTGGCTCACACCTGTATTCCCATCACTTTGGAAGGCTGAAGTAGGTGGATCACCTGAGGTCAGGAGTTCGAGACCTGCCTGGCCAACATGGTAAAACCCCATCTTTCCCAAAAATAGAAAAATTAACTGGGTATGGTGGTGGGCACCTGTAGTCCCAGCTACTTGGGAGGCTGAGGCAGAAGAATCTCTTGAATCCGGGAGGCGGAGGTTGCATTGAGCCAAGATCGTGCCATTGTACTCCACTCTGTCTCTAAATAAATAAATTAAATAAATATCAGAGTTCCTATGGTCATGGCTGACAAACTAAATGACAAAAACTATTTTTGATACTATTCAGTTGTTTATGACAAAGACAGTATTTGAAACATTGTTATTTATATATATAATTTTTAGACAAGAGTCTTGCTCCATCACCCAGGCTGAAGTGTAGTGGCATAGTCTCAGCTCACTAAAACTTCCACATTTCAGGGTCAAGCAATTCTCATGCCTCAACCTCTCGAGTAGCTGGGATTACAGGTTGGTGGCACCATGCCTGGCTACTTTTTCTGTTTTTCATAGAGATGGGGTTTCTTCATGTTGGCCAGGCTGGTCTTGAACTCTTGACCTCAAGCGATTCACCCACCTTGGCCTCCCAAATTGCTGGAATTATAGGTGTGAGCCACTGCACCCATTTAATTATATATATATATATATATATATACACACATACATATATATACGTATATATATACACATATATATACACATATATACACGTATATATATACACATATACACGTATATATACGTGTATATATATACACATATACGTATATATACACATATATATACGTGTGTATATATATACACGTGTGTATATACACATGTATATACACGTGTATATGTGTATATATACACGTATATATACATGTGTATATATATACACATATATATATATATTTTCTGTTTTTCATAGAGATGGGGTTTCTTCATGTTGGCCAGACTGGTCTTGAACTCTTGACCTCAAGCGATTCACCCACCTTGGCCTCCCAAATTGCTGGGATTATAGGTGTGAGCCACTGCACCCATTTAATTTTATATATATATATACACACATATATATGTATATATATACACATATATACATGTATATATACACATATATACATGTATATATATGTACATGTATATATATACACATATATACGTATATATATACACATGTATATATATATATTTTTTTTTCCCCCCAGATGGTTTCAATCTGTCCCCTAGGCTAGAGTGCAGTGCAGCCTCCACCTCCTAGGTTTAAGTGATTCTCCTGCCTCAGTCTTCTGAGTGGCTGGGACTACAGGCATGCACCACCACTCCTTGCTAATTTTTGTATTTTTGGTAGAGACACAGTTCCACCCTGTTAGCCAGGCTGCTCTTGAACTCCTGACCTCAAGTGATCTGCCCACTTTGACCTCTCAAAGCACTGGGATTACAGGCATGAGTCACCATGCCAAGCTAAAAATATATTTTTCAAGTTGACAGATAAAATGTGTATTCTACCATACAATATTTTTAAGTACATATACATCATCACATGCTTAATTCTTGGTAATTAATGCTTTACCTCACGTAGTTAACATTTTTGTTGTGAGATCACATAGCACTGTCTTAACATTTTTTCAAAAATAGAAATACATTCTAATGAACTGCAGTCACTGTGCTGTACAATAAATCTTCTGGACTTATTCCTCCTATTCAAGTATAATTATATATTTTCTTTCCAACTCCCCATTTCTTCTAAACACTTTGGCATCTGGTATTCACCATTTTATTCTCTACAGCAATGAGATTGTTTTTTAGAATTCTTGTGTAAGTGAGGCTGGGCATGGTGGCTCACGCTTGTAATCCCAGCACACTGGGAAGCCGAGGCAGGTGAATCACTTGAAGACAGGAGTTCAACACCAGACTGGCCAATATGGTGAAACCCTGTCTCTACTAAAAATACAAAAAAATTAGCCAGGCATGGTGGTGGGCGCCTATAATCCCAGCTACTTGGGAGGCTGAGGCAGGAGAATTGCTTGAACCCAGGGGGTGGAGGTTGCAGTGAGCCGAGATCACACCATTGCAATCCAGCCTGGGAAACAAGAGCAAACCTCTGTCTTAAAAAAAAAAAAAAAAAAAAAAAATTAATGTATAAGTGATATATATATATTTTTATTTTTTTATTATTATTTTTTTGAGATGGAGTCTTGCTCTGTTGCCAGGCTGGAGTCCAGTGGTGTGATCTCGGCTTACTGCAACTTCTGACACCCTAGTTCGAGCAATTCTCCTGCCTCAGCCTCCCAAGTAGCTGGGATTACAGGCACACGCCACCATGCCAAGCTAATTTTTGTATATTTAGTAGATACAGGGTTTTGCCATGTCCTCAGCCTCGGCCTCAGCCTTTCAAAGTGCTGGGATTACAGGCATGAGCCACTGTGCCTGGTCTTGAGGTTCTTACATATTTTTGATATTAAGCTCTTGTCATGTGTATGATTTGCAAATATTTTGTCCATTTTTTAGTTGTTTCATTCTATTTTATCAGATTCTGTGCAGCAGCATTTTAATTAAAAGTAATCTTAGTAATCCATTTTTCCTTTGGTTATCTGGGATTTTGATGTTAAATTAAAAAATTCACTGCCCAGATCAATGTTATTATGCTTTCACTCTCTCTCTCTATATATATATATATTTTTTTTTGAGACGGAGTCTCGCTCTGTCACCCAGGCTGGAGTGCAGTGGCGCAATCTCGGCTCACTGCAAGCTCCGCCTCCCGGGTTCACGCCATTCTCCTGCCTCTGCCTCTCCGAGTAGCTGGGACTACAGGTGCCCGCCACTACGCCCGGCTAATTTTTTTTCTATTTTTAGTAGAGACGGGGTTTCGCCGTGGTCTCGATCTCCTGACCTCGTGATCCACCCGCCTTGGCCTCCCGAAGTGCTGGGATTACAAGCGTGAGCCACTGCGCCCAGCGTCACTCTATATTTTTTGTACTAATTTTAGAGTTTCAGGCCTTACATTTAAGAACGTAATTTATTTTGAGTTGATTTTTATATATGGTGTGAGATTAGGGTCTCATTGCTCTGTATGTGGGTGTAAAGTTTCCTTAACCATTTATTGAAAATACTGTTCGTTCCTTAAGAAATTGTCACCTTTACATTTGTGTAAAATGTGTTTCACTTCTTTCTTTAATGTTCTTTTGATTATAATGTACAGATCTTTCAACTTTTTGGTTAAATGTATTTCAAAGTATAGTTACTAGAGTTTTTGTAGATGGGATTGTTTTTAAATTTCATTTTGATATATTTATTACTGTATAGAAATGCTACTGAATTTTAGATATTGCTTTTGTATTCTGTGAGTTTAATGAATTTGTTTATTATAATAGCTTTTAGTAAAGTCTTAGGCTTTTCTATACTTAAGATTATGTATAGAAATAAAAGATTATTAAACAGGGATAATTTAACTTACTTTTTCTAATTTAGATGCCTTTGGTTTTATTCTCTTCTCTGTTATATTTAGTAAGACTAAAAAAAGTGCACATTCTTGCCTTGTTCTAGCTCTTAGAATAAAATCTTAAAATTTGTGTTTATTTAGTATGTTGTTAGCTGTGCATTTTTTTGTTACATATAGCATTTATCAGCTTGAGGTGCAATGCTGCTATACCTAATTTTTTCAGAGATGTATTATGAGGGAATGTTGAATTTTGTCAAACTTTTATTCTGTATGTATTGGTAGAGTTGTGAAATCACAAATAATTCTACATAAATACCAAACATCATCAGAGACTTGTACGAACATCTGTATGCATTCAAACTACAAAATTTAGAGAAAATCGATAAACTAAATACATACAACTTCCAAGTTTGAATCAGGAATAAACAGAAGTCTTGAGAGCAAAAATCCATAAAATGTATAATGAATTAGTAATAAAAAAAAACCCTACCAACAACAAAAAGCCCTGGATCGGATGAATCCGCAGAAATTTTTACCACGTATGCAAAGATGAGCTGGTCCTAATCATACTGATTGTATTCCAAAAAAAATGGTGGTATTCCACCCTAACTTACTACATAAAGTTAGTATCATGTTGCTCTCAAAATCTAGTGAAGACGGAACAACAAAAACAACTACAGGCCTATATTCCTGGTGAACATAGAAACAAAAATCCTCCATGAAATACTAGGAAGCTGAGTTCATAAGGAAATAAAGTTACTTTGCCAGAGCCCTATGAGCTTTATTCTATGAATGCAAGAATGTTTTATCATATGCAAGTCAATAAGTGTAATTCACCATGTGAAGGTAATTTTGAGCAAAAATTATATATCACAATATATGCAGAAATAGCATTCAAGAAAATTAAATATTGACTCATGAACATATTCGCAAAAAAGCAGGCATTCAAGAAACATACCTCAAAATAGTAAGGCATCTATGACAAATCCTCAGCCAACATCATACTGAACAGGAAAAAGCTGGATGCATTCTCTCTAAAAAAAAAAATAATACAAGAATATTTACTCCAAACAGTCCTATGCATGATTCTGGAATTCCTAGCAAGAGCAATCCAAAAATGAAAGAAAAGGAATCCAAATTTTCTGCACTGATGATATATTTCTTTTTCTAGAACCTTTAAAGATTAGACCAGAAGACCCCTCTGCCTAAAAAAAGACTAAAGCAAAGTCTTAGGATACAAAATTAATATACCAAAATGAGTAGCATTTCTGTACACCAGTAACATTCAAGCTGAGAAAAAAAATCAAAAACATGGTTCTATTTACAGTAGCCACAAAGAAAAAACAATATACATAGAAATGCATTAAATCAAGGAAGTAAAATATCTCTACAAGGAGAACGTAAAACACTGCTGAAAAAAACAGAGACAAAGCAAATAAATGGAAAAGCATTTCATGCTCATGAATTTGAAGAATCAACACTTAAAATGTTCATGCTGCATAAAGCAAACTACAGATTAAGTGCTATTTCTATCAAACTATCAATGACTTTTTAAAAATATAATTAAGAAAAGAAGGCTGCATGCAGTGGCTCATGCCTGTAATCCCAGCACTTTGGGAGGCTGAGGCGAGTGGATCACTTGAGGTAGGAGTTCGAGACCAGCCTGGCCAACATGGTGAAACCCTATCTCTAAGAGTTTAAAAAAAAAAAAAAAAAAAAGCCAGGTGTGGTGGTGCATGCCTGTAATCCTTGCTACTCGGGAGGCTGATGGGAGGATTACTTGAACCCAGGAGATGGAGGTTGCAATGAGCCGAGAATGCCACTGCACACTCCAGACTGGATTACAAAGTGAGACTCTTAAAAAAAAAAAAATTAAAATATATATGGAAGAATAAAAGAATTCAAATAGTCAAGGCAACTTTAGATAAAAAGGACAAGCCTGGAGGCCTTCCATTTCTTATCTTTAAACTGTACTATAAGCTACAGCAATCAGTATAACGTGGTTCTGGTACAACAATATACATATAGAGCAATGGGAAAGATGAGAGAGCCCTGAAATAAATCTACACTACTCCAACTTTTTATTGAACAAGTCTACAGAAATAAAGGAAAAATAACTTCCTATGCAATAAATGGTAGTGGGAAAACTGGCTAGTCATATGCAGAAGAAAATTGAATCCCTACCTCATATCATAAGAAATATAACAAGATAGATTAATACTGTGAGTCTTCAAGCTACAAAAATCCTAGAAGAACATCTAGAAAGTACATTTCTAGACACTGGCCTCTAGAAGTAATTTATGACTAACACCTTAAAAGTGAATGCAACAAAAATAAAAAATTTAAAATGGTACCTAAGTAAAGTAAGGAGTTTTGCACAGTAAAAAGCTATCAACAAAGTAAACAGAGCCTACAGTGTGGAATAAATTATTTGTATACTGCATACCGCAAAGGATTAATACATGGAATCTATAAGAAATTTAATAAGAAAGTAGACAAGTGATATAAATACTTCTCAAAGGAATACATAAAAGCTGCCAATAAACATGCAGAAAATTGCACAAGATATCTAATCAGAGAGATGGAAAGTTTTGGAGAGAAGAAAATCTTTATAAACTGTTGGTGAAAATGCAAATTCAGCCCCTGTGAAACAGTTTCTAGATTTTTCAAATAACTAAAAATAGAGTTGCCATTTGACCCATTAACCCCTGTTTTGGATATCTACCCAAAGGAAAATAAAGTATTTTACTAAAATGACACCTGTACTTACATGTTTATTGCAGCACTATTTACAGTGGCAAAAACCTTGAAAAACTATAGGGTATGATGTACGCTATGTGGGCAATGGAATTGTTAAATATGCAAGCCTCAACATCCTGATGTATACAGGTTACAAATCTGCACAGGTACCACCTGAATCTAAGATAAAAATAAATGTTTTGTGGTATAATGGCATGTTACATTTCTCCAGTTCTGAATTAGTAGTTGGAATTAGGGGTGAGAGAATTATTTGCCCCTTAGGGCATAGGGGTAAATGTTTTTATACCAGGTCTCCCCACACTCTATAAGCTAGCCTTTCTGAAAGCTCTTGGCCTATAGCTCAAGAGGTGTTTTATTCCCAAGTATGCAGGTAAAATAAAAGACTCTACATCTTTATTTTGGATGTATCAACTGTACATTAGACTATAGAGTTAATTTGTTAGTCTACTCTTGGGGGAAAAATGGTAAGTGATTTAATCACATTAAAAAAATTTAGAAAATGTGAGGTTGTGAAAATCATGGTTAATTCCTTAATTAGGAAAAGAAAACATTTTTCTAAAAAAATGCATAAAAGTCTAATGTCCATAGCTTAAGAATAATGAAACAGAGACTAGTTTATTTAAGACCACACTGCTGCAAGTGCTTACTCCATCACAAGAAATAGAAATAATGGGTCGGAAGGTGTTTTCAGAGTACTTTTCTTAATCTATTGCAGTGTTTAAATTTTTGTCTTTATTATCTCCTATAAGTCTGTACTTAAAAGGCCATGAATTTTGTGTTAATATGCTCACACAAATATTTTCCCTAGAAAAGTACTAGTGTGTTTGCAATCAGTGTGTAGCATTTCTGGCCTTCCTTGTGCTGCTGTGTTTGTGTGAAATAAGAAGACAGGAAATAAAGCAGAGTTAACCATGAAATTTCTAGTTTCTACAACCACACCATCTGAAATGTGTCATGCCAACAATAAATAATGACAATATTTCAACATATAGAAACAAATTGATACTTTATATATTTAGTTTTTTATAGTTTATAAAAATTTGTAGTTTCTGAATTATTATAAATTAAACAACTTGAACATGAAGATACCTAAAAGTTGTATCTAAATGATAGTATTAAAATTGTAATAGCTTATGATTGTGAGTCACAATTGCCCTATTGGGTTTACTGGAAAGTAGTTACTTCTAATTGTAGATAGAGAATAGGTTTTTGTAATCCTAAGGATACAGATTTTTTTTTTTTTTTTTTTTTTTTTTTTTTGAGACAAAGTTTCAGTCTTGTTACCCAGGCTGGAGTGCAATGGCACAATCTTGGCTCACTGCAACCTCCACCTCCCAGGTTCAAGCGATCCTCCTACCTCAGCTTCCCAAGCAGCTAGGATTACAGGCATGTACCACCACACCCAGATAATTTTTATATTTTTAGTAGAGACAGGGTTTCACCATGTTGGCCAGGCTGGTCTCAAACTCCTGACCTCAGGTGATCTGCCTGCCTTGGCCTCCCAAAGTACTGGGGAGACAGGTGTGAGCCACCATGCCCAGCCCAGATCTTTTAAAATTAGTACTGCTTAGATCTGTACAAAATTCATAGGCTTGCAGTAGCAGAAATTTTAATATTTTTTTCTAATAGAAGAGAAAAAGTGGCTGGGCGTGGTGGCTTACGCCTGTAATTCCAACAGTTTGGGAAGCCGAGGCAGGTGGATCCCCTGAGGTCAGGAGTTCGAGACCAGCCTGACTAACATAGTGAAACCCTGTCTCTACTAACAATAGAAAAATTTGCTGGATGTAGTGGCGGGTGCCTGTAATCCCAGCTACTCAGGAGGCTGAGGCAGGAGAATCGCTGGAACCCAGGAGGCGGAGGTTGCAGGGAGCCGAGATCGCACCATTGCACTCCAGCCTGGGTGAAAGAGCAAGACTCAGTCTCAAAAAAGAAAACAAAAATAAAATAAAATTAAATTAAATTAATTTTAAAAAATAAGTTTAAAAGCAACTTCACATTTGTTCATTAAATAAGACTTAAAACCACATTTTAAGTGACCAGTAATTCCAATCTATTTCATTTTAGTCACTGAAAAAACCCTAATATCCTTTAATTATTCAAAAAATACTTTATTCATAAAATGTATTCTTATATTAGTGTTTCTGAAACTTTCAGAAACTGTGGACCACTTAATGGATGATGATGTACATGGAGACAACAAATTTTCTATATGATAATAGGCTCATCCTAGCTTTTATTTCTGTTTTTTAAGAATTTTTTTGAGACAGAGTTTTGCTTTTATTGCCCAGGCTGGAGTGCAATGGTGCGATCTTGGCTCACTGCAACCTCCGCCTCCCGGGTTCAAGTGATTCTTCTGCCTCAGCCTCCTGAGTAGCTGGGATTACAAGCATGCGCCACCATGCCTGGCTAATTTGTATTTTTAGTAGAGATGGGGTTTCTCCATGTTGGTCAGGCTGTTCTTGAACTACCGACCTTAGATGATCTGCTCACTTTGGCCTCCGAAAGTGTTGGGATTACAGGCGTGGGCCACCTCGCCCGGTCTCATCCTAGATTTTAATTTAAAAATTAAAACTCTTTCAAAAGTAAAATTAATGGCTCTTTTACGTCACGAGAGTTATAGATATCATTGTTAGAATCCATTTACCAAAGTATCTATCTTAGGCTTCGTAATGAGTACTTTAAACCAAAAATCAAGTTCTACATACTATCTAAGTGTAAAAAGAAGTGGTTTGTAAATTCCTCTTTATTTCTAAGTTAGAAAATTCAAAGCCAAAAGATTAAGTTAGGAATAAAAACAAGCATTAGGTAAGAGTGTGTTGGGTATAATGATTAAGAGTCAAACTCGCCATCAAGTGGTTCCTGACTGCATCTCAGTTCTGCTATTTATGGGCTGTATTACCTGAATACAGTTTCTTCACCGCTATGTGCTTGATTCTTCAGCTGTACAATGAGAATAATGGTGCCTAAATCCTAGGGTTTTGTTAAAATTATAGCAAGTAATACAAATAATGTCCCAGAAGAGCATCCAACACATAGCAAGTGTACAGAAATTTTAGCTCTTATTTGTCAATTTTGTTATATTGTGATCAATGTTAAGCCTAAAAACCAGGTGGCCACATCAGTGGATTGTAACCTATGTTCATTCTACTCAGTTAGTCTGAGGCTATATAGTAGTCGAATGTTTCTAATACTATCCTTGGCAAATTCTTATATATTCACATATGTGTGTGTGTGTGTGTTTCCTGAAAATTTTAAGATGAACAAGCACTTTTGTTCTCTGGCCAAATTTCTTACAGCTTTTTTCTGTCTTTGGTTTTAAAAAGTATATTTTTGATTGGCAAATCAGAGTTGTATACATTTATAGGGAACAATATGAAGTTTTAGTATATGTATATAATATGGAATGAAAAAGTCGAGTTAAATAACATCAACTCACTCAACTGTCATTTTTGTGGTGAGATATTTGAAATTTACTCTTATTTTGAAATATACAATACATTATAGTTTACTATAGTCACACTGCTGTGCAATAGATCTCAAAAGCTATTTAACCTGTCCATTTGAAACTTTGTGCCCTTTGATCAACTCCTTTTTTCTTTTTCTTTTTTCTTCTTTCTTTCTTTCTTTCTTTCTTTCTTTCTTTCTTTCTCTTTCTTTCTTTCTTTCCTTTCTTTCTTTCTCTTTTCTTTTGTTTTCTTTCTTTTCTTCTTTCCTTCTTTCTTTCTTTCTTTCTCTTTTCTTTTGTTTTCTTTCTTTTCTTTCCTTCTTTCTTTCTTCCTTTCTTTCTTTTTTTCTTTTTTTTGAGATGGAATCTTGCTCTGTTGCCCAGGCTGGAGTGCATTGGTGCAGTCTCGGCTCACTGCAACCTCCCTCTTCCGTGTTCAACTGATTATCCTGCCCCAGCCTCCCGGATAGCTGGGATTATAAGCGTGCACCACCAAGCCTGGCCAACGACTCCCTGTTTTCTTCCCAGCACACCACTGGAACAACTAGTAACTCTTATTCCACTTTCTACTTTTGTGAGTTAAAAGTTATTAGATTCTACATATAAATGAGGTCATGCAGTATTATTCTTTCTGTATCAGGTTTCTTCCATCTAGCATAATGTCTTCTGAATTTATCTATATGTTTTTGAAGGATAGTATTTTCCTCTTTTTTTTTTTTGAGACAAAGTCTCACTCTGTCACCCAGGCTGGAGTGCAATGGCACAGTCTTGGCTCACTGCAACCTCTGCCTCCCAGGTTCAAGCAATTCTCCTGCCTTGGCCTCCCAAGTAGCTGGGACTTACAGGTGTCCACTACCACACCCGGCTAATTTTTTGTATTTTTAGTAGAGACGGCGTTTCACCATGTTGGCCGGGCTGGTCTTGAACTCCTGACCTCATGATCTGCCTGCCTTGGCCTCCAAAAGTGCTGGAATTACAGGCATGAGCCACCACGCCTGGCCAGGATTTTCCTCTCTTTAAGGCTGGATAGTATTCCGTTATGTATCTATGTCAAATTTTTTAAAAAATTAATTTAAATATATATTTATTATTGGTTGAAAAGCTTGTGTTATGAAAGGATATTTCTGTGTTAAGCATGTATTAATGTAATTCAGCATTAAATATTAATAATAGCTGGTTTGTACTGAGCACTAACCATAACACTATATACGTGTTAATGAGTTTAATTCTCCCAGTAACTTAATACCGTAGGTATTATAATTATTCTCATTTTACAGAGGAACAAAAAGAGCCACTGAGAAAAACAACTTGCTCACAATAGCCCAGGCTGGAGTTTAGTGGTTTGATCATGGCTCACTGCAACCTCTACCTCCCGGGTTCAAACTATCCTCATGCCTCAGCCTTCCAAGTACCTGGGATTACAGACGTGGAACACCATGCCTGGCTAATTTTTGTAATTTTAGTAGAAGTGGAGTTTTTACATTTTTGCCAGGCTGGTCACAACTCCTGACTTTATGTGATCCTCCCACCTTGGCCTCCTAAAGTGCTGACATCACAGGTGTGAGCCACCATGCCTAGCCTAATATGAATGTTTCTTGAATCCAGAAAAGTTATGCAGATAGTTTCTTGTAGGTTAACATAAAAGAACAATTAGCAAAAACATTTGAAATGGGATAAAATTAATCAAAACCACATGTTTCCAATAAGTGGTCATAATTGCTGTGCTTTTTTAAATGGCTAGATTACTAACAATATGCAAACACAAGACTTTGGCTTTGCTCAATTATTAAGTTTTTGAACATTTTGATATCTGAAATCTTGGCTGAAGTTTTTTTTTTTTTTTTTTTGAGGCGGAGTTTTGCTCTTGTTGCCCAGGCTGGAGTGCAATGGTGCGATCTTGGCTCACCGCAACCTCTGCCTCCCGAGTTCAAGCAATTCTCCTGCCTCAGCCTCCTGCTGGGATTACAAGCATGTGCCATCATGCCTGGCTAATTTTTTATATTTTTAGTAGAGATGGGGTTTCTCCATGTTGTTCAGGCTTGTCTCAAACTCTCGACCTCAGGTGATCTGCCAGCCTTGGTGTCCCAAATTCCTGGGATTACAGGCGTGAGCAACTGTGCCTGGCCAAAGATTTTAAAAGGGATGTTTTTGAGGTGGCTTTTTAGGGTTTCCAAGGTAATACAAGAAGAATTTTAATAGGCAGGAAAATGCATTCTACATACACACATTGCACTTCTCTGATTTGCTTTAACATTGAACGTTTGAAGATTGCAAATCTAGTTTCTCAAGTTAGAGTAAATTAACAAAAGATTTACTTTTCAGCCAGGCAAATAATTGTATAAAACTAATGGATAACAGATGCCATAGCTGTCAAAAAATAGCATGACTAGATTCAGTAAGTATCTAGCCATGCAAATGACAATCCAATAAAGTTAAAACCCTAATTGGTTCATGTGAAAAGCATTGACGTGCAGTGTCGTGCACCTCCACTCAGCACCTCCTTGTGCCTGTTTAGAGATACCAGTTTCTCCTTTGTGACTAAGGGTGAATCCTGGAAACAGAATGCTGTGTTCAGAGTTATTACTGGGAACATGGTTAACACATTTCTTTCATATTATGAAGACATTTTATCAATGTTACTCTGCATCACAAAACCTTTTAGCAAAAGATTGTCTATTTAAAGATTGTCTATTTAAGAATTGTCTATTTAAAAATTTGGATTTATAAAAAAATGTCAATATTCTGGGTAAGTCACAAAGACTTAAATCTCAATCAAATTTTATAAAACATATTTGAATAAGATAAAGTTTTCTTAGCCGAGAATTGTATTTTATTGCTAAATTTAGAGACAAATAGAAAACCAGTACTTTGGGCCAAATAACAGTGTTTGGCACAGAAGTACTCCCAAACAAGTGCTCTTCATCATCACCATTAAAGTAGCAATGGCACCACGTGCTTTCCTGAAAGCAGCTGGACTGTTTTCCACTGATAAAAGGTGGAGAGGACATTGAAATAATGAAGGAAGCTGATATAAAGGGAATACTTATATAAAATAAAATACAAGTGAAATACTTATATGAAATACTTTTAAAATAAAAAGTAGATTTGATGTTGTATGACTGTAGATGAAACTATTATATGAGATCCTCATATTTTTACTTCTCTTGACAGAATAACTTCATTCACAATGTTCTTATTTCAAATAGTATTTTTTCTGCTAGGCATTTGCTAGCTTTCAGTCAAACAGTACCTGAGCTCAATAGAAATCAACAAAAGAAATATTTTACCACAAGCATTTTATTATTGATGCACATGCTTATTTTACTTAAAATACATTAACTTCTGGTGAAAGATTTATACTTTTTTTTCGGTGTGTTTTTTATTGTCCTTCCAGGAAACTGCTATTCTCAGCTCTACCTGCATTGACTTATAGTGAGTAAAAGTTGTTTGGGTAAGAAGCAAATGTGTCTTGTCGCATCTCTTTTTTCATTTGTTGGCTGAAGAAAGTAGAATGCAGATAGAAGATTAAAGAAAATATAATCCCTGAAAGATTATTTAGAAGTCCTCTTAACCAGAAAAAAAAATCCTCAAGGAATTGTGATATGAGCAGAAAATATATTATCTTGCTAAGCCTCTAAAATTTCAGTATAAAACCTGTATTTTTTTTTTTTGAGACGGAGTCTCGCTCTGTCGCCCAAGCTGGAGTGCAGTGGCGCAATCTCGGCTCACTGCAAGCTCCGCCTCCCGGGTTCACGCCATTCTCCTGCCTCAGCCTCTCCGAGTAGCTGGGACTACAGGCGCCCGCCACCACGCCCGGCTAATTTTTTGTATTTTTAGTAGAGACGGGGTTTCACCGTGGTCTCGATCTCCTGACCTCGTGATCCACCCGCCTCGGCCTCCCAAAGTGCTGGGATTACAAGCGTGAGCCACCGCGCCTGGCCAATCCTTTATGGTTTTAACAAATATATTATTCCTTCAGATTTTATTTTTCAGAATATGATTCAATTTCTTGGTGAATCAAAGCTGAGAGAAGAATAACTTATTTCTTAAGGTAAAAAAGGTAGGGAATATTACTTATGGCCAACATCTTCTCCACCCCCAGGCCCAGGCAATCATCATTCTATGCTCTGCTGTTATTGATACAGGAGCACAAAAGAAATTATTTAGGCAAATTGTGAGGTAAGAGAGCCCTCGGCAAAGCTTCCCTTTTAACAAGAAGCAGGCCCCAATTGATTTTTTTTTTTCAAGAAAGAGCAGCCTGTAAAATCCCGCTGCAAATATAGATAAGCAAGCTGGAAGCTTGCATGGGTGAATGTCGGCAACAGTGCCAATGGGAAAAGGCTATCTGGGGCCAAGGATTTTTAACGTGGAGGTGCCATATTCCTGTTTTTTGTGGACCACGTGTATAAAGGAACAAGAAACATGGCACTGGCCAGGTAAAAATCCCATCTGCATAGCAGAAAATTAAAGCGGGGTGGCCTGCGTCTTCACACACTGTGTAAATGGCACACCTTATCTGACCAATCTTTTGGGCCCTGTGTAAATCAAACACTACCTCCTCAAGCTCATCTGTAAAACTCCATGCATTTCACCACAGAACTCGAGAGCCCCTCTCTCTCTGCAGGAGAGACAGGTTTTCATTTTCTTTTGCCTATTAAACCACTGCTCTTAAACTCATTCTTCATGTGTTTGCATTCTTAATTTTATTGCTGTGAGGCAATGAACCTCAGGTATTACCCCAGGTGAAAGACACCGCTTCATTGTGGGGGCTTGTCCAGGATTATAGGAAGGGTAAGTATAAAAGCAAATGCTGGCCAGGTGCAGTGGCTCACACGTGTAATTTCAGCACTTTAGGAGGCCGAGGTGGGTGGATCTCTTGAGGTCAGGCATTTGGCACCAGCCTGGCCAACATGGTGAAACCCTGTCTCTACTAAAAATACAAAATTCCGAGCGTGGTGCATGCCTGTAATCCCAGCTACCCAGGAGGCTGAGGCAGGAGAATCACTTGAACCCAGGAGGTGGAGGTTGCAGTGAGCCAAGATCACGCCATTGCACTCCAGCCTGGGCAACGGAGCAAGACTCTATCTAAAAACAAAAACAAAACAAAACAAAACGAAATGGAAAAACAAAAAAAACCAGACCCCAACTCTCTCCTTTTATTTTGAGGCTCTCACACTCCATTTTAAAATCAAATAAAACCAGAAATACCAGGTGTCCTATGGCCAGCTGCGTACCTTTAGGGTGAGCTGCCATTCTTAAGTCTCACATGACAGACTTGCTGGGGAGAACATAATGAGTTCCCCAGTGCCCTCAGGTTGCTGCGAATGTTGGCTATTTTTCAAACTGCTCTTCATTTATGGAGGACCTAGCCATCACATGGGGCTGGAAGAGGTCCTAAAGTAATTGAGAATTTCTTTTCTGGGCCACACTGTGGTTTTATCTGAAGGCTTCTGGACTGATCCCAGCCTCTGACTGCTCAGTTGGGTGATGGCAACAGGATTTCCAAGCTTCCCCTATCACAATTTTTCTCCTTTTCCTATCTGTGACCACCACGTCTTCTAGCCTCTCTTCATAAATAATGCCACAGGAATTTTTACAGTTCAAGACAGTAATCTTGTTAGGCAAGATCAGAGAATACCAATAGTAACTGGAAATATAGCTCAGGGGGTTGCTGGTTTTGTGAATTTTTTAGGAGCACAGTGTCCCACCACAGTCAAAACCACTGTCTTTTTCTCCACCTTGGGCCACTTCAAGGGAAAGGAAGGAGACTAAAAGAATGCTTTTCTCTCACTTTTCTTTCTAGGTAGGTAACAAGCCATCTTTGGCCTGCACTCCTCTTGAGTGCATTCAGAAGCATTGGCACTCCTGTAACCCCATGAGTTTGAAAAAGAAAAAAAAGTGGCTTATTGTACAAGGGCCTGACATTTTTACTAGACCTTTGCAAGCATTGTAAAATCAACCCAGCTCTATTAGCAGTCATATCAAGCAGGTCTATAGGAATGATTCTCCAAAATTAGAGAAGCAACTTCCAGGAGAACCATCTAAGGTTCCCCCTTATTCAGGATCCCCTCAAGTTCCCATGTCATGACAGAACCTTAGTCAAAAAAGAAAATAGTGAATGAAACAATAGGAGAAAGATTATTCCCAATTGAAAGAGAGACAGTACCTCTTGAGAATCCTGATTGGAACCCCAATGATGCCACAGACAAATGGAAAATCAAACACTTTTTAATGTGCATATGAAGGGCCTATGGAGAACTAAGGCCAATCCTCTTAGTTACTCTAAACTGTCCATGATAGACCAGAAGCTAGATGAGAATCCTGCAGCCTTTATGAAAAGGCTGAGAGAGGCACTAATAAAACACATCTCTTTATCCCCTGACTCAGTTAGGGGACAGCTAATTCTAAAGAACAAGTTTATTACACCGGCACCTCCTGATATTAGAAGAAAACTGCAGAAGCAGGCTATAGGAGCAGATAGCACCTTGGAGAACCTCCTGAGGGTGGCCAACTTAGTCTTTTATAATAGAGACCAGAAGGAGGCCCCCCCCAAAAAAGAGAGAGCACAAGAGAAGGACAAAGGCTCTAGTAGCTGCTTTGCATGCTTGCAAAGTCCAGGATCCCGAAGGTGCCTCCACTAATTGCTACCCACGTGGCAAGCCAGGGCACTTTGAGCAGGGGTGCCTAGGCACCAAGAGGAATCCACCTCAACCCTGTCGAGCCTGTGGCATGGTCCACTGGAATCAAACTGCCCCCAGAGGTGGAGGTCATCAGCTTCAGAACCAGTCTCACAGATGGTCCAGAAGGACTTACGGGTCCTGGGGCTCAAACTCCTGGCTCCAGTGGCTCAAACTGCCGTTACAGCACAGGATCCCCAGGTGATTCTGAAAATTGAAAGAAGGAAGGTAGATCTCCTTCCGGAAACTGGAGTCAGCCTCTCTCTTCTCTCTAATCTTCTACCCTTTTCCCATAGCATGACTATGAGAGACATCTCAGGAAAAACTCTAATCCAATATTTTTCTCAACCCCTAAGTTGCAGTTAAAAGGACCTATTATTTACACATGGCTTTTAAATCATGCCTGAAAGTTACACTCCTTTATTAGGTAGAGACATTCTATCTCACATGGGGACCAGCATTCTTATAGGCCCAGGACAAATTCTTTGTCTTTATCTGGTAGAAGATAATATTAATCCAGAAGTATGGGCAATTCAAAGAAGAATAGGTCAAGCTGTAAACATGAGGGCAGTCTGGATCCAACTTAAGGATTCCACTTTCTTTTCTTTCTTTTTATTTCTTTTTTCTTTTTTTCTTTCTTTCTTTTTTTTTTTCTTTTTGATAGAGTTTTCACTCTTGTTGCCCAGGCTGGAGTGCAATGGCATGATCTGGGCTCACTGCAACCTCTACCTCTAGGGTTCAAGCAATTATCCTGCCTCAGCCTCCCACCCAAGTAGCTGGGGTTACAGGCATGCACCACCATGCCTGCATAATTGTTTTTTCCTTTTTTAAGTAGAGACAGGGTTTCACCATGTTGGCCAGGATGGTTTCAATCTCCTGACCTCAAGTGATCTGCTCACCTCAGTCTTCCAAAGTGCTGGGATTACAGGTGTAAGTCACCTTGACTGGCGGATTCCACTTTCTTTTCTAACCAGAAAAAATATCTCCTAAAGCCAAAGGATAAAAAAGGGCTAGAAGCCATTATTAGCAACCTAAAAATCTAGGCCCTCCTCAAACCCTGTAACACTCCAATATTAGGAGTGCAAAAATCCAATGTGAAATGAAAACCATCAAAAAATTAACAGGTTATTATCCTCAATTTTCCTTCCACAAAAGGTAGGAGTAATGCATTCTAAGGAATACAAAAAGAAAACAGGAAGTAGCTGAAGGAAGTGGTTTAGCTGATCAGGCAGTTAAATTGGCAGAAAGGAAGCTTCAGGGCATCAACACACTTCATACCCTTCTAATTTGGGAAGGCTCTATAAGAAAAATTAAGCCTCAATACTCTCCTGCAGAGATAAAATGGGTCATTACTTTCCAGCCCTCAGAATAGCTAGAGTCAAAGGATGGCAAACTCCACTTGCCAGCCTCCAGCCAATGGAAAGTCCTTAAAATGCTTCACCAAGCTTTTCACTTGGGAAAGGATAAAACTTGTCAATATGCCCAGAGATTGCTTTCAGGAGAGAACTTATTCAAAACAGTCAAACAAGTTGTTAAGGCTTATGAAGTCTATATTAAAGATATCTCCTCAACAGAGAGCTTCTTCCTCTTTGAACCCAAAGGGTGGGAATCTATTCAAGGGAGATCTGGCAGACAAACTTCACCCACATGTCAAAACCAAAGGGCATCCAATGCCTTCTGCTATGGGTGGGTACTTTAAGAGTCTTTCTTTTCATGGGCTATGTAATTGGCACACCTAGTCAAACCAATCGCCTGTAAATCAATCATCACCTATGTAAATCAATCACTGCCTCCTCAAGCCACTGTAAAAAATCAATCATGTTCTGCCGCAAATCAAAGACCCTCTCCTGGGCAACGCACATTCTCAGAATGAGGAAGCTTTTTTTTCTTTCTCTTCTTTCTGTTAAACTTTCTGCTTCTAAACCCACTGCTTGTGTGTGTGTTTGTGTCCTGAATTCTTTCTCAATGCAAGACTAAGAAGCATGGGTAGATGCCCAGACAACAAAGACATTTTATTTAGGGGTTCTCATCTGGGATCAGGATCAGAACAGAAGAAACATCAGATTGGTGAGTATGGAGTGAACCTCAAATCTGTCTTCTAATCTCAAGGCTTTCTTCAAACCAGTTTTATTCACAGAGGTCCTAACCATCATGTGAGGCTGGGAGAAGTCTGATGCAACTGAGGATTACTGTCCAGGGCACACTGTGGCATTATTCAAAGGCTTCTGGACTGAACCCAGCCTCTGACAGCCCGTCTGAGTGTTGGTAAAGGATCTTCAGCTATCCTGTCATAAAATTTTCCTTTGTTTCTCTCTGGTGTCACCATATGTCCTATTCTCTCTGTGTGTGCAATGTGTGGGAAGTTTTACAGTTCAGAGAAACACTTCTGTTAGGAAAGATTGGCAAATGCCTCAGGCAGTAACTCAATAAGCATCTCTGTCCTCTAGTGAGCACATGGTATTTCTAAGCCAACAGTGCCACCTAGTGAAAAATAGAAATTCTCTTCGTGAGACACTTTGTCAGTCCTTTACCATAACACTGCAGTTTCCTCCTTTTTGTGCTGCTAGAAAATCCCCTTCTGTGAATGGGAAAGCTCTGCCTTCAATAATTAGGAGTAAAACGTTCTCCATAGCCAAGTTTTAGTTCTGATACTGTCCCATTAGCAGGAAAAATCATCGTTAGGTCCCTACCTTCATTTAAGGCACCTAGTCTGTCTCCAGTTATAACAGTACTTAATTAGCAAGGAGAACTTTAAGTTTATAAATTAATCAGAAACACTTTTCTAAGGGTGAATGTTTTATCATGAGCCATAATAGCAGGCAATCTAGCAATTTTTTTTTGTTAAAGAAACCTTGCCCAAAGGTGACTATTACAGTCTCTGCAAAGATTCATTTTTTGCGGAGCCAGGAAGATCACACAAGTTTAGAAAGTCAAAGGGGATCACAGGTGGATAAACTAAGGTTGCATGGGTAAAGCATGGTTAATCCCATCACTTAGTTCATCTGGTTCCATGGTTTGGAAAGACACACATACAACCATGGGCAGCACATTTAACATGGTGCTGGGACCCAGGAAACAAGAAAAGAGAATGGTCAGGGAGACACTCATAGTGTCTTCCGCTCCACCCTGGGTCACAATGAAAGCAGGAAAGCTAAAAAGATGTTTTTATTCTCACTTTTTCTAGATGAGTAACAGACCATCTTTACCTTGCACCCCTCTGGAGTGCACTGTGAAACACTAGAACTTCTTTAACCTCTGGACTTTGAAGAGAAAAGCAACTCATTTTCTTTTGCACAAGGGCATGGCATTTTTACTGAACCTTTGCAAGCATTGTAAAATCAACCCCGCTATTTTAACAGGTATATTAGGCAGACTATAGAGAAAAATCCTCCAGAATTAGAAAAGCAACTTTCAGGGGAACCATCTGAGAACTCCCCTTATTTGGGGCCACCTCAAGGGTCTTATTACGAGACCCTAGGGAAGTAAAGGAAGACTCAGGCCAATTTTCTGACAACTTCAATAGGTTTATAGAAGGTTTTCAGAATTTAACTGAAGTGTATCACCTCACATGAAAGGATGTTATGCTGCTTCTAAACCAAATCCCAACCACAGCTGAAAAGCAGGCAGTTCTGCAGGCAGCAGAGATTTCCAGAAATGAGCAACAAATCTCCTACAATACATCAAAAGGGAAGAAAGGAGACAGGAAATGTGAAGAAATAGCAGAAACATCATTTCAAATAGGAGGTGAAGCAGTTCCTCTTGACAACCCTGATTGGAACTTCAGTAGCTCTGCAGGTGAATGGAAAAGGAAACACTTTTTAATATGCATTTTAGAAGGTCTAGAAAGAACTAAGGCCAAATTTCTTAATTGTTCTAAACTGTCTATGATAGACCAAAAGCCAGACGAGAATTCTGCAGGCTTTATGGAAAGGCTGAGAGAGGCACTAATAGAGCAAACCTCCTTATCCCGATTCGGTCAAGAAACAGCTCATTCTAAAGGACAAGTTTATTACACAGTCAGCTTCTGATATTAGAAGAAAACTACAGAAGCAAGCTATAGGACCAAATAGTACTTTAAAGAACCTCCTGAAGGTGGCCACTTTGGTCTTTTATGATAGAAACCAAGAGGAGGACCCTGTAGTCCCAGCTGCTCAGGAGGCTGAGGCAGGAGAATCGCTTGAACCTGGGAGTCGGAGGTTGCAGTGAGCCGAGATTGCACCACTGCACTCCAGCCTGGGCCACAGAGCGAGATTCCATCTCAAAAAAAAAAAAAAAAATTTGTGAATTCATTTTTTTTGGTATTCTTGGTATGTTTTTGTGGTGTTTCTTGATGCAGAAGTTTATAAGTATCCACATGCTATTCTGTCTATCAAATTGGGACCTGCAACTTAGTCTTGCCTTCTAGTCGCCACTTTCCATCTCTCTCAAAGGCAGTCTTTTAACTTAGCTACTGTTTCTTAGCTATAATTACTGAGTTCAGGGTGGAGCCCATTAAGAAATATTCTCTATGCCTGGACTCAAAAAAAATTCTGTATGTCTGGACTCAGTATGGATAAATCTTAAAAAGGGCAAGCCTACTTTACCTAAGGGTCTACTTTTACAAATACCTTATTTAAGATATATATATATATATATATATATATTTTTTTTACCTTCAAGGAGGGATAATGACTAAGAAAAAGGTTGATAGATTGATTTAATTTTTGTTATAAATTAGTCTTTTATTTACCTTTTAAAAGATTATCTTTTAAAAAACAATAAATATATTAAAAATATATTTAAAATAGTAAAATCTTTTTTTTTTTTTTTTTGAGACGGAGTCTCGCCCTGTCGCCCAGACTGGAGTGCAGTGGCACAATCTCGGCTCACTGAAAGCTCCACCTCCCGGGTTCACGCCACTCTCCTGCCTCAGCCTCTCCGAGTAGCTGGGACTACAGGCGCCCGCCACCACGCCCGGCTAATTTTTTTGTGTGTGTTTTTAGTAGAGACAGGGTTTCACCGTGGTCTCGATCTCCTGACATCGTGATCTGCCCGCCTCGGCTTCCCAAAGTGCTGGGATTACAAGCGTGAGCCACTGCGCCTGGCCGTAAAATCTTTTTAGAAGCCGCTGCACATCAGCAGTCAAGCCTAGATGAGGCTAAGTAGGGAGACTTTCTTTTCAAATGCACGTACTAAAGTACAGTGTTGTTTATTTGGAATACCCCATCGTAATTTTAAATTACCTTTAGTAAAATTTTCCCATTTCTGTGTTTGCTGCTATAAGGGCCTAATACATACGCACGTAAATGTAGGCATACCTGGAAGATAAATTACTCAGTTCTTAAAAAATTGAGCATTCTGTTCTTATCTTGAAAGTTTCTTTGGCTGATATCATTCTGATAAACTTAGCCAATGATTCTTTTCTGCCTAAAAAAACACAAGAATGGGAAACCAAGGGGATAAAACACAACCACGTCTGCCAATTTACAGACATCAAAGTTTACACTCCTTGCATTATTGCCATTTACTACTGATTTCTACCTGACCCAGTGAGATGTCATAGGCCTCTAATAGAATCCAAGCCAGTTAATTATCAGATCCAATCTGATCCTGGATCCAGTCCAGTTTCTGTGCTGACTTCTTCATCAAGTTTGAATTCTAAATTCGCTAAAACTCAGAGAGTTCAAAACACAAATCCATGACACTTTGGAATCCAAGAAAGAACTTACCATGCCCCCTAGTTGCTGCAAGACAGCAACGAACACAATAAGCCATTGTTTGGTCACTTGGTGTTTCTGGGGGTTGCTAGAGGTTACTTCAGAATTTGCTTCTAGTTCAATCTGTTAAAAAAGCCTTAAACAGAATCTATCTATCTATCTATCTATCTATCTATCTATCTATCTATCATCTATCTATCATCTATCTATCATCTATCTCTATCTATCTATCTATATCTATACATATATATATATATATATATATATTTGACATGGAGTTTCATTCTTGTCCTCCAGGCTGGAATGCAATGACACATTCTTGGCTCACTGCAACCTTCGCCTCTCAGGTTCAAGCAATTCTCCTAACTCAGCCTCCCAAGTAGCTGGGATTACAGGTGCCCACCACCACGCCTGGCTATTTGTGTGTGTGTGTGTGTGTGTGTGTGTTTTTAGTACAGACAGCATTTCACCATGTTGGCCAGGCTGGTCTCAAACTCTTGACCTCAGGTGATCCACCCACCTTGGCCTCCCAAAGTGTTGTGATGACAGGCGTGAGCTACCGTGCCCAGCCAAACAAAATAAATTTAACAGAGTTTAATCAAGCAAAAAATTATTCACTAATTTTGCAGTCTGGTGAGCCAGAGTAGGCTCAGAGAAATTTCCAAGCAGTCACACTGTTGGAGGCATTTAAACTAGAACAATTTCACTATGAATAGGGGATGGAACAATTTCACTATGAATAGCACTGAGACCTGTTGGGCTGCATTCACAAAAAGTTAGGCATTCTTAGTCATAGGATGAGATAGGAGTTCAATAGGATTGGTATCACAAAATACAGGTTATAAAGACCCAACTGATAAAACAGAATGCAATAAAAAAGCCAGACAAAATCCATCAAATTCAAGATGGTAATGAAAGTGACCTGTAGTCATCCTCACTGCTGATTATACATTGATTGTAATGCATTAGCATGTTAGAAGAAACTCACTGGTGCCATGATAGTTTACAAATGCCATGGAAATGTCCAGAAGTTAAACTACATAGTCTAAAAGGGGGAAGAACTGTCAGTTCTGGAAATTGCTCACTCCAGTCATGGAAAACGCACAAATATTTCACCCCTTGTTTAGCATATAATCAATAAATAACTATAAGTATACTCAATCAAGCAGCCCATGCCATTGTTCTATCTATAGGTAGCCATTCTTTTACTTCTTCACTTTCTCAATAAACCTGCTTCTACTTTATAGACTCACCCTAAATTCTTTCTGTTTGTTTGTTTGTTTTTTAGTTGGAGTCTTGCTCTGTCACCCAGGCTGGAGTGCAGTCGCACGATCTTGGCTCACTGCAACCTCCGCCTCCCAGGTTCAAGCAATTCTCCTACCTCAGCCTCCTGAGTCACTGGGACTACAGGCATGCACCACCATGCCCAGCTAATTTTTGTATTTTTAGTAGAGATGGGGTTTCTCCATGTTGGCCAGGATAGTCTCAATCTCTTGACCTTGTGATCCATCTGCCTCAACCTCCCAAAGTGCTGGGATTACAGGTGTGAGCCACTGCACCTGGCTGACTCACCCTAAATTATTTTATGTGTGAGATTCAAGAACCCTCTCCTGAGGTTTGGATTGTGATCCTGTTGCAGGATGCAGAGGACTAGAGAGACTAGTATGGGTGAATAAAGGAGGATACTTATTTTAAGGTACACACTGGCTCAGTGGATTCACATCTAAAAAGCTGAGCCTTGAACAAAGACAGAGTGGGTTTTTTTTTTTTTCCAGGGGAGGAAAAAGAGTAAGTTTATTTTACATAACTGACGGAAAAATAAATTCAAGAAATAGTAAATAGAATTTAATATGGTCTCATGCGCCCTGAAGGAGGTGGTGCCCAGTTTGGAGGGGTAATTGCTATGTCCAAGTAATCTCCTATCTGGAACTTCTGCGACTGCAGGGTCATGGAATTATCAGTCCCTTTTCTGCCAGACATGGTGCTGCCAATCTCCTTAACTCGATAGCCAAGTCTTTTAACATCTGTAAAAACGATTGCAAAATTGAAGTGAGTGCTCTTCTTTCTAGCTTCTGGGTAGACTTCTTTTACTAAGCTTGTCAGTTCTTTCAAGGTTGCATCCATCCAAGTGTAGATCTGCAACTCGCTGGACGGTACATTTCCCCGGGAGAACTCGTCCATTCAGTGGTGGCAGCCGTTATTGGTGGTGAAAACCCGTAGCAACAGTGGGCATGTCTTCTCATGGTCGATCGGCTTCTCTGGCTCCTTCTTAATTTCCTCCTGGGTAACACGCGACTCCACCACCATCTTTCTCCTACAGCCCGCGAGACGCTCGCCCTGACCTCCGACCCCTGCAGCAAGCGTGAGCACCCAGAGTGGGGTTTTTATAAGTGGGCTTACAAAAGCAAAACAAAAGCAGTTAATCATATAGTGCATAACCTGTGGCCTTGCATAGCTGGTGGCCTTGTAGCTGCATCAAAAGAAAAACAAGAACTGGCTAAATACAGACATTTATAAAACATAGTCATGCTTAAGGGGCAAAGGAAAGGAGTAACAATAAAGGAGTTTGTCTTTTTGTTTTTCTTCAACCTTGCTCTGGAGTAGCGGAGTTTCTGGAGTCTATTCCTTGGCCTTGGCTTTTTGGAGAGCACTATCTTATAACTGTCTTGGAAGTGAGCTGCTAAGCAGAGGAAATCTAGTTTCTTTTTCTTTTTAACCCTTACTACAATCCCTTTCTGGTCACAACATAATGGAAGAATATTTATGCACAGATAAAAAACCTGAAGTACAGGAAAGAAAAGTGAGTTACAGAAAGAGCTGGATTAATTAGAGCTTGGCATTTGCTTTATTTAGACACGAATTAAAGAGTTGGCCTCTTTTGATTGGCCAAAATTTGATAACTGGAACAAAACTAAGTTACACTTTATTTACACTTTCAGTTGGGTTTCAGTTTACCATCTTGAAGAAACCCTCAGGCTCAATTCAAAACACATAAAAAGGCAGCTTTAGGTTAAACTTTATTTAACAACAGATTTAATATGTCTGCAAATGCTTTTCATCTCTTTTTGATATTTGGAGGCTATTCATGATTTTCAACACTGACTAAAACTACTGTGCCTGAAACAAACTCTAACCTTGATATCAAGTGACTTATAGACAAATCTGCTAAAAGGATATTTTACTCTGCTGAAATTTAGAAAAAATAGCTGAGTACATCTTGAAGTTGTCTTTTGATTTTTAAAATAGCAGAGCTGCTTTTTAAGATTCTAAAGTCAGAAGCAGCCATGAGGCAATTCTCAGCAGCACACATGAAAATCACACACAGTGAATGCATCTTTCACTCTGAACCAATTGTTTTCTCCCGAGTCTGCATGTAAAAATCACCTGGGGGAGACGCTCTAAAAATCTTCCCAATTCAAATCAACACACCCCAATTAAATCAGAATCCCTGGAGTGGAACCTGGGCAACAGTGTTGTTTAAATATCTCAAGGTGATGACAGAGTACAGCCAAGCTCAAAGCCACTGCTTTAAACCAACACTTTTTAGAATTACCTACTTGCCAATTAATTCTCAAATAAATAAAAAATTGTTTGCCACTAAGTCACGGTCTTTCAGTCTTACCAGTGTTATCGAATTACAACTTTTTTCAGAACCAACCTTGCTATTGTTTCTGTTCCTGGTTCAACCTGGTGCCATGGATACTGCACATTATGTGCAGGGCGCTGTGCTGGGTGCCCTGGCCTTGGCGATTATTACTGTGAGAAAAACATTTTCTTAAATTTAAAAAAGTTGCATTTCCCCAAAACAAACATTACATGTACCCAAATTAAGAAAAAAATAAAAATACCTATGATTCACCCAAGGTTAGAGCTTTTTTTTTGAGATGGAGTCTTGCTCTGTCCCCCAGGCTGGAGTGCAGTGGTGCCATCGCGGCTCACTGAAAGCTCCACCTCCCAGGTTCACACCATTCTCCTGCCTCAGCCTCCCCAGTAGCTGGGACTACAGGTGCCCGCCACCACGCCCGGCTAATTTTTTGTATTTTTTAGTAGAGATGGGGTTTCACCATATTAGCCAGGATGGTCTCGATCTCCTGACCTCGTGATCCACCTGCTTCAGCCTCCCAAAGTGCTGGGATTACAGGCTTGAGCCACCGCACCTGGCCGGTTAGAGCTTTAATAGTCCCCTTTGAATATTAACATCTGTATGATTGTGTCCTGAGTGAGTGTGTTCCACCAGAAAACAAACAAACAAAAAACAAAATCCTGCCATTATTCTGATATACTGAGTTAGCATTTTTGTACAAGTAGGTACTATTTAATTTTTTTATTAATATGTAACACGCATACAGAAATACATGCACAAAGCATTTATTCATGTAAAGCTCAATAAATTGTCACAAAAAATACACCTGTGTAATAAAAAGATAAAACTAGGCCTGGTGCAGTGGGTCACTCCTGTAATCTTTGTATTTTGGAAGGCCGAGGCCTGCAGATCGCTTGAGCTCAGGAGTTTAAGACCAGCCTGGGCACCATGGTGACACTCTATCTCTTCTAAAATAAAATACCAAAAAACAACCAGGCATGGTTGTGCACACTTATTTTTTTTTTTAAAAAGAAAATTTTATGCTTTTATTTTTCCGTGATTACAAACACAACTGAATATCAAATGTACAAAGTAAGAATTATACAGGAAAAAAAATCAGATACGTTCATATATATATCACCTTTTCAAGGCTATTTCCATCCAGAATAACCTTGGTTTGCCAGGGCGAATAGAAAGAAGTCACAAAATCGCCTTTAGTCAAATTTGTGTGTTTGCTTTCTTCTATAATTCCAATACCTCCACCATCGATGACTTGAGATAGCTGCCAAGGTGTTATATAATCAGTGCCAGTGTCTTCATTCATTCTGCAACGAAGGCTGTCACTTCACACTTGGAAGGTTGCACAGCGGCCAGCAGAGGCGCTCCTCACTTCCCAGACGGGGCGGCCGGGCAGAGACTCTCCTCAGGTCCCAGACGGGGTGGCCAGGCAGAGGCGCTCCTCACTTCCCAGACGGGGTGGCCAGGCAGAGGCGCTCCTCACTTCCCAGACGGGGTGGCCGGGCAGAGGGCTCCTCACTTCCCAGACAGGGTGGCGGGCAGAGGCGCTCCTCACATCCCAGACGATGAGCACCCAGGCAGAGATGCTCCTCACTTCCTAGATGGGGTGGCGGCTGGGCAGAGGCTGTAATCTTAGCGCTTTGGGAAGCCAAGGCAGGCGGCTGGGAGGTGGAGGTTGTAGCGAGCCGAGATCACGCCGCTGCACTCCAGCCTGGGCAACTTTGAGCATTGAGTGAGCGAGACTCCATCTGTAATCCCAGCACTTTGGGAGGCCAAGGCGGGCAGATCACTGGAGGTCAGGAGTTGGAGACCAGCCTGGCCAACTGGGCGAAACCCCGTCTCCACCAAAAATACAAAAACCAGCCAGGCACGGTGGTGTGCGCCTGCAATCCCAGGCATTCGACAGGCTGAGGCAGGAGAATCATGGGAGCCTGGGGCAGGGAGGTTGCAGTGAGCCGAGATCATGCCGCTGCACTCCAGCCTGGGCAACAGAGGGAGACCGTCTCAAAAAAAGGAAGGAGGGAGGGAGGGAGCGAGGGAGGGAGGGAAGGAGGGAAGGAAGGAAGGAAGGGAGGAAGGGAGGGAGGGAGGGAGGGGTTGTGCACACTTATGGTCCTAGCTCCTCGGGAAGCTGAGGTGGGAGGATCATTTGAACCTGAGGGGCGGGGGTTGCAGTGAGCCAAGATCACACCCCTGCACTTTATCCTGGGTGAAAGAGTGAGACCCTGTCTCAAAATAAAATAAAAGTAGCCTCATCCATGCCCCAACAATTGCTTTATCCTTTCTTCTCCAACAATAGCCGTAATCTTAAGAGCTAACATTATAGATTAATTTTTTGTTTTATTACAGAAAATTTCTAACGTGCAAAACAAACAAAACACATATTGTTGAGGCTTCATGACAACCACAATAGACTTGTCACGAAGCCTCAACAACAACTAATCTTGTGCCATTCTGGTGTCATCTACACTTCTCTACTTCAGTCAGTCCTGGTCAATCCGTTGGCCACCCTCCATTATTTTCTTTAGTTTTGTTTTTTTTGTGAGGTCAAGTGTACATACATTGAAAGGCACAAATCCTAACTGAAACATTTTGACAGATAGATACACTCATATAACCTTCATATCTTTTAAGAATGAACTGAATATTGTTCTGTTCTAGTGATACAGCATAAAATAGAATGATGAATGTTTTTTCATTCTCAGATAATTCCTTCAGGCTTTTCTTTCAGACAATTTTGCTGTCACAAGAGGCTATTTTCTTGATTTTTTTTTTTTTTTTTTACCATTGGTTCATTTTGCCTGACATCATACAATATGTACTATTTCATTTTCAGCTTGTCTCATTTAGTAGGTTTATGAGATTCATCCAGGATGTTTGCTTCAGTAGTTTGTTTCTTTCTATGACTATTCTCTTGCATGAATGAGTTACAATTTTTCCATCCACTTTCCTAGAGATGGACACTTGGGTTTTTTCCTACTTTAAGCTATTATGACTAAAAGGTTTATAAACATTATCGTACAAATACTTTTTACTATATAATTTTATTCCTTTATGAACATTTAAGTGACACCTCTTTACTTTTTTTCATGGTTTCTCCAGGTATTACAATATGCATCTTTAACATATCACAATCTACCTACAGTTAATACTGTACTATTTTAATAAATGTAAAATATGAAGGCCTTACTGTTACAAAGTTTGAAGTACCTCCTTCTATTTTTTGTACTATTTATAAATTTTATGTCTATGCATTATATATGTCACAATACTGGGTTATAACATTTGTTAAATAGTCATAAGTCTTATAAAGAAATTAGGAGAAAATGATGTTCATTAATATTTAGGGGCAAATATTTTGAGGCTATGTAAATACACTGTTTCTCTTTTAAATTTAAATTCCACAATTTTTGTGTTCTTCAGTACATCTTGTCTACAGTAATTATTACTGTGGTGTCCTAGTTGTGATTTTCTATTTTGTGTTATCCATCTACATTAATTAGTACTTGGAATTCTATAAAAAAGATTTTCTTTCTATCTCTATTTCTATTTATTTTTTCTAGATCTGTATGGACTTATGAATATTTCTTTTATTCTCAGGTTTATAATCCAATCCTATTATTACTTATTTTGTTTCTCACGTTGTTCCGGCTTGGGCTACTGGAAAGTCTTTCAGGTTGACTTCCTCTGACATGTCTTTTTTTTTTTTTTTTGTTTTGAGACGGAGTCTTGCTCTTTCACCCAGGCTGGAGTGCAGTGGCGTGATCTCGGCTCACTGCAGGCTCCGCCCCCCGGGGTTCATGCCATTCTCCTGCCTCAGCCTCCCGCGTAGCTGGGACTACAGGCACCTGCCACCTCGCCCGGCTAATTTTTTGTATTTTTAGTAGATACGGGGTTTCACCGTGTTAGCCAGGATGGTCTCGATCTCCTGACCTTGTGATCCGCCTGCCTCGGCCTCCCAAAGTGCTGGGATTACAGGCGTGAGCCACCGCGCCTGGCCTGACATGTCTTTTTCTGATGTTCATAAAGCACTTTTTTAACTTTCTGGCTTCACAAGATACTCTACCTTAACTTGAATGTTCCACTCCACTGCTAGAATTATCTAATTTTTATAAACAGTCTTGCATCCTTTTATTAAAGAATAGTACTTAGAAACCATGATATGAGAACCAGGTGTGCTCATTAATACTGGGATGTCACTGCTTCTGAAACCTCTCAGCAGACAGAGTTTGAAAATTTACATATTAATATAGATTCATGTAGGAACACCTCTCCTTTCTCTCTCTCTCTCTCTCTCTCTCTCTCTCTCAGTTGATATATTATGAGACATGCATTTATCTAAATATTCCCAACTCTGGTCCAGCACCACAGGGTCTGTTCTAGAATTCTCCCCCTCTTTTTTTTTTTAACTTCAGAGAAAAGCAGGCAGTAATGACCTTATGTATAGTGTGTTTACACACACACAAAGACACATACACACACACACACTAACAGAAAGAGTAGTTTTAAAAATTGCTAATCTTTATTCTTATAAACAAACAGTACTAACCAGAATACAGTGTTTGTGTTCAGTTCTTGAGTTTTGCAGTATTCAATGAAAACACTGTTTTTCAAAGTGATATACATCAAGACCTTTCATTCCAATCTTCTAAAATAGTGTTAGGTTAGATAATACATTTTTAGTAAGGCTAAATTCTATTTTTTACTGCCTGCATTTTATCAGAATTTCCTCAAAATCACAGTTTATTTTTTAATTTGCTGAAAGGAAAATTTATTCTTTGTGATGTACAGTTCCACGAAGTTTGACAACTGTCTGGAGTCATGTCCTCATCTCCACAGTACCACATAGAACTCTTTATTACCCCCAAAATCATCTAATGCTTCCCATTCATAGTTAACTTCTACCCTCACCTATTCTTTGGCAACCAGTGATTATGCTTTAGTTGTTGTTGTCTTCCTCCTCCTCCCCCTCCACCCCTTCCTCCTCCTCCCACTCCCCCTCCTCCTTCCACTCCCCCCCTTCCACTCCCCCCCCCCCCTTCCTTCTTTCCTTCTTTCTTTGTCTCCTCCTCCTCCTCATGTAGGGAGGTCTTGCTATGTCTCCAGGCTGGCCTCAAAATCCTGAGCTCAAACAATCCTCTCACCTCAGCCCCACAAAGTGCTGAGATTACAGACTTAAGCCATCAAGCCTGGCCTGATTATTATCAATGCCTATAATTTCTTTTTCTACAATGCCATAAAATTGAATCATATAATATGTAGCCTTTTGGATCATCCTTTCTTCACTTAAAGAAATGCATTTCTGACTCCTTCATACTGTGATGTGAATCAATAGTTTGTTTCTTTTTGTTGACAACTGGGATTCTATTCTATGGATAACCCACAGTTTGTTTATTCATTCACCTGAAGAAAAGTATCTGGTTTACATCTAGCTTTTTGCAATTACAAATAAAGTAGACAATAAACATCCACAAAAAGGTTTTCATTTTAACATTAGTTTTCTGTTTGCTTTAGTAATGACCTAGGAGTGGGATATTTTGGTAACCTAATAAGTGTATGTTTAACTTTATAATAAACCACTGAACTGTTTTTCAAAGTTATTGCAGGAGCTTATATTTCTAGTTCTAGTTGCTCCAAGTCCTCGCCAGGGCTAAGTCTTGGCAATTCGTCTCTGCATGGTTGTCATTCTCATGACTGTGTGCTGTTTCATTGTGGTTTATGCTTTATTTTTTCCCATTAATATTGGGAAGCCCAAAATATATAATCAATGCAGGAAGAAATGTATAGAATTCCCTGGTGTAAGCCTTGGATTCTGGAAACTGACTTCTAGAAATCTGCTATGCAATTAGCGCTTTGCAAACATTAAACAAATACTTTTTTTTTATTAGCACAAACACATTTATTTATTAACCAAAGGGATGATCCTAATTAATCCAACACACTTTGAAATAGCTGCATGTAAAATGTTTGTGATAAAGATAATTGAACACAGTAATGAAAAAAAAAAAGAAAGAAACATTATGGAGATTTGCTCATTGAACTGAGCTTGGTCATTCTCTTAGTTAACTCCTGTCCAAAGTGATGATGGAATTTTTATTCTACTTTTTCATAGATCCGATTACAGGTGACATTGTTCATGACACACTCCACCACTAATTTCCCATCTTTCAATTTTCTGGTTATTGTGCTTTCCTTCCCATCCCACTCCTGATGCTGAACCAATGCACCATCTGTAAAGTTGCAGACAGTCTGAGTTTTTCTGCCATCAGCTGTTGTTTCTTCAAACTTCTCTCCCAGGGTACAAGAAAACTGTGCTGTTTTCAAAGTGCTCTCAGTTTTTATGGTGAGGTTTTTGCCATCACAAGTGATGATACAATCTGGCTTGGCCATTGCCCCCATTTTTCGCAAAGCTTTTCCCACTCCTAGCTCCTTCATGTATTCATCAAAGCCTTTGCTGTCCACCAGGCGCCATCTTCCTTCCAGCTGCTGAACTGTGGCCATGGTGGGTGCGGGCGGGCTGGCGTGCAGAGAGGGGTCTGCGTCGGCGTGGCAGCGTGCTGTGTCAACAAATACTTTATAGTTTATTCTCTGTGGTTCTCTCTCTTTTTTCCTTCTTTTTTTTTTTTTTTTTTTTTTTCTTTGAGAGAGTTTCTCTCTGTCACCCAGGCTGGAGTTCAGTGGCGTAATCGCAGCTCATTGCAGCCTCGACAATCCGTGCTCAAGCTATTCTCTCACCTCAGCCTTCTGAGTAACTGGGAGCTTTCCGCGGGCGGAGTGGCAGGTGCCGCGCCGGGGGTGGTCATGGTGGAGTGGGCGTCCCTGCTCGGCGTCCTGCCTCTCTGGTTACCGCCTCCTTCCCGCACTCTGTCGGGGGCTAGTCCCCGGCAGGTGTTTGGGGAGGGTGGTGGGGTTTGCTGAGTCGCGGGCGTAGGAGGGTTGTGGTCCGGCGGCCCCTGTTCCAGGCGTGGCCGCGCGGACTTGGGGGTGGCCGTCCGGTCCGCGGCGGGAGGTGGACGGGACAGGCCTGGCGCCCTTCCGCCTCTTTCCGCCGCCCGGGAGACCAGCCGACCTCGGGGGAGAGGTGGGAAGGAAGGTCAGTGGACTCAGACTCAGGCCGCAAGCGCCACACTCGGCCTCTTCCTGCGGCGGCCGCGTTGACCAGATGTCGGCCTCGAACCGACAGCCTGAAAGGTTTAAGGTGGACCAGGTGGTTCTAGCCGGCAGCAGCACCGCGTGTGTCCAGCAGAGGGTGGGATCCCGGCTCACTGCAGCCTCCACATTCCAGGCTCGCCCAGGTGATCCTCATATCTGGGCTTCCCAAGTACTTGGGACTACAGGGATCTTCTTCCTCTGTTTTTTGTTTTTTGTTAATTTATTTGTTTGTTTTTTTTTTGCCTGTTTCCATTTCGTTTCCACAGTACTTTGAGTTGCTGTTTTATTTTTTTGTTGCTATTATTTTCTCTCTCTTTTTAAAATTTCTTATGCTCCTTGCACACTGAAGTTGCTGTTGTTTTAGATTTACTTTTTTTTTTTTTTTGGAGTGAGGTCTTCTCACTCTGTCACCCAGACTGGAGTGCAGGTTCGTGATCACTGCTCACTGCAGCTTTGACCTCCCTAATTGGGACTTACAGAGATTGCCCTCCAGCCTGGGTGATGGACACCCTGTCTGAGAAAGAGAAACAGGGACAGAGACTGGTTAAAAACACACACATACACACACATTTAAAAAAAATTAAGTACAATTAATTGTTATCTTGATTACATTTTACTTTTGTTCACTCCCACTTATTTTGTTTATTTATTTAATTATTATTATTATTTTGAAACAGGGCCTCATTCTGTCACCTAGGCTGCAGTACAGTAGTACAATCTTGGCTCACTGTGGCCTTAAACTTTTGGGCTCAAGCCATCTTCCCGGCTCAGCCTCCCTGCAAGTAGCAGAAACTACAGGCATGTGCCACCACTCCTGGCTAATTTGTGTTTTATTTATTTATTTATTGTAGAAATGAGGTTCCACTATGTTGCCCAGGCTGGTCTAGGCTAGTCTCAAAGTCCTGAACTCAAGTGATCCATCCACCTTGGCTTCCCGAAGTGCTGGGATTACAAACGTGAACCACCATGCCTCGCTATCTATCTATCTATCATCTATCTATCTATCTATCATCTATCATCTATCTATCTATTATCTATCTATCTATCTATCATCATCTTTTTAGTAGACATGTGGTCTCCCTATGTTGTTCAGGCTCTGGTCAAATATATTTTTTAACTTTAATTATTATTATTATTTTTTAATAGAGATGTTGTTTCACTAAGCTGCCCAGGAGAATCTCAAACTCCTGGGCTCAAGCTATCCTCCCACCTTGGCCTCCCAAAGTGCTGGGATATAGCCATGAACCACCACACTCTGCTCTATCTACCTATCTATTCCTTTAGCAGAGACACGGTCTCACTATGTTGTCCAGGCTCTGGTTATATATATTTCTTTTTAAATTTCAATTATTATTATTGTTTTAATAGAGATGGGGTCTCGCCACCTATCCCAGGATGGTCTCGAACTCATGGGCTCAAGTGATCTTCCCCCCTTGGTCTCCCAAACTCCTGGAATTACAAGCGTGAGCCACCTGGTTATATTTTTGATGTGTTGATTCTTTGCAGTTCGTGTTCCAGTCCAGATGCATAGTGACAGTACAGGGATTGAAAACAAAAATTTTGACACAGATCAATCTCACGAACTTACCTTTCCTTTCTAGTAGCACAAGCCTCATCAAGTGAAGCGCTCCTAATCTCTGGTGGTTTTAAATATTGTAGAAAGCATTGCCCTATTTTACTCTGTGCACTGAAGATTTTGTCTAGTTCTGGAATACAGATAAATCTAGATGTCTGTTCTTGATCAATCACAAGAAAATCAATACATCTTTTTCCTTATTCTACTTCCCTTTCTTGAAAGGGAGGGCCTTGATTTGCGTTGCTGCCTGTAGACAGCTATTTTTCTAATTTTTGTTGAAATTGGGAGAAGACGGAGCCTGACAAGGCTGCAGGGCTGTGAGGCCCTGCCCCTCAACTAAAAAAAATATTTAGGGGTACATATGCTTGTTTGTTACATGAGCATACTGCATTCTGCAGGGGAGTGGGTTCCAGTGCATCCAGTACCCACATAGCAAATGTTGTATCTGATAGGTGATTTTTCATCCCTCATCCCCCTCCCACCCTCCTCTCTTTTGGAGTCCTGAGTGTGTGTGCGCTGTTTAGCTCCCACTTATAAGTGAGAATATGAAGTATTTGCTTTTCTACTTTGGAGTTAGTTCACTGAGTATAATGGCCTCCAGCTCCATCCATGTTGCTGTAAAAGACACGAAATCATTCCTTATGGCTGCACCACTGGATAATTTTAGCTTTGTTATTGGTCTCCCTCCCTCCCTCCCTTCCTTCCTTCCCTCCCTCCCTCCCTCCTTCTTTCCTTCCTTCCTTCCTCCTTCCCTCCCTCTCTTTCTTTCTCTCTTTCTTTCTTCTTTCCTTCATTTTTGTTTTCTTTTGTTTGTTTTTTTATCTCAGATTACACACACCAAAATTTATTTTTTTGAGACAGGATCTTACTCTGTCACCCTGGCTGCAGTGCAGTGGGCATGATACTAGCTCACTACAACCTCAAACCTCCTGCCTCAGCCTCCCCAGCCTCCTAAGTTGGGGCCCAGTGTGATGTGTGGGTCACCACCTTGCCAAATCTTTTTTTTTTTTTTTAAGGAGGTGGATTCACCCTCCCCATGTTGCTCAGGCTGTTTCTCAAACTCCTGGCCTATTTTAACATTCTTTTTTTTTTTTTTGGTGGGGCAGAGTGGGGCAACTGCTTCATAGCTGTTCTACATAGGGAAAATCTATTTTTATGAGAAAGAGGGAAGGAGATACTTCTTGAAACTTTCCTCTTCAAATCCAGCTTCTGGTTGTTTAAATAAGCATCTGTTGTGAAATAGAAAATATTGAAAAATAAGAACAAAGATAAAATGCACAAAATAAAGTTTCTCTTGTCATCACCAAGGCTGTCCCTTTGACCCGAAAGGGAAGTTTTAGTACTAAATCATTCCTGTCCCTGAAACCACCACTGCAAAATTATAACTGAGACAGTGAAAAATGTCTGACCTAACCAACTCCATTTTGCTTCTAACCTTCAAGCTGCCCTTGCTCATTCCTGGGAATAGGCTGAGCCACCTTTGGAAAGAACTGAGTTTATAGATTATAGTTTAAATCACAGATGATAACAACCCTTTCCCAAAACAAACCTCCTTCTTGCCTGGGGACTAGACTGCCTTCGTAGGACTAACAAATTAGTCACAAGATTAAAAATTATGGTTTAGGAGTCATGCAGCTGGAGGCTACAAGATTCTGACCCTCTCTAAACTGCTCCTAAGATCAGTGCTTGAGATATTTTGCAGACCCTGCACTTGATGGATCAGCTGCCACTACTCAGGTTGATAAACTGGCTCATATGGTCTTGTGGCCTCCACCCAGGAACTGACTCAGCACAAGAAGACAGCTTGGACTCCCTGTGATTTCACTTCTGACCTGACCAATCAGCATTCTCGACTCACTGGCTTTCCCCCACCCACCAAATTATTCTTAAAATCCGTGATCCCCAAATGTTCAGGGGGACAGATTTGAGTAATAATAAAATTCCAGTCTCCCACACAGCCCACTCTGCATGAATTACTTTCTTTGTTGCAATTCCCCTATCTTGATAAATTCACTCCGTCTAGGCAGCAGGCAAGGTTGGGTGATTACAATACTAGAGATGTACAGAATTCCATTGAGAGGCAAAAAATTTATCGGGATATTTAGTGACCTTGGCCTAGGGAGACTGCCTTATCCTTATTATAAAACGTAATGTTGAGGCAAATGGAGAGGTTTCCCTTTGGCCCTCTGAAGTTTCACTGAGAAAACAACTCATCAAAGGCAGATGAATAGGAGAAAAGGCAGACACGTTTCTGTGCACAGAGCCTTCAGAATGAAGACCCCAAGACAGTGGGGAAATTGTGTTTGGGTTTTATTTATTTATTTGTTTAAGACAGAGTTTTGTTCTGTCGCCCAGGCTGGAGTGCAGTGGCGTCATCTTGGGTCACTGCAACCTCTGTCTCCTGGGTTCAAGCGATTCTCCTGCCTCAGCCTCCCAAGTAGCTGAGATTACAGGCTCGTGCCACCACACCCAGCTAATTTTTGTGTTTCTTAGTAGAGACAGGGTTTCGCCATGTTGCCCAAGCGGGTCTCGAACTCCTGACCTCAGGTGATCCACCCACCTGTTATGGCATCAGCAGCATTATATAATATGTGTAGTTATTTCTCGAGTACCCCCCTTCCTTCTCTCTCTGTCTCTCTTTAAAATAAGCTCAGGCAGATCTAATCCATTTCCAAAGCCTGAATTCTTTTTTTTGTTTGTTTGTTTGTTTTGAGACAGAGTCTCACTCTGCTGCCCAGGCTGGAGTGCAGTCACATGATCTCGGCTCACTGCAACCTCCACCTCCCAAGTTCAAGTGATTCTCCTGTCTCAGCCTCCCAAGTAGCTGGGATTACAGGTGTGTGCCACCACGCCCAGCTAATTGTTGTAGTTTTAGTAGAGGCAGGGTTTTACCATGTTGGCCAGGCTGGTCTTGAACTCCTAACCTCAGGTGATCTGCCTGCCTCGGCCTCCCACAGTGCTGGGATTACAGGCATGAGCCACCATGCCCCAAAGCCTGAATTCTTAATCCAACATTGGATCTCTATCCCAAATCCTCTAGAGAACCAGTAAGTTGATTTCTGGACTTGGATGCCTCATAGACATTACATATTAATAATGATCCAACCCTAAAACTGGGTTTGCTTCTTCCTCATTCAACTCAGCTGTGACCCAGACTTACTGGCTCAATAAATTGTACCACTGTTCACCTAGGATACTGGGAGAGTTTACTCAATCTGTACCTCCTCATGTCCTAAACAACCCGTTACCAAGTCCTGTCCATTCTTCCTCCAATATGTATCTCCAAAAACTTCTCTCCATTTCCGCAACTACCCACAGCCCTTTGTGGAGCCACTGGCTCTTTGAAGGACGTCGGAGAATTTGTTTCAGGTTTGCAGGTATCAGGCCAAAGCCTGCTAACGTTCCTGCCCTGGATTTTGTGTAAACAAAAGTGTCTCTGCTGGGGGCATTGAGACCATACTTCTAGGTTTGGATGACTCTCTTGAAGGATGCATGGGGCCCCACAAAACTGACACCCCCAACAAGGTCAGACATCTACTACTGCATGGGCCAAGGCCTCCACCGTAGATCACTACCGTTGTGAGCCTAAACTGCCAAAGGTACCAACTCCAGGGAGACTCTTGGGAAGCCAGCCTTCCTCTGCTAAAGTTGAAAGTCACAGGAACCTCCACCCACAAGGTCCCCACTGCACTCTGAAGATGTGAAGAGTGAGTAGGACAAAGAGAAGGCATGGAGGGGAGATTTCCTGGCCAGAATGAGTCTCCTAGGCTCTGGCCACCCCACCCATGTCTCAACCCACGAGACACCACTCTCTCTCCTCCTCCTCTGTCCACAAGCCCCTGAAGCCCACACACTGCAGGTGAGAAAACCACACAGTGTGAATAGAATAGAGCCTGACACCCTCCTCATGTGAGTGTGTCCTGAGCACATAGACGGGAGGTTTGTTTGATGGTGGCATCATTGTTTATCTGCAGCTGTATCCTAGGGAAGCAATTCTCCTATTTTCTTTTTTTGTTTTTTTTTGAGATGGAGTCTCACTCTGTTGGCCAGGCTGGAGTGCAGTGGTGCAATCTCGGCTCACCACAACCTCTGCCTCCTGGGTTCAAGTGATTCTCCTGCTTCAGCCTCCCGAGTAGCTGGGTCTACAGGCACGTGCCACCATGCCCTACTAATTTTTGTATTTTTAGTAGAAAAGGGGTTTCACTATGTTGGCCAGGCTGGTCTCGAACTCCTGACCTTGTTATCTGCCCACCTCAGCCTCCCAAAGTGCTGGGATTACAGGCATGAGCCACCGTGCCAGGCAATTCTCCTATTTTGATTGAAGGGAGCAAGAGCTAATTTCAGCGGGGAGTCTATAGATAGCCCGATTCTCCCACAGGCTGCAGGCTGGAAATGAATGCGGCTTCTTGGGCAGTGGGGATTCAAATGAATATGGCTTTTTGGACAGAGGGAGTTCCTTTGGCCTTCACGTTTTCGGGAGCATCTCTCAAAGCCTCCCTTGAGGCCACAGAATAGATTCCCCCGACATTTCCTCAAGTGCCCGATGTATCCTGTCAAGCGACCCAAGGATGACACATTGAGTTAAAAAGCCCCGATGGTTATAACTGGAGATTTTAGATTCAGGCCATGCCTCACTCTGTGTCATAGAATGAGCTTTTCCAGAAGCTAAGCAGAGGCACTGGGCTCCAGAGGAAAGAAAGGGCTGAGAAAAGCACAGGCGGAGAAAAGACAACTTTTCTTACAGGGCTAAAATGCAGGGGACTTCCTTATCCTGCCGACTCAGGGAAGCCCGGCCCCTTGTGATCCATTGCTGAAAGCCACCTCATGTTTGAAAAACGGATCCACTCCCAACTTCAGTGGAAGGACATGACATGTAGCAAGAGGGATTCTGTTCCTTCTGATGTGGTCTGATGGGTGGGGCCTATGGCTGGAGCTCGCGCACACCAATGGCTCCCTCTGCATGGGGTTCCATCATCTCTACCCTGGAACATGAGCCTTGGCGAATTCTGGCTCTTAAGTCGCTGTCCAAAACCCCATCCTGTGCTCAGGCGACTCGAATGACCTTCGCTTGCACCTTTCCAGAAACGTTTCAAATCTATCCTCCATGCACGGCCACCTAAAAATGCAGAAGCACAGAACACTTGGTCGCTATTCACCTCACTGCTTTCAGGAGAGAATGCTCAAGGTCTCCTGCTGACTTTTTTTTTTTTTTTTTGACGGAGTTTCGCTCTTGTCACCCAGGCTGGGGTGCAGTGGCGCGATCTCGGCTCACTGCAACCTCCGCCTCCTGGGTTCAAGCGATTCTCCTGCCTCAGCCTCCCAAGTAGCTGGGATACAGCCGCCCACCACCACGCCAGGCTAATTTTTGTATTTTTAGTAGAGACGGGGTTTCGCCAAGTTGGTCAGGCTAGTCTCAAACTCCTGACCTCTGGTGATCCACCCGCTTCAGCCTGCCAAAGTGCTGGGATTACAGGCGTGAGCCACTGCTCCCAGTCTCTTTCTGAATCTTGACTCTGTGGGCACCGCGCCTTAGGGAGGCTCGCGTCCCTGCGCACGGGCCTTCATTAACTGAAGGGGACGTGCCACCCTGGGGGTGTTCGAGGTGTGGGAGGCCTCCCCTGCTGGCGTCCCGCCTCTCCATTTACCGCCCTCTCCCATCACCTCGCTGGGGGCTCATCCCCTGACACGGGGTCCGGGAGCGTGGTGGAAATGATCGAGGTGCAGAAGTTGGAGGGTCGTGGCCCGGCAGCTTCTGTCCCAGGGGGTGGCCGCGCGGGCCCGGGGGTGGCCATCTGGGTCCCAGCCCTTCCTTCCCTGTAGCGGGGGCGGGCGAGGTGCATCCTGTTCCACCCCTGCGCCCTTCTCCTCCCCGCCCCACTCCGGGTGGACCAGCAGACCGCGGGCAGTGGTGGGATGGTGGGCGGGCTTATGTCACCAGCCGCCCCCACTCCGCCGCCCACGTCTAAGGCTCCGGCTGGGCAGAACAGTCTCAGGTCGGGAGCGCCACACTTGGCTGTAGGGTGGACCCGGTGCGCCACTGCCCAAGGCCACTGGCTGGCTTCTCAGTCGGGCCACTGGGTCGACCAGATGTGGGCTGCGAGGCGCGAACATTGCTCTTGGCCACCAGCTCGAAATACTAAAGGTCAACCTAAATATTTAATATCAAACATTTAAATATTTACGCATGGCAGTGCCTCCTAGGTCCAGTGGAGGGGTGTGATCAGGCCTCGCTGTGGCCTTGAACCCACGCCCCTACTCTCGGGCTCGCCCAAGTGGCCCTCCCATTTCTGGGAGGAGCCGGGATTCCAGGGATCTTCCTGTGATTTTTTTTCTAGTTCCACTTCCATTTTCTTTCCTCAGTACTTTGAGTTGTTGTTTTTCCTTGTTCTCTGTCTCTTAACGCTTCTTCCTGCACATTAAAGTTGCTGTTTTGATTTCTTTCTTTCGTCTTCTTTTTCTTTCTTTTTTCTGAGTGAAGTCTTCTCACTCTGTCACGCAGGCTAGAGTACAGTTGGGTGATCACAGCTCCCTGCAGCCTCGACCTCTCTGGGCTCAGGGGTTGCTCCCGTCTCAGCCTCCCAAGTGGCTGAAACTACAGGGATCGCTTCAGCCTGGGATGTCGAGGCTGCAGTGGGCCATGATTGCGCCATTGCCCTACAGCCTGGGTAACAGAAGAACCCTGCCAGAGGGAGAGACAGGGGGTACAATTACTTGGGATCTTATTTACCTTTTGCCTTTGTTCACTCCATTAAAAAAATTAATATTGTTTGTTCTTTGTCACTTGTTATTGTTTGTTTTTATTATTATTATTTATTTTTAGTTTTAGACAGGGTCTCACTTTGTCACCCAGGCTGCAGTATAATGGCGTGATCTTGACTCACAGCAGCCTCAACCTCCCAGGTTCAAGCAATCCTCTCATTTCAGCCCCCCAACTCCCTAGTAGTTGAGACTACAAGCACACGCCACCTGCTGGCTAATCTTATTTTGTGCTTTGTACATTTTATTTTTGTAGAGACAGGGTTCCATCATGTTTTCTGTGCACAAGCAATCTGCCCACGTTGGCCTCCCAAAGTGCTGGAATTACAGGCTTGAGCCACTGTGCCTGGCTCACTCTATCTATCTATTGTCTATCATCTATCTATCATCTATCTATCTATCTATCATCTATCTATCTATCTATATCTATGTATCTGTCTACCTTTTTAGCAGAGATGTGTTCTCATTATGGTGTCCAGGGTCTGCTCATATATATTTCTTTTTTAACATTATTATTATTTTATGAGATGGAGTCTCATTGTGTTGCCCAGGCTGGAGTGCAGTGGTGGGATCTTGGCTCATTGCAACCTCTGCCTCCTGGGTCTAAGCAATTCTCCCACTTCAGCCTCCCAAGTAGCTGGGACTACAGTTGCGTACCACTATGCCTGGCTAATTTTTGTATTTTTAGTAGAGACAGGGTTTCTCCATGTTGGCCAAGCTGGTCTTGAACTCCTGACCTCAAATGATCCACTCACCTCGGCCTCCCAAAGTGCTGGGATTACAGGCATGAGCCACCGTGTCCATCCCGGTCATATTGTTTATGTGTTGATTTTTTTCGGTTTGTGTTTCAGTCCGAGTGCATAGTGATAGTACGGGGATAGAAAACAAAAATGTCGAGACAGATCAATCTCGGGAACCTGTTTTTGTTTTTTTTTTTGAGACGGAGTCTTGCTCTGTCACCCAGGCTGGAGTGCAGTGGCGCGATCTCGGCTCACTGAAAGCTCCGCCTCCCAGGTTCACGCCATTCTCCTGCCTCAGCCTCTCCGAGTAGCTGGGACTACAGGCGCCCGCCACCACGCCCGGCTATTTTTTTTTTTTGTATTTTTAGTAGAGACGGGGTTTCACCGTGGTCTCGATCTCCTGACCTCGTGATCCGCCCGCCTCGGCCTCCCAAAGTGCTGGGATTACAAGCGTGAGCCACCGCGCCCGGCCCCTGTTTTTTTTTTTTTTTTTTTTGGTTGGCTGTTTGTTTTTAGGGGCACAAGCCCCATTGAGTGAAGTGCTCCTAATCTCTGGTGGTTTTGAATATTGTAGAAAGCATTGCAGTATTTAACTCTGTGCACTGAAGATTTTTTCTAGTTCTAGAATACAGATAAATGTAGATGTATGGTTCTCGATCAATCACAAAAGATCAATAAGCCTTTTTTCTTATTCTAGTTCTCTTTCTTGAAGGGGAGGACCTTGATTCGGATTTGCTGCCTACAGACAGCAATTCGTCTACATTATTTTCTCTTCTTTTTCTTATCGGGAGGGAACTGAGCCTGAGAAAGCTGCAGGGCCACGAGCTGTTAGGTTACTTCCAATGAGAGGAAAGGCAGTGTGCGTGACAACACATTCGGAGAGAAATCTGGGGAGGTGGCAGAGCAGGAAGCACCAGGAATCTGTCTCCCCACGTAGGCAAAAGGGAAGCTGGCACAATCTGTCTGATGGAGCGATTTGGGAACTCTGGAGTCTATGGGAGGCCTGCTGCTGCCAGGGGGAAGCCAGGAAGATGCATCGTAATCAATGCCAGTTCGCGTTAGCTCTTTGTTTCCCACCCTCACCCTCTCTATGCCCCCCTCAGGCTAGAGTCACAGCGGTAGAAAGGCTTCTAAGGAGAGGTATGTGGGAAGGTTCTTCTACAAGTCAGGTTCTTTAAGCTGAGCTTATTTTATTTCTGGTCTCATGTTCACCAGAATAAAGAAGATATTCCTTAATGACTTGATGGCCTTAGTTTATTTTCTGCTCACAGGTTTGAGCTATAAAAACCAATTTTTCTTCATATGCAATACATGAAAACTATGTATGTCAGAACATGCTTCTCTTAGTGTACTCTTGGGGATATAGTTTAAACAGCAAATCAAATTTTGCATGTATGGAAATTTCTTTTTATATTACTAACAGTACAAATATCTATCAAAATCTTTACCTCTCATGTCTCTAATCTGTGTGAATATAAAGAGCATGATAGTTAGATCTGCATATAGATATTTGTAGGTAGATAAACACAAACATAAAATTATGAGTTTGTCTATGTAAATATTTATGTATACAAAATAAGTTCAAGAGAAAATAAGTTCAGAGACATTCCCCTCCAGCGAAAACTGATGTTGCAGACGTACGTTCCCCTATATGGCTCTATACCATCTCAGGCTGGAACCCAGCTATACAATGTTATGTGTAAAAATCAACAAAGCTTAGCATTGAGGGACACAGCCTGGGAAGTGAGCGTCCAGTACTGTTATGTAAGGTTTCATGGAAAGCTTGGAATTTGAAGGCTCTGCTTTTTTCTTTTCACTGTATGCCTCTGTTATTTACATCCACCATTTGGGGCCTTTCTTGATGCTTCCGCTTTCCCAAATTAGCTAATTGGCTGATTATATTTGCCTGGGCTGAGCTAATTGGCTGATTAAAATCACCTGAGCTTAGCTAATTGGCTTATTGAATTCACCTGGTCTGGATGGGTAGGAAAGGAAAATGAACTTTGATCTACTTTTCTTCTGAGGCTTTTTTTTTACCAGGCATAAGCACAAATGGACTTTAGCTAGATACAACTATATGAACCATTCTGGGTGTATATGTGTCATTATTCACATATCTTATATCGATAAATACATGTACAAAACAGAGCAAAACGAAGATAGGTAAGAGTTCATTTTTATTTTCATTCTTTCCAGACCAGGTTAATCAAACCAGCCTATTAGCTCAGTGATGATTTACCCAATCCAAGCCACATATTGCATCACATTCTTTTTTTTTTTTTGACAGAGTCTTGCTCCAGGCTGGAGTGCAATGGCGTGAGCTGGGATTACAGGCGTGCACCACAAAGCCTGGCTAATTTTTGTATTTTTAGTAGAGATGGGTTTGCAGTGTGTTGGCCAGGCTGGTCTTGAACTCCTGCCCTCGTGATCCACCCACCTCAGCCTCCAAAACTGCTGGGATTACAGGCATGAGCCACTGCTCCCGGCCACATTATTCTTATAAATGTGTAAATGTTCTTGTTACCTGGCACTCGAGTGTTTTTAATTCAGGGTCTAATTAAACCTGCTCAGTGGAATTCTAACCATACAGCTAGGACAAGTCTGAGGTGCCTGACACCAGGAACCCTAGCCTTTCTCACACAGAAACCTTAGCCTGGAGAATAAGAGCCACCATTGACACTTCAGCACATGTTCACTATCACCTGGTTGAAGTATGGCCAGGATCCAGCTTTGCATGACAATGAATGACTCCCCTGGCCTTAGTGCATTTTTATTTCCTAGAAGAAACTAGAAACAATGCTTTTTTCATATATGTTAAATGCAGCAGGTTGTATTTAAAAACATCCTTCCATATGTGTGATTCTGGATATAGTTTATAAGACAGTTAAGATTATACGTGTATAAAAGTATTTATTATACCACTATTAGAATCAATACCTATCAATACTTCCATTTTCCACATTTTTGTTCTGTATGAATATACATACAAAGCTAAATATATTTGCATATAGATATACATAGGTAGAAAGGTAAACAAAAACCCATGCAGAATTATGTATGTTTATGTGAACATTTATGTATACAAAACATGTTCTGAAAAGGCATTTTAAATGCTCTAGTATATACTAAGAACACAAATGTATACTAACTTCGGTACTCTATGGCACAATAACATCTCAAAATGAAACAGAGCCAAGCAATGTTGTTTGTATAAATGTAAAGAAAGCTTCAGGTTCAGGGGATAAGTCTAGAAAGCGAGCTGACAGTACAGCTAGGTAATGCTATACTTCCAGGCTAGCATTTCAGGCTATTGCTTTGTTTCTCACTGTATCAACATGCTATTTACATTCACTGTGTTAGGCCTGACTTGATGAATCTGCAGTCCCTATTTAGACAATTGCATAATTGGATCTGCCTGAGTCGAGCTAACTAGCTTATTAAAATCACCTGGACTGAGCTAATTGGCTGACTGGATTCACCATTTCCAAAGAGAATGTGTAGAAAAATGACCTCTGATTTACTTTTATTTTGGGGTTGTTTTAGAAAAAAATACAGATTGACATTACCTAGACATATTTACATAACCCTGTGTGTTTGTATATGTTTATCTATATATCTCATATTTATATCAAAATCTACAGAGAAATGTGTCCAATAAAACTAACTTTTTTTTCAGTATTGAAGTAAATGCTCAAGTTACAGCCCTTGGCTTTTATTCTCTTACCCTAAAAGTCACTACTTCAGCAAAGAAAACAAAAATACAAGGTTTTATTCCTATGACATACTTAAAATGATTATTTGAATTTATGAAAGCTTTAAAGACAATTATTCAGCACTTTCACATTTGAGTGAGGGCCTTTAAACTGAGGCTATTTTATTTCTGGTCCTATGTTTACCAGAAAGAGAAGGGTCACCCTTGACCTGGCAATGAATGTCTTTCACAACTTTAGTGCATTTTTGTCTTTCAGAAGTGAGCAACAAGGAATGATGCTTCCTTCATATCTGTTAAAAGCACAAAGATGTAAGTAAGAGCATAGTTCCATTTTTGCACTATTTTTTGTATAGTTTATGGGAAAGTTAAGTTTATACATCTATAAAAGCATATTTTTATGTCACTGTCATTATCAATATCTATCAATATTTCCACTTTATACATCACTATTCTTATTTTTTATTGAGACAGGTTCTCACTCTGTCACCCAGGCTGGAGAGCAGTGGCACCATGTAGGTTCACTACAACCTCTGTACCCTGGGTTCAAGTGATCCTCCCACCTCAGCCTCCCAAGTAACTGGGACCACAGGCACATACCACCACATCTGGCTCTTTAAGACCCTTGAGCTCCAGCAATCCACCCCACTCAACCTCCTGAAGTGCTAAAATTACAGGTGTGAACCACTGCACCTGGTCATACATCATTATTTTTTATAAATATAGATACAAAGATGGATGCATCTGAATATAGACATACATAGATAAACATACACACACATACAGGATTATTTGACTACATCTGTATAAATATTAATGTATACACATTATGTTGGCCAAAAGACATTTTCAATACCCTAGTATATATTATAGATAAAGATGTAGAATTACTTCTCTACTCTGACACAATAGTATTCCAGAATGAAACATAGACATACAATGTTGTTTGTTTAAATGTAAACAAAGCTTCCCTTACATGAGAAAGATTTGGGAAGATGACAGTACACGAATGTAATAGTTTATGTTCAGATTAGCATTTTATGGCCCTGCTTTTGTTTTCAATGTATGAATGTGCTACTCCGTCAACCATTGTAATTCTGCCTTGAGAAATTCACTGTTGATGTTTTTATAATTGACTGATGGGTCTATCTTCTCTAACTGGCTGATTGGGATCACCTGACCTAAGCTAATTGGCTGATTTTATTCACCTGGGCTGAGCTAATTGGCTAATTGGATTACCTGAGTTGAGCTAATGAATGATTGAAATCACCTGGGGTGACCTAATCAGCTGAATGAATTAACCTGTCTTGAGGGAAATGAGTAGTAAAATAATGTCTTACTTTTATTTTGAGGCTTCTTTATGAGACACAATCACAAGTGGAAATTACATAGACATATCTGCATAACCCTGTGATTTATATATATTAATTCATCTACATATTTTATATCTGTATCTAAATCTACAAAAAAAACTATCCAAAGAAAACTTAAATTTCCTTTCAGCATAGCAGACTAACTTTTAGTCACAGACTTTAATTTTTTTCTCTACCTAAAAAATTACTTCTCTAGCCAACAAAATAAAACAAAAAAATCCTCAAATTATCATGCTATGTCATATGTTCATACAAAAGAACCCCTGAATTTCTGGAAGTTTAAAGAAAATTATTTGGCATTTGCAAATTTGGGGCAAAGCTGGGGCTAATGTATCTCTTGTCTCAGTTCACTAGAATGAAAGGGGTCATTCTTGAGTTGACAGTGAATGACTCTCATGGCCTTAGTACATTTTCTGTTTACAGATGTGAGCAACAAGGGCCAATTCTTTCTTCATGTATATTAAATGCAGCAGAATGTATTTCAGAGAATACCTCCATATGTGTACTCTTGTGGATGTAGTTTAAAAGGCAAATAGGATTTTATGTGTATGAAAGTTTTTTTTAATTGCTATCAGTAGAAATACCTATCAATACTTTCACCTTCTCTATCTTTATTCTGTATGAATATGTATAGAATGATAGATAAATCTGGTTATAGTTATACATAAGGAGATAAACACACATACAGAATTATATGTTTGTCTACATAAATGCTCATGTATACAGAAGATATTTTTTGAGAGGCATTTTTAATTCCCCATTCTGTCTGGAAGATAAAGACCTAGACTTACTCTCACCTATATGACTCCATACCATCACAGACCGAAATACAGCCATATAATGTTCTGTATAAGTATCAACAAAACTTTATGTTAAGGGGCAAAGCCTGAGAGGGAAGCTTCCATTCCTGCCAAATAAGACTTTATGATGACCTTAAAATTTTGGGGTCCTGCTTTTCTACTCACTCTATGACTGTGTTGTTCATATCAGCCATTTTGTGCCTGCCTTGATGCTTTCATTTTTCACATTTAGCTAATGGGCTATTCACACTATCTCCACTGAGTGGATTGGCCAACTGAATTTGCCTGGGCTGAGCTAATTGGCTTCTTAAATTCACCTGGTTTGCAGGAGTTGCGAAGGGAAATGACCTCTGACATACTTTTTTCCTGAGGCTTTTTAACCAGACATATGGATACATGGACTTTGCATGAACATACCCAGGGGACCCATTCTGTGTGTGTATGTTTATCTGTTCACTAATCTTATATTTTTATCTATATGGACAAAAAAGCCCCCAAGAAAAAAATAGGTCAGAAATACTTCGAGTTTTCTTTCCCTCCAGGCCAGATGAATCCAATCAGTCAATTAACTCAGTGAAGATTGATCCAATCCAAGCCACACACATCACATTATTCTTATAAATGTTAAAATGTCTTTGTCACCTGGCACCCAGTTGTTTGTAATGTAGTGTCTCATCGAACCAGCTTAGTACAGTTGTAATCATCCATTTATGAAGAGCCAGAGATGCCTGAAAACATTGAGCCTGAACTTTCTCACAAAAAAAGCTTTGACATCATCAAAAAAATTTACCTTTGGCATTCTGCACATGTTCACTATTGTCTGGTTGAAATTTGTCCAGGTACCATATACCAAGATATTTGTGTTCAATATCACAGTCTGTCTTCTGAAAACAGGCCTAATTTTTTTTACCATAAAAATAATATTACAGCCACAAAGAAAAAAATACAAAAGTGTATTTTTACATCACATGCTCAGAGTTAAGAACAAGAGCGCTTTTCTTGATGAAAGCCTTAATAGGAAGAAATAAGCATTCTCAAATTTGAGTTATAGCCTTTGAAATGGGGCTAATTTATCACGGGAATAAAAAGATCATTCTTGACCTGGCAATGAATGACTCGCATGACCTTAGGGCTTTTCTAACTCCCAGAATTGAGCAATAAGGATCACTGCTATGTATATATATGCGTATATGTGTATATGTGTATATATATGTGTATATGTGTATGTATGTGCATATATGTGTATATGTGTATATATATATACACACGCATATATATACACATTAAATCTAACAGGAGATATTTCACAGTCTATCTTTATTTGTGTACTATTCTAGACATAATTTATAGGACAGATAAGCCTATATATGCATTGAAGTTTTTTATATTACTTTCTGTATCAATACCTCCCAATACGTCTATCTTCTATGTCTTTATTCTATATGAATATAGGTACCAAGATGAATACATCTGAATATAGACATACATGGGTAGATTTTAAAAAACACATGAGTATGTCAATGAGGTAACTGGCTGACTGTAACCACCTGGGCTTAGCTAAATGGCTATTTGGAACCACATTGGTTTAGATAACTGGCTGATTGTATTCACCTGGGCTGAGCTAACTGGCTTATTGGAATCACATGTGTTGAGCTAATTGGCCAATTCAATTTACATGGGCTAGACTAATTGACTTATTGAAATCACCTTGTCTTAGCTAGTTGACTTTTTAGAATCACCCAGGATGAGCTAACTGGCTGATTAGATTCACCTGGATCGAGCTATTTGGTTCATTAGAATTACACAGGCTGGGCTAATTGGCTGATTATATTCACCTGAGTTGAGGTAAGTGCTGATTTGAATCACCTGCCTTGGGCTAATTGTCAGATTGGATTCACCTGTCATGAGAGAGATTAGTAGGAAATTAATCACTGAGTCCCATTTATTTTGGGGCTTTTTTACAAGACATACAGATGAACATTACATAGACATATTTATACAACCCTGTGTGTTTTATATGTTTATTTATCTACATGTCTTATATCTGTATCTAAGTCTACAGAGAAAAACATCCAAGAAACTCTGAAATTTGCTTTAAGCATTGTAGTCTATCTTCAAGTAAGAACTCCTAGATTTTCTTGCCTTACTCAAAAACTCACTTCTTCAGCCAGTAAAAGAAATACAATACAGATAATTATATTTTAATTTCCCATGGGAAAAAGAAATCCTCTACATTGATGGAAGCTGTAAAGAGAATTTTTTAGCACTTTCAAATTTGAAGGAGGGATTTTAAGCTGAGGCTACTTTATCTCTAGTCCTGCGTTCATCAGAAAAAAGGGGTCACTTTGACCTAGCAATTAATGTTTTACATGGCCTTATTGTATTTATATCTCCTAGAAGTTAGAAACAAAGACCAAGCCTTCCTTCTTAGGTGTTAAATTCAGAGAGATGCTCAAAGAGCATACCTCCATTTGTGTACTAATTTAGATATAGGGCAGATAAGTTTATACATCTATGAAAGGTATCTTTGTATATTACTATTATATTATAAGTAGTATTATTAATATTACACTATTGTATATTACTATAATCTTTGTATATTACTATCAGTATACAGTATACACTTCTACTCTCTACATATCTGTTCTTTTTTTTTTTTTTTTGAGGTGGAGTCTCGCTCTGTTGCCCAGGCTGGAGTGCAGTGGTGTGATCTTGGCTCGCTGCAACCTCCCTCTCCTGGGTTCAAGCAATTTTTCTGCCTCAGTCTCCCAAGTAGCTGGGACTACAGGTACACACCACCACATGCAGCAAATTTTTGTATTTTTAGTAGAGACGGAGTTTTACCATATTGGCCAGGCTGGTCTCAAACTCCTGACCTCGTGATCTGCCCATCTTGGCCTCCCAAAGTGCTGGGATTACAGGCATGAGCCACCACGCCCAGCAACATATCTGTACTTTACCAATATCGAGACAAAGATAAATACATCTAGACATAAATTTGCATAGGTAGTTAGATAAATGAACACACACATACTAGATTATACGAGTACATCTATGTAAATATTGACATATATACAGGATGTTCACCAAGAGACATTTTAGTACCCCACTACATACTAAAAATGCAGATGTGGACTTACTCCCCAATCTCTGGCACAATAGCAATTTAGAATGGAACACAGCCATACAATGTTTGTATAAACATTTTCAAAGCTTCCAGACCTAAAGGCAAGGTCTGGAAGGTGAGCTAACCATAAAACTATGTAAATCTTTATGTCCAGGTTGGCAGTTCAGAGTCCTGCTTTGCTTCTGAGTGTATGAATGTGCTAATCTCATTCACCATTTTGGGCCTGCCTTGAACTATCCATCGTCACCATTTTGATAATTTGCTGATTGGGTCTAACTGGCCTAAGCTAATTGGCTGATTAGAATTACCTGAACTCAGCTACTTGGACAATTGAACTCACCTGAGCTAAACTAACTGACTAAAAATCACCTGAGCTTAAGCCTGGGTGCAGTGACTCATGCCTGTAATCCCACCACTTTAGGAGGCCGAGGCAGGGGATCTTTTTGAGCGCAGAAGTTCAAGACCAAAAAAAAAAAAAAAAAGAAGTTCGAGACCAGCATAGATAACATGGGGTAACCCTATCTCTACAAGAAATAAATTAGTCACACATGGTGGCACATGCCTGTGGTCTCAGCTACTCAGGAGGCTGAGGCTGGAGATCGCTTGAACCTGGGAGGCAGACATTGCAGTGCGCCAAGATCACACAACTGCACTCCAGCGTGGGTGACAGAGTGAGACCCTGTCTCAGAAAAAGTCCACCTAGGCTGAGTTAATTGGCTGACTGAAATGACCTGGGCTTAGCAAATTGGCTAATTAGAATCACCTGGTGTATCATAATTGACTGATTAGACTCACCTAGGCTTAGCTAATAGATTGAAATCACCTTTACAGAGCTAATTAATTGACTGATTAGAATCATTTTGGCTACCCTAATCGGCTAATATGAATCACCTGGGCTGAGCTAATTGGCCGATTGTATTCACGTGTGTTGAGAAGCATGAGTAGGGTAATGACCTCTGACATACTTTTTTTTTTTTCCAAGACATACTCATAAATGGTCATTACATACACATATTTATATAACCCTGTGCGTTATATAAGCTACAGAAGAAAGCGTCGAAGGAAAGCTAAAATTCACTGTCAGTACAGCAGTGTATCTTCAAGTCACAGACCTCGACTATTCATTCCCTACCAAATAAAGTTGCTTCTCCAGCCAACAAAACACGATACAATAATTTATTTTTTTTGTCATATGTTAAAAAAGAAAAAAGAATCACCTGAATTGGTGGAAGCTTTAAAGAAAAATTTTCAGCATTTGCACATTTGGGTTAGGGCTTTTCAGCAGAGGCTAGTTTATTTTTGGTTCTGTGTTCACTAGAATAAAAAGGGTTATCCTTGATTTGGCATGAATGACTCTCATGGCCTTAGTGAATTTTCATCTCCCAGAAGTCAGCAACAAGGACCAGTGCTTACTTTGTATAAGTTAAATGCAGATGGATGAATGTTATAGCATACCTCCGTTTGTTTACTACTCTCTAGACAGAGTTTATAGGTCAGAATGTTGTATACATCTATGGAATTATCTCTATATATCACTATCAGTATCAATACCTATCAACACTTCCACCTTTTATATCTTTAATTTTTAATTTTTATGAATAAAAATACAAAATAAATATTTCTGGATATAGATAGTCATAGGTAGATAAACACACATACTGAATTATATAAGTAAATATATAAGTACATCTATGTAAATATTTAGGTGTACATAGGATGTTCACAAAAAGACATTTTCAATACCTTAGTATATAATCAGGATGTGGATATGGACTTACTACCCTACTCTACGCCACAATACAAACCCAGAATTGTAGGCTGTCGTACAATGTCGTTTATGTAAACTTAAACAAAGCTTCACTTTCAAAGGTGAGGTCTTTGAATTAAGCTGACGGTATAGCAATTTAATGCTTTATGACCAGATTAGCATTTCAAGAACCTGTCTACCTTCTCAGTGTAGGAATGTGCTGTCACTTCCACTATTTTGGACCTGACTTGATGTATCTGCAGTCACTATTTAGATAATTGTTGGATTGAATCCAAGTTTGCTGAACTAATTGTCTGATTCTTTGGCCTGGGCCCTGCTCACAGAAGTCATTGTGACATATCTCTGGGCCCATCAGAGGTGTGACTGTCCTCTTATGTCTGGACCCTGTCCACAGTGAAGATTGTGACATATGGCTTGGCTCAGCACCTAAGTGATGTGACTCTCCTATTATGCCTGGGCCCTTCCTACAGGGGTTATTGTGACATAAAGCTAGGGCCAGCTCCTATGTTATGTGACTTCTTCTTCCTGAGCCCAACCTACAGGGGGAATGTTTCCATATCTCTGGGCTAAACATATCTCCCTGCCAGTTAAACAGTTTTCTTCTGTCCACCTCTAATGGAAGGTTGTAAATGGCACTACCTAGTGAATGGAATAGGTTTCTAAAAGCTCAGGTGCTACTGAGAAGCTGACGCTTGCAGGATTTCAGCACACTTAATTCTAATCAAGTCACAGGACTCAATCTAGGAAGAAGCAGTTGAGGAAAAAAACCTGGGTGATGTGACACTCCAGCCTGGGCACTCCCATTGGGGGGATTGTGACATATCTTTGAACCTATCAACTATTTGATGTGACTCTCCTGTCTAACCTGGGCTTTGCCCGTGGGCAAGATTGTGACATATGTAGTGGGCCATAACCCAGGTGTTGTGACTCTTTTCTCCTGCATGATAACTGCTCCCAGAGTGGATTGTGGCATATGGTTGGGCTCAACACCAAGTTGGTGTTGCTCTTTTGCCTTGGCCCTGCACTCAGGAGGCACTGTGCCATTTTACTGGGCTCAGCACCGAGGTGATATGAATCTCCTGCCTTGACTCTGTTCAGGGGGGACATTGTGACATATCTCAGGGCTCATCAACTTACAACATATTTGAGATGACTCTTTTATCTGATGTGGGCTTTGGCCATTAAAGTAGTTGTGACATATCTCTGGGCCCAGCACCTAGGTGACATGACTCTACTCTCCTGCCTGGGCTTTGTCCACAGAAGGGAGAGTGATTATCACTGAGCCCAGCACACAGGTCATTTAATACTTCTGCGTTGGCCCTGTCCACATGTTCATTGTGATGTAACTCTGGGCCCACGCCCTAGGCAGTGTCACTCTCCTCTTTCGCCTGGGCCCTCTCCTTAGTGGGGATTGTGACATATTGCTTCTCCCAGCACCTAGGCGATGGAACTTCCTAGACTGTGACTCCGCTAAGAGTCTGTAGGATGGACTGAGGTTGTGTGTGCTTCAGTCCGTTGGACTGGAATCATGTACTTAGACCCAACATACAGGAAGTGTTTCCTCTCATACCTGTAATTGAGAAATGTGCAGGATTGTTAATTTCATCCCTGGACTTTCATGCAGGTGTGATTTTGAAATATGCCTCTCCAGCATTTGAGATATTTTACTTTTCTGTGAGAGCCCAGTCCACAGATGGAATTGTGACATTGCTAGACCCAACAACTAGGTAATGTGACTCTATTCTCCTGCCTTGGCATTGTCCAAAGAAGGCAAATAACACATTACTTGTCTTTGCACTCAGGTGATGACTCTCTTCTCCTGCCTTGGCACTACTTACAGGGGGCATTGTGACATATCACTGGGCTCTACACCCAGGTTATGTAACTTCCATGCCTGGGCCCTGCGCATAGTGGCCATTGTGACATATTTCTTGCTCTACAACCCAGGTGATGTTACTCTTCTGCCTTGCCCCCTGCCTGCAAAGGACATTGTGACACACCTCTGTGATGCCCAGGCCCTGCCTATGTGAGTGATTGAATAGATAGCTAGACCCAGCCTCTATATTATGCCACTCTCTTCTTCCTGAGCTCTACGCACAAAGGTATTGTAACATCTCTGAGCCCCTCCTAGGTGATTTGATGCTTCTTTCTGAACCCTTTCCTCAGGGGGTATTGTGACCTATTACTAAACACAGCACCTAGGTGATCTGACTTTTCTACACTGCTTGGGTTCTGCCCACAATATAGATTTTAATTTATAGCTGAGAGCCACACCTAGGTGATGTTCCTCTCCTATCCTGCCTGATCCCTGGATACATCGTGCATTGTGACGTATCACTGGGTCTGACAATTAGGTGATGTGACCATCCTGCATGGGCCCTGACACCAGGAGTATTATGGCATATCTTTGATTCATCACCTTGGTGATGTGACCTTCCTCTTCTGCCTGGGACATGCTAAAAAAGGGGATTGTGACATATCCCTGTACCAGCACCTAGGTGATGTGACTCTTCTTTTGCCTGGTCCCCATATACTTTGAGCATTTTAACATGTTGTTGGGCTCAACATCCACAGGATAGTACACTCCTGCCTGGGCCTTGCCCACAGGGAAACTTGTGACATATCTCTGCATGCGTCACCTAGATGTTGTGACTCTTCTTTTCTACCTGCACCCTGCCAACAAGAAGGATTGTGACATATCGCTGGGCTTAGCAACTAGGTAATGTTGCTAGCCTTGGCCTCTCCTGCCTTGGCCTTTTCCACAGGGGTCATTGTGACCTGTCTCTGGGCCCAGCACCCAGGTAATGTGATTCTTATTGCCTGTGCCCTGCTCACAGAGTAAATTGGGAGATATCACTGTGCCCCACACCCAGGTGATATGACTCTGCTGCTTGTGCCCTGCTTTCAGGAGAAGATTGTAACATATCTTTGGCCAAGCACCCAGGTGTTGTGACTTTTTTTTTCCGGCCTGCACCCTGCCCACAGTGAAAATTGTGACATGTCACTGGACCAGCACCCGGGATTTGACGTCCCTGCTCACTCTCTATGCACAGGTGGTGTTGTGACATATAGCTTGTCCAAGTTCACAGGTGTGATGATTACTCTCATACTTTGAACCAGCTAGTAGAGGAGACACTGTCTTTTGTAGCTTGGCTTAGCAAAACAAGAGTCTGGGTTATTTCCTTTTACAAAAATCACAGGGGATTGTCATGCTCTTGCCTATCACATAAAGCCCTTGGGTGGTATAGAGTGTCATAAAGGGGCCCAGCACAGAGGTGAGATTGTGTCTCTCATATGCAAACTTTGCCAACAGTTAAGGTGGTCACCCTTGCACGTGGACAGAGACCACTCATGAGGTCCTAAATTTCATGAAAAGATGCAGTCCACAATTAGAACTGCGACAGTCACATGCGAATATCCAGCTAGAATTGGGATGGTGACTCATTTCTAAACTAAGCTTATAGGTTTATTGAGCACTCTCACATCTGGACCCAGCCAATTGGAGAGATGTTGACGTGGGCTTATGGCCACAGGTAAGATCATGGGCCCATACCAGCCTGGAGGTATCAGAGCAGATTGTGACTCTCACACATACCATAAAGAGCCCTCAACTGGTACAGAGAGTATCCTAACAGGACCCAGCACACAGGTGAGATTGTGACTGCTGTACACATGCCCAGATGACAGTAAAGACTGTTATCCATTAACACTAACACAGTCCATTGCTGAGGTCCTGAATCTCACCCCCAGAAGCAGTTGAAAGTTGGAAAATTGACTCTCATATGTGAATCCAGTCCACAGGTGTGTTGGTGACTCTCAGACCAAGACTCAGCACACTTATGAGACTGTGACTCCGCTAAAGAGATAGTCTGTAGGATGGACTGAGGCTTTCGTGTGTGGCTTCAGTCCACTGTTGGGACTGTGAATCATGTACTTAGACCCAACATACAGGAAGTGTTTCCTCTCATACCTGTAATTGAGAAATGTGCAGGATTGTTAATTTCATCCCTGGACTTTCATGCAGGTGTGATTGTGAAATATGCCTCTCCAGCATTTGAGTTATTTTACTTTTCTGTGAGAGCCCAGTCCACAGATGGAATTGTGACATTGCTAGACCCAACAACTAGGTAATGTGACTCTATTCTCCTGCCTTGGCATTGTCCAAAGAAGGCAAATAACACATTACTTGTCTTTGCACTCAGGTGATGACTCTCTTCTCCTGCCTTGGCACTACTTACAGGGGGCATTGTGACATATCACTGGGCTCTACACCCAGGTTATGTAACTTCCATGCCTGGGCCCTGTGCATAGTGGCCATTGTGACATATTTCTTGCTCTACAACCCAGGTGGTGTTACTCTTCTGCCTTGCCCCCTGCCTGCAAAGGACATTGTGACACACCTCTGTGAACATCACAAAGGTGATGTGACTCTCTTCCAAAATGGGATTGTGGCTGGTTGCAGTGGCTCATGCCTGTAATCCCAGCACTTTGGGAGGCTGAGTCAAGGGGATCATCTGAGGTCAGGAGTTCGAGGCCAGCCTGGCCAACATGGTGAAACCCCGTCTCTACTAAAAATACAAAAATTAGCCAGGTGTGCTGGTGCACACTTGTAATCCCAGCTACTTGGGAGGCTGAGGCAGGAGAATCACTTGAACCCTTGAGGCAGAGGTTGCAGTGAGCTGAGATCATGCCATTGCACTCCAGCCTGGGCAACGAGAGTGAAACTCTGTCTCAAAAAACAAAAAACAAAAAAAACCCCCAAAAAACAAAATGAGATTGTGACATATCACTGAGCCCAGCAGCTAGCTGATTTGACTCTTCTTTTTTCCCTAGGTTCTGCCTGCAGGGAAGATTGTGACATATTGCTGGTCCCAAAACCAACTTGATGTTGCTCTTTTGCCTGGGTCCTGCCCGCAAAAGGCACTGTGATATACTGGTGGGCCCAGCTTGAAGGTGATGTGAGTATCCTGCTTCGAGCCTTCTCACAGAGGGCTTTGTGACATATCACTGTGATAATTAACTATTTGATGTGACTCTCTTCTCTGACCTTGGCTTTGCCCATAGGGCAGATTGTGATAAACCTCTGGGCCCAGAACCTAGGTGATGTGACTCTTCTGTCTTGCCTCAACCATGCCCATGAGAAGGAGAGTAACTTATCACTGGGTCCAGCACACAGGTGATGTGATCCTTCTGCCTGGGCTCTACCCACAGCAGGCATATTCCTGGACCCATCTCCTAGTTGATGTTGCTCTCCTTTTCTGCCTGGGCCCTGTACACAGTGAATATTGTGACATATCACTTGACTCAGCACCTAAATGTGTGACTCTTTTCACATTCCTGGTGACATATAGCTGAAACCAGCATCTAAGTTATGCAACTTTCCACTTCTATTTGAGCCCTGTGCTCAGGGGGCATTGTGACATATGTTTAGTTTTTCTACCTAGGTGATGTGAGCCTTCTACCTGGACCAACCGCCTGCCACCCAGGGGTAATGTGACGATTTGCTTGACCCAGTACCTAGGTGATGTGATTCTTCCCTGCTGCTTGGTTCCTTCCCACAGGAGGAATTGTGATGTATCACCGGGCCCAGCATGCAGGTAATGCGACTCTCCTGCATAGGCCCTGCCCACAGGGGTGATTGTGGCAGATTGCTGATCCCAGCTCCTCTGTGATGTGCTCTCCTCCACTGCTTGGGCTCTGCTTAAAAAGGGAATGTGATGTATTGTTGTAACCAGTGAGTTTAATTAATACGCCACACTTTGAGACTAAGTAAGAGTCCTTTATTAAGCCGGCGGCCAAAGAGACAGCTAATGCTCAAAATTCTCTCGGCCCCGAGGCAGGGGCTCGATTAACTTTTATACCTGGGTTTAGGAAGGGGAGGGGGACTCGAAAGTAATAATTCTACAGAAGTAAAAACATGCAAGAATCAAAAGAATCAAAATGGTTACATAGTGATAAACAACTTAAAAGACAAATGGTTACAAGAAGAGCCATGGTACCAGGTGCAAGGTTTTAAATCTTTCATTATACTTAGATATAGGGTCTATGCCGGACACGAACTCAAGGTTTTATGTTGTTATCTCTTGGAGAAAGTTCCTGGGAAACTTCGTACATAGTTGGTGTTGGTGCCTTATCAGTTAATTGGGCTCTTTTGAAATGCTGAGGATCTGTTTACCCAAGTCAACTCCTCACGAAAGGGGGTTGGGTGAGGAGCCCTAGTGTCTTGGAAATTAAGGGGTCAATTGGAGTTTATCCGGCTTTTCTAGCTAGAGAGAGTCTTATTTACATGAGAAGCAAGGCTAGGTGATTTAAAGAGACAGGCAGGACAAAATTCAAAGTAACAGGTTAAAGTAAAAGCACGGTTAGGCACTTCAGTGTCGCTGGGCACAGCATCGAGGTGATGTCTCTGTCCTTCTCTGCCTGGGCCCTTCATACTTTGTGTAGTGTAGCATGTGGCTGAGTCTAAGACCTACTTGGTGCGACTCCCCTGCATGGGTCCTGCCCGCGAGGGTATTGTGACATATATTTTCATTGATTTCCCAAGTAACGTGACTCTCCTCTTCTGTTTGCGCCCTGTCAGTAGAAAGGATTGTGACGTGTCACTGGACCCAGCATCTCGATAATGGCACTTTCCTTTTTTGCCTGGGCCTGCCGTATTTTGGGCATTGTGACTTAGCACTGGGCCCAACACCTGGGGGATGAGAGGCTGCTGCATAGGCCTTGCCTACAGTGCACCTTGTGACATATCTCTGCATTCATCACCTAAAACACTTGACACAAAAAAGACTGTGACATATTGCTGGGCCCAGCAACCAGATGATATGTTCTTACTGCCTGGGCCTTGCCCGTAGAGAGCATTGTGACGTATTATTTGGCCTAGAATTCAGGTGACTTGACTCTGCTGCCTGTGACTTGCTTTCAAGATAGAATTATAACATGCCCCTGGCCAAGAACCAGGATGATTTGACCCTTCTGCCTGGTCCCTGCCCTTGGGAAGATTGTAACATATCCTTGGCTTATTGCCCAGGTGATGTGACTCTCCTGCTCGCTCCCTACCCACAGTGATATTGTGACATATATCTTGGCCCAGCTTACAAATGGGATGATGACTCTCATATTTTGAACCAGCCAATATCAGAGATATTGTCTCCCATAGCTAGGATTAGAGAAATGAATTGGATTCTGTGCTTTCTTAGTGTATGAATGTCATAAAGGATCAACCGCTCTCTAACATGCCATATAAAGCCTTCAGGTGGTACAGAGGGTGCCATCACAGGGTGCAGTGCACAGCTGAGATTGTGTTTCTTGTATGCACATTCTGCCAACTGTTAGGATTATCACTCTCATACATGGAAAGAACCAACTGGTAAGATTCTTAATTACTCATGTGGATGCAGGTCACAGTTGGAATTGTGACTGTCATATGTGAACATCTGGTAACAATTAGGATGGTGAATTATTTCTAAAAGCCACATCATAAGCAGGTGAGAACTCTCCTATCTGGACACAACCAGTTAGAGACATGTTGACTTTCATTCCTGGACTTAGGACTACAAATATGATTATGGGTTTCTACCAGCAAGAAAATCTCAGAGAGAATTGAGATTCCCATGCATATTATATGAAGCCCTCACGTGGTATAGAGAGTATCCTATAAAGCCCAGCATACAAGGACAATTGTGACACTTGTATGCACAACCAGCCTACAGTAATAATTACCATTCTTGTACATGAACACTGCTCACTGTTGAGGTTCTGAATCTAAAACCCAGAGGCAGTCAAAAGTTAAAAAGTTGTCTCCCATGTGTGAATCCAGTCCACAAGTAAATTGGCGACTCTCAGGCCAATATTCAGCACACCTTTAAGGCTGTGACTCTACTAAAAAGACACAGTAAGCAGGAAAGATTGAGGCTTTCATGCATGGATTAAGTACATGATTGAGATTGGGACTCATCTGCTTTGACCCAACATACAAAGTATTGACTTTCATACCTGGAACCAAGACATGTGTGAGATTGTTAATCTCATCTCTAAATCATCCTGCAGGTGTGATTGTAACATATGCCTTTTCCCAGCACCTGAGTAATTGGATCCTTCTACCTGGGCCTAGTCCCCAGAAAAAAACGTGACATATTGCTGGACCAAGCACCTAGATGATGCAACTCTATTCTCTTTTCTTGGAGCTGCACACAGTGGGTAGTTTGACATATTGCTGGGCTGTGCATTCAGGTGATGTGAGTCTCCTCTCCTGCCATGATGCATTCCACAGGGGGCATTGTGACAAATCACTTGGCCTCACATCCAGATTATATGACTCCTGCCCACACCCTACCCACATACGCCATTTGTGACATAATGCTGGGTCTAGCACCCAGGAAATGTAACTCTTTTGCCTGGGCCCTGTTTACATAAGGCATTGGGACACATCTCTGCACCCATCACCCACGTGATCTGATGCTCTTCTTTTGCCTCATTTCTGCTCGCAGGAAAAACTGTGACATATCACTGGGCCCAGCACCTAGCTGATGTGGCTCTTCTCTCTCTGTCTCTCTCACACCCTCTTTCTCTCTCTCTCTTTTAGATTCTGCCCACAAAAGAGATTGTGACACATCGCTGGACCCAACATTAAGATGATGTTACACTTTTGCCTTGGCTCTGCCCTTAGAAAGCATTGTGACAGATTTATGATTCCAGCATTAAGATTATGTGAACCTCCTGCTTGCTCCTTTCCAAAAGGAGGCATTATGACACATATCTGGACCAATTAACAATTTGGTGTGAGTCTTCTCTCTTACTTTGACTTTTTCCATAGGAGAGATCGTGACATGTCTCTGAACCCAGCTCCTAGGTGATGTGATGTGACTGTTCTCTTTTTTCTGAATTATGTCCACAAAAGAGTGATTTGTCACCAAGCCCAGGACACAGATGATGTGATTATTTAATCTGGTCCCTGCCCAAGGGGCCATTGTGACATATCTCAGGGCCATCACCAAATAATGTGGCTCTCTTCTTCTTCCTGAGACTTGTCCACAGTGAAGATTGTAACACATTGCTTGGGCCAGCGCTTATGTATAATGACTTTCCTCTTATGCCTCAGCCCTGCTGGCTAGGGTGATTGGAACATATAGGTGGGCCCAGCCTCTAGTTTATGTGAATCTCCTTTTTTTCCTGAGCCTAACACCCACAGGAGGCATTTCAACGTATTTCTGGGCTTTTCACCTAGGTGATGTGACTGCTGCCTGGACCCTTCCCTCAGGAGCTATTGTTATGTATTGCTGGACCAAGCACCTAGCTGATGTGTCTCTCCACTACTGCTAGCGCTCTGCCCAGAGTGGGACTGTGATGTGTTGCTGAGCCTAGCACCTAAGTGATGTGACTCTTTTTTCATGCTTTTGCCCTGCATACATTGTGTATTTCAGCATGTAGCTGGGTTTAACACCTAGGCAATGAAACATTTTTGCATGGGCCCTGCCCAAAGGGATGTTATGACATATCTTTTCATTTATTACCTAGGAGAAGTGACTCTCTTTATTTGCCTGGGCCCTACCTCAAAAGAAGATTGTGACATAGCACTGGATTTAGCACCTAGGTGCTCTTCTTTTTTGCCTGTGACTTTCATATTTTGGGTATTGTGACATATTCCTGAGCCCAACACCCAAGCAATGATGGGCTTTTACCTGGGCCCTGCCCAAAGCAGCTCTTGTGACATATGCATGTATTCAGCACCTAGGGAATGTGATTCCCCTTTTCTTCCTGCACGCTGCCCGAAGGAAAGATTGTGACACACTGCAGGGCTCAGCAACCAGGCGATGTGTCTCTTCTCACTTGGTCTTGTCCACGGGGAGCACTGGAACTTATTGCTGGGCCCAGTGCCCAGGGGATTTGACTCTTCTGCCAGTGCCCTGCTTTCAAGAGTGGACCGCAGCATATCTTTGGCCAAGCACCCGGGTGATGGGACTCTCCTGCATGGTATCTCCTTTCAGGGAACATTGTGACATATCCCTGGTGGAGAATTCAGTTAATGTGTCTCTTCTGCTTGCTTTCTGCCCACAGGTGGGACTGTGACAAATATCCTAGCTCAGCTTACATGTGCAATGATGACTCTCATACCTTGGCCCAGCCAATAAGAGTGATACCATCTATCTGAGGTAAGCTTAAGGACACAGGTAAAATTCTGGGTCTTCTCTTTGTACTAAGGTCATAGAGGATTACCACTGTTTTGTATATTGTATAAAACCTTCATTTGGTACAGAGAGTGTCATCACAGGGCCCATCAAAAATATGAGATTGTGTTTCTCATATGCACACTTCACCAACTGTTACAATTGTCACCCTTAAATATGGAAAGAACCCACTGGTGAGGTCCTTAATCTCACACGTGGGTGTTCCGCAGTTGGAATAGTGACTGTCATATTTGACTATCCAGCTAAAGTTGGGATTGTTACTCATTTCTAAACCCAGATCATAGGCAGGTGAAGACTCTCCTATTTTGACCCAGCCAGTGGTAGAGGTGTTGACTCTTATAACTTCGCTTGGTGCCACAGGTTCAAATGTGGGTCTATACCAGTAAGAAGGTCTCAGAGTGAATTTGCATCTCTCATGCATACTGTATAAAGTTCTCAGATGACACAGTGAGTGTCCTGAAAGGACCCGGCACACAGATGACATTGTGCCACTTGTATGCACACCCAGCCAACAGGAAAGATTAAACACAGGGCCCAGGCAAAAGCCTCACACATCAACACAGCCCCCTGTTAGGTTTGGAATCTCAAATCCAGAGTCCAAAGTTAGAAAATTGACTCTCATATGTAGATCTCATCCACAGGTGTGTTAATGTCTGTCAGATCAACATTCAACACACCTGTGAGCCTGTGACTCCACTAAAAGAACACACTCTGCACAAAAAGCCTAGGCTCCAACGCACGAATAGAGTCCACCATTGAGATTTTGACTCCTGTACTTAGAATCAACATACGGGTGGTATTTACTCTCATATTGAAAACCAGGACGTGTCCAAGAGTGTTAATCTCATCTGTGAACCTCTCCTCAGGTGTGATTGTGACATATGTCTCTTCCCATCATCTGAGTTATTTGACTCTTCTGCCTGGGACCAGCCAACAGATGGGATTGTGATATATGACTGGAGCCAGCATTTAGGTGATGACTCTATTTGTCTGCCTTGGTGCTGCCAATAGGGGGCACTGTGACATGTTGCTGGGCATCACATCCAGGTGATGTGAGTCTCCTCTCCTGCTGTGGGGCTGCCCACAAAAGACATTGTAACATATTGCTAACTCTTCACCCAGATTGTGTGGCTCTCCTGTCTGTTCCCTGTCTACAGGGACTATTGTGACATATTGCTGGGTCTAACACCATGTAATGTAACTCTCTCACTTGAGGCCTGCCTACAGGGAGCGTTGTGAAAAATCGCTGCGCCCATCATTCTGGTAATTTGACTCTCTTCTTTTGCCTGGTCTCTGCTCACAGTGGGGATTTTGATGTAACGCTAAGCTCAGTGCCTAGTTAATGTGAATTTTCTAAGTTCTGCCTGCAGAAAAGATAGTGACATATCTCTGGGCCCAACTCCAAGGTGACATTACTCTTTTGCCTCGACTTTGCTTTCAGAAGGCATCATAACATATTGTGGAGACCAGAACCAAGATGATGTGAGTTTTCTGCCTAAAATCTACGCACAAGGAGCGTTATGACACATCTCTGGGCCCATCAATTGTTTGATATGGCTCTTGTTTTACTGGAGCTTTTTATTTTATTTTTATTTTTTCATTTTTTTTGAGACAGAGTCTCGCTCTCACCCAGGCTGGAGTGCAGTGGTGTGATCTCGGCTCACTGCAACCTCTGCCTCCCGGGTTCAAGCAATTCTCCTGCCTCAGCCTCCCAAGTAGCTGGGAGTACAGGCGCCCGCCACCACGCTCGGCTAATTTTTGTATTTTTAGTAGAGATGGGGTTTTGCCATATTGACCAGGCTGGTCTCTAACTCCTGACCTTGTGATCTGCCTGCCTCGGCCTCCCAAAGTGCTGGGATTACAGGCATGAGCCACCGTGCCCGGCTGGAGCTTTTTCTGTGGAGGAGATTTTGACATATTTTTGGGCTCAGCACCTATGTGATATGATTCTCTTCTCTTTCTTTAGCCATGACCACAGATGAGAGACCATAGCACCATGAAGATCATAGAGTGAATTGCAACTCTCATGCATACTATACAAAACCCTTGGATAGCACTGTGTATTTACAGAGGTCAGCACACAGGTGACATTGTGACACTCATATGCACACCTAGAAGTCAGTAAAAATTGTCATCTTTCCATATATACACAGCCAACTCTTGAGATTCTGAATCTCACATTAGGAGGCAGTTGAAAGTTTGAAAATTGACTCTCACATGTAGATTCATTCCAGAGATAGTTTGATGATTTTTCAGACCAAGATTCAGCACACCTGGAAGGCTGTGACTCCTTTGAGGGGGCAAAGTCTGCAGGAGACATTGAGGCTGTCATCCACATATCTATCCCACAGTTCAGATTGTGACTTATGCACTTATATCCAACCTATAATAGGTGTTGACTCCCATACCAAGAACTAGGAAATGTATAAAATTCCTAATCTCACCCCAGGACCTTCCTTCAGGTGTGATTGTGACATACACCTTTTCCAAGCACCTGAGTAATTTAACTCTCCTGCCTGACTTTAGCTCGCAAATGAGATTGTGACATATTACTGGATCCAGTACCTATGCGATGTGATTTTATTCTCCTGCTTTGGTGCTGCCCACAGGGGACATTGTGACATATCACTAGGCCCAGAATTTTTTTGTGATTAAACAATGCTGCCTGTACCCTTCTTTCTGGAGGAGATTTTAACGTATTTATTGCTGAGCATCCAGGTGATGTGACTGTCCTACCTGGTGCTGCCCTCAGGAAAGATTGTCACATACATCTTGGCACAGATCACAGACGCAATAATGACTCTCATACCTTGAACCAGCCAATAGGAAGGTATTTTTTCTCTTTAGCCTTGGGGAAATGGGTAAGATCCTGGGTCTCCTCTTTGCATGATGGTCATAAAGGCTTACCACACTTTCATATATCTTACAAAGCTCTCTGGCAGTATGGAGAGTGCCATCACAGGGCCTAGCACGCAAATTGTGTTTCTTGTATGCACACCCCATCAACCATTAAGATTATCACCTTCACACATAGAAAGAGCCCACTGATGAGCATCTTAATCATACACCTATAAGGCCCACAGTTGGAATCGTGATGGTCATATGAGAACATTCTGCCAGAAGTGAGATGGTGACACATGTCTAAACCCAGCTCACAGGCAGTTGAGGACTCTTTTATCTGGACCCAGCCAGTAGAAGGGATGTTGACTCTGCTGCTTGGGCTTAGGGTCACAGGTATAATTATGGATTTATGTTAGCATAAAGGTCCCAGAGAAAATTGCAACTCCTTTGCATACCTTATAAAGCCCTCGGTGGTACAGAGTGTTTTAACAAGGTGCAGGACACAAGTGTGATTGTGAAGCTTGTATGCACACACAACTGAGTGTAAAGATTGCAATCCTCTTACATGAACAAAGCCCACTGTTGAGGTTCTGAGTCTCACACCCGGAGGCAGTGGAAAGTTTGAAAATTGACTTTCATATGTGCCTCTGTTCCACAGAAGGGTGAGTGACTGTAAGATCAAGATTCAGCACACCTGTGAGACTGTGACTCCACTACAGAAATACATTTCACAAGAGGGATTGTGCTCTCATACACAGATTCAGTTCAGTGTTAAGATTGTGACTCATGTACTTAGACACAACACAAAGGGCATGTTGCCTCTGTTACCTAGAACTGGGACATGTGCTGGATTAATTTAATCTCTGGACCTTCCTGAAGGAGTGATAGTGACATGTGCCTCTTTCTAGCTCCTGAGTGATTTGACTTTTTTGCCTGGGCCCAGCCCAATGGGATTGTGACATATCAGTGAATGTAGCACCTAGGTGATGTGACTCATTCTCTTTACTTGGTGCTGGCCGTAACAGACATTTTGGCATATCACTGGGCCTTGCAATCAGGTGATATGAGTCTTCTTTTCTTTTTTTTTTTAAAGGGGGCATTGTGACATATTGCTGGGCCCTGCAAAAGGGTTATGTGACTCTCTTGCCTGTGCCCTGCCCAGATAGACCATTGTAACATATTGCTGGGTCTAACACTTTGGTGATGTAACTCTCCTGCCTGGTCCCTGCCTATGCATTGTGACATATTTCTCTGCCCATCACCCTGTTGATGTGATTCACTTCTCCTGCCTGGTCTCTGCTCACAGAGGGGATTGTGACAGATCCCTGGGCCCAGGACCTAGCTAATTTGACTCTTGTCTTTTTACAGCTTTCTGCCAACAAGAAAGATAGTGACATATCATGGGGTTTAATTCCAAGGTATTAATAATATTACTATTTTCCTTTGGCCCTGCTCTCAGAATGAACTGGACATATTGCTAGGTCCAGAGGCAAAGTGATGCGAGTCTCCTGCCTGGAGCCTGCCCACAGAGGGCATTGCTACATATCTCTGAGGTCATCAACTATTTGATGTGACTCTCCTTTTACCTGAGTTTTTTTTTTTTAAATAAAACAGATTTTGACATATCTGTGGGCCCAGCACCTAGGCTGTCTTCTGCCTGAGTCATGCCCACAGATGAGAGAGTGACTTATTTCTTGGACCAGCACACTAGTGATGTGATTTTCCTGCCTGATTTCTACACACCGAATTCTCTGTGACATATCTCTGGCCCCATCAGGTATATGATTTGACTGTGCTCTTTGTTCTGGGACCTCTCCACAGTGGGCATTGTGATGTGTCATTTGCCCCAGCACCTAGGTGATGTGGCTCAGCTCTCATGCCTGGGCCTTGCCCACTAAGGTAATTGTGACATATAGCTGGGCTCAGCCCCCAGGCTATATGAATCTCTTCCTTTTCCTGAGCCCCTGTCTTAGTCCAATTTCACACTTCTATAAAGATACTGCCTGAGACTGGGTTGTTTATAAAGAAAAGAGGTTTAATTGACTCAGTTCCACATGGCTGGGGAGGCCTCAGGAAACTTACAAGCATGGAGGAAAGCAAAGAGAAAGCAAGACACATCTTACATGGTTGAAGGAGAAAGAGCAAGCCAGTCAGAGGGGAATAGTCAAACATTTTTAAACCATTAGATCTCATGAGAACTCACTCACTATCCATGAGAACAGCATAAAAGAAACTGATCCATGATCTGATCACCTCCCACCAGGTCCCTCCCTTGACACGTGGGGATTACAATTAGAGATGAGATTCAGATGGGGACACAGTGCCAAACCATATTTTTCTGACTCTTGCCCCTCCCAAATCTCATGACCTTTTCACATTTTAAAACACAATCATGCCTTCCCAGCAGTCCTTTTAAGTCTTAACTTATTTCAGCATTAACTCAAAAGTTCACAAAGTCTCATCTGAAAGAAAGCAAGTCTCTTTCACTTATGTGCCTATAAAATCAAAAGAAAGTTAGTTACTTCCAAGATAAAATGAGAGTAGAGGCATTGAGCAAATGTTTCTCTTTCAAATGGGAGAAATTGGTCACAACAAAGTAGCTACAGGTCCCATGCAAGTTCAAAATCAAGCAGGGCAGTCATTAAATCTTAAAAGTTCAAAATTATCTTCTTTGTCTCCATGTCACACATCTATGGCATACTAATGAAAGAGGTGGGCTTCCAAGGCCTTGGGCAGCTCCACTTCTGTGACTCTGCAGGGTACAGCACCTGTGGCTGCTTTCATGGCCTGGTGTTGAGTGCCTGTGCTGTTTATAAGCACACAGTGCAAACTGTTGGTGGATCTACCATTTGGGGGTCTGGAGGATGGTGGCCTTGTTCTAACAGCTCCACCAGGCAGTGCCCCAGTGCAGACTCTGTGTTGGGGCTCTAACTCTACATTTCCTCTCTGCATTGCCTTAGTAGAGGTTCTCCATGAGGGCTTCACCCTTGCAAAAGACTTATGTCTGGACATTCAGGTGTTTTTATACATCCTCTAAAATCTAGGCAAAAGTTACCAAATCTCAACTCTTGTCTTCTGGGCACCCACAGGCACAATACCACGTGGAAGCCACCAAGGCTTGGGGCTTGCACTGTCTGAAGCAATTGTCTGAGCTGTAATTTGGCCCTTTTTAGCCATGGCTGGAGCTGGAAGAGCTGAGACACAGGGCACTAAGTCACAGAGCAGAAGAAGCCTGGGGCCCACCCATGAAACTATTTTTGCCTCCTAGCCCTCTGGGCCTTTGATGGGAACAGCTGCTGTAAATATCTCTAAAATGTCCTGGAGACATTTTTCCCATTATCCTGGCTCTTAACATTTGGCTGCTTGTTACTTCATGCAAATTTCTGCAGCCAGCTTGAATTTCTCTCCAGAAAATGGTTGCTTTTCTCTCCTCTCCTCTCCTCTCCTCTCCTCTCCTCTCCTCTCCTCTCCTTTCCTCTCCTCTCCTCTCTTCTCCTCTCCTCTCCTTTCCTTTCCTTTCCTTCTTTCCTTTTTCCTTGAGATGGAGTCTCACCCTATCACACAGGCCAGAGTGCAGTGGCACAATCTCAGCTCACTGAACCCTTCGCCTCCTGGGTTCAAGCGATTGTTGTGCCTCAGCTTCCTGAGTAGCTGGGATTACAGGCATGCACCACTACACACAGCTAAATTTTATAATTTTATTAGAGACAGGGTTCTGCCACATTGGCCAGGCTGGTCTCAAACTTCTTGCCTCAAGTGATCTGCCCATCTTGGCCTCCCCAAATTCTGGGATTATAAGCATAAGCCACCATAATGGTTTTTAATTTCTACTGCATGGTCAGGCTGCAAATTTTCCAAAATTTTATGCTCTACTTTCCTTTTAAACATAAGTTCCAATTTTAGATTATTTCTCTGAAGTTCAAAGTTCCACAAATCTCTAGGGCAGGGGCAAAATGCTGCCAGTCTCTTAGCTAAAGCATAGCAAAAATGACCTTTGCTTCAGTCCTCAGTAATTTCCTCATTTCCATCTGAGACCACCTCAGCCAGGACTTCATCATCCATATCACTATAAGCATTTTTGTCAAAACCATTCAAAACGTTTCACAGAAGTTCCAAACTTTCCTACATCTTCCTGTCTTCTTGGAGCCCTCCAAACTTTCAACCTCTGCCTGTTACCTGGTTCCAAAGTTGCTTCTACATTTTCAGGTTATCTTTACAGCAGTACCTCTCTCTGCTGGTGCCAATTCTCTGTATTAGAACAATTTTACACTGCTATAAAGATACTACCTAGGACTGAGTAATTTATAAAGGAAAAGGGTTTAATTGACTCACAATTTTGCATAGCTGTGGAGGCCTCAGGAGACTTACAATCATGGCAGAAGGTGAAGGGGAAGCAAGGCACGTCTTACATGGCAGAAGGAGAGAAAGCCAGTGAGGGGAGAACTTCCAAACACTTTTAAGCTATCAGATCTCATAAAAACTCACTCACTATTACAAGAAGAGCATGGGAGAAACCACCCTCATGACCCAGTCACCTCTCACCAGGTCCCTTTCTTGACACATGGGGATTACATTTCAAGACAAGATTTGGGAGGGAAGGGGTGGAGCCAAGATGGCCAAATAGGCACAGCTCCGGTCTACTGCTCCCAGCCTGAGCGACACAGAAGACGGGTGATTTCTGCATTTCTGTTTGAGGTACCGGTTTCATCTCACTAGGGAGTGCCAAACAGTGGGTGCAGGACAGTAGGTGAAGCGCACTGTGCATGAGCCGAAGCAGGGTGAGGCATTCCCTCACTCAGGAAGTGCAAGGGGTCAGGGAGTTCCCTTTCCTAGTCAAAGAAAGGGGTAACAGATGGCACCTGGAAAATCAGGTCAGTCCCACCCTAATACTATGCTTTTCCAACGGGCCTGGAAAATGGCACACTAGGAGATTGTGTCCTGCACCTGGCTCAGAGGGTCCTATGCCCATGGTGTCTGGCTGATTGCTAGCACAGCAGTCTGAGATCAAACTGCAAGGCGGCAGTGAGGCTGGGGGAAGGGCACCCGCCATTGCCCTGGCTTGCTTAGGTAAACAAAGCAGCCAGGAAGCTCGAACTGGGTGGAGCCCACCACAGCTCAAGGAGGCCTACCTGCCTCTGTAGGCTCCACCTCTGGGGGCAGGGCACAGACAAACAAAAACTCAGCAGGAACCTCTGCAGACTTAAATGTCCCTGTCTGACTGACAGCTTTGAAGAGAGTAGTGCTTCTCCCAGCACACAGCTGGAGATCTGAGAACGGACAGACTGCCTCCTAAAGTGGGTCCCTCACCCCTGAGCAGCCTAACTGGGAGGCACCCCCCAGTAGGGACAGACTGACACCTCACTCGGCCGGGTACTCCTCTGAGACAAAACTTCCAGAGGAACTATCAGACAGCTGAATTTGTGGTCTCACGAAAATCCGCTGTTCTGCAGCCACCGCTGCTGACACCCAGCCAAACAGGGTCCGGAGTGGACCTCTAGTAAACTCCAACAGACCTGCAGCTGAGGGTCTTGTCTGGTAGAAGGAAAACTAACAAATAGAAAGGACATCCACACCAAAAACCCATCTGTACATCACCATCATCAAAGACTAAAAGTAGATAAAACCACAAAGATGGGGAAAAAACAGAACACAAAAACTGGAAACTCTAAAAAGCAGAGCACCTCTCCTCCTCCAAAGGAATGCAGTTCCTCACCAGCAATGGAACAAAGCTGGATGGAGGATGACTTTAACGAGTTGAGAGAAGAAGGCTTCAGATGATCAAACTACTCCGAGCTATGGAAGGAAATTCAAAACAATAGCAAATAAGTTAAAAACTTTGAAAAAAAATTAGAAGAATGGATAACTAGAATAACCAATGGAGATAAGGGCTTAAAGGAGCTGATGGAGCTGAAAGCCAAGTATCGAGAACTACGCGAAGATTGCAGAAGCCTTGGTAGCAGATGTGATCAACTGGAAGAAAGGGTATCGCTGATGGAAGATGAAATGAATGAAATGAAGTGAGAAGGGAAGTTTAGAGAAAAAAGAATAAAAAGAAATGAACAAAGCCTCCAAGAAATTTGGGACTATGTGAAAAGACCAAACCTACGTCTGATTGGTGTACCTGAAAATGACAGGGAGAATGGAACCAAGTTGGAAAACACTCTGCAAGATATTATCCAGGAGAACTTCCCCAATCTAGCAAGGCAGGCCAACATTCAGATTCAGGAAATACAGAGAACGCCACAAAGATACTCCTCGAGAAGAGCAACTCCAAGACACATAATCGTCATATTCACCAAAGTTGAAATGAAGGAAAAAATGTTAAGGGCAGCCAGAGAGAAAGGTCAGGTTACCCACAAAGGGAAGCCCATCAGACTAACAGCTGATCTCTAGGCAGAAACTCTACAAGCCAGAAGAGAGTGGGGGCTGATATTCAACATTCTTAAAGAAAAGAATTTTCAACCCAGAATTTCATATCCAGCCAAACTAAACTTCATAAGTGAAGGAGAAATAAAATACTTTACAGACAAGCAAACGCTGAGTGATTTTGTCACCACCAGGCCTGCCCTAAAAGAGCTCCTGAAGGAAGCACTAAACATGGAAAGGAACAACCGGTACCAGCCCCTGCAAAAACATGCCAAATTGTAAAGACCATCGAGGCTAGGAAGAAACTGCATCAACTAACGAGCAAAATAACCAACTAACATCATAATGACAGGACCAGATTCACACATAACAATATTAACGTTAAATGTAAATGGGCTAAGTGCTCCAATTAAAAGACACAGACTGGCAAACTGGATAAGGAGTCAGGACCCATCAGTGTGCTGTATTCAGGAAACCCATCTCACGTGCAGAGACACACATAGACTCAAAATAAAGGGATGGAGGAAGATCTGTCAAGCAAATGGAAAACAAAAAAAGGCAGGGGTTGCAATCCTAGTCTCTGATAAAATAGACTTTAAACCAACAAAGATCAAAAGAGACAAAGAAGGCCATTACATAATGATAAAGGGATCAATTCAACAAAAAGAGCTAACTATCCTAAATATATATGCACCCAACACAGGAGCACCCAGATTCATAAAGCAAGTCCTGAGTGACCTACAAAGGGACTTAAACTCCCACACAATAATAATGGGAGATTTTAACACCCCACTGTCAACTTTAGACAGATCAACGAGACAGCAAGTTCAGAAGGATATCCAGGAATTGAACTCAGCTCTGCACAAAGTGGACCTAATAGACATCTACAGAACTCTCCACCCCAAATCAACAGAATATATATTTTTTTCAGCACCACACCACACCTCTTCCAAAATTGACCACATAGTTGGAAGTAAAGCTCTCCTCAGCAAATGTAAAAGAACAGAAATTATAACAAACTGTCTCTCAGACCACAGTGCAATCAAACTAGAACTCAGGATTAACAAACTCACTCAAAACCACTCAACTACATGGAAACTGAACAACCTGCTCCTGAATGACTATTGGGTACATAATGAAATGAAGGCAGAAATAAAGATGTTCTTTGAAACCAACGAGAACAAAGACACAACATACCAGAATCTCTGGGACACATTCAAAGCAGTGTGTAGAGGGAAATTTATAGCACTAAATGCCCACAAGAGAAAGCAGGAAAGATCCAAAATTGACACCCTAACATCACAATTAAAAGAACTAGAAAAGCAAGAGCAAACACATTCAAAAGCTAGCAGAAGGCTAGAAATAACTAAAATCAGAGCAGAACTGAAGGAAATAGAGACATAAAAAACCCTTCAAAAAATTAATGAATCCAGGAGCTGGTTTTTTGAAAAGATCAACAAAATTGATAAACCACTAGCAAGACTAATAAAGAAGAAAAGAGAGAAGAATCAAATAGATGCAATAAAAAATGAAAAAGGGGATATCACCACTGATCCCACAGAAATACAATCTACCATCAGAGAATACTACAAACACCTCTATGCAAATAAACTAGAAAATCTGGAAGAAATGGATAAATTCCTCAACAAATACACCCTCCCAAGACTAAACCAGGAAGAAGTTGAATCTCTGAATAGACCAATAACAGGTTCTGAAATTGTGGCAATAATCAATAGCTTACCAACCAAAAAGAGTCCAGGACCTGATGGATTCACAGCCGAATTCTACCAGAGGTACAAGGAGGAACTGGTACCATTCCTTCTGAAACTATTCCAATCAATAGAAAAAGAGGGAATCCTCCCTAACACATTTTATGAAGCCAGCATCATCCTGATACCAAAGCCTGGCAGAGACATAACCAAAAAAGAGAATTTCAGACCAATATCCTTGATGAACATTGATGCAAAAATCCTCAATAAAATACTGGCAAACTGAATCCAGCAGCACATCAAAAAGCTTATCCACCATGATCAAGTGGGCTTCATCCCTGGGATGCAAGGCTGGTTCAACATATGCAAATCAATAAATGTAATCCAGCATATAAACAGAACCAAAGACAAAAACCACAGGATTATCTCAATAGATGCAGAAAAGACCTTTGACAAAATTCAACATCCCTTCATGCTAAAAACTCTCAATAAATTAGGTATTGATGGGACGTATCTCAAAATAATAAGAGCTATCTATGACAAACCCACAGCCAATATCATACTGAATGGGCAAAAACTGGAAGCATTCCCTTTGAAAACTGGCACAAGACAGGGATGCCCTCTATCACCACTCCTATTCAACACAGTGCTGGAAGTTCTGGCCAGAGCAATCAGGCAGGAGAAGGAAATAAAGGGTATTCAATTAGGAAAAGAGGAAGTCAAATTGTCCCTGTTTGCAGATGACATGATTGTATATCTAGAAAACCCCATCGTCTCAGCCCAAAATCTCCTTAAGTTGATTAGCAACTTCAGCAAAGTCTCAGGATACAAAATCAATGTACAAAAATCACAAGCATTCTTGTACACCAATCACAGACAAACAGAGAACCAAATCATGAGTGAACTCCCATTCACAATTGCTTCAAAGAGAATAAAATACCTAGGAATCCAACTTACAAGGGATGTGAAGGACCTCTTCAAGGAGAACTACAAACCACTGCTCAATGAAATAAAAGAGGATACAAACAAATGGAAGAACATTCCATGCTCATGGGTTGGAAGAATCAATATCGTGAAAATGGCCATATTGCCCAAGGTAATTTATAGATTCAATACCATCCCCATCAAGCTACCAATGACTTTCTTCACAGAATTGGAAAAAACTACTTTAAAGTTCATATGGAACCAAAAAAGAGCCCGCATCGCCAAGTCAATCCTAAGCCAAAAGAACAAAGCTGGAGGCATCATGCTACCTGACTTCAAACTATACTACAAGGCTACAGTAACCAAAACAGCATGGTACTGGTACCACAACAGAGACATAGATCAATGGAACAGAACAGAGCCCTCAGAAATGATGCCGCATATCTACAACTATCTGATCTTTGACAAACCTGACAAAAACAAGAAATGGGGAAAGGATTCCATATTTAATAAATGGTGCTGGGAAAACTGGCTAGCCATATGTAGAAAGCTGAAACTGGATCCCTTCCTACCCCTTATACAAAAATTAATTCAAGATGGATTAAAGACTTAAATGTTAGACCTAAAACCATTAAAATCCTACAAGAAAACCTAGGCAATACCATTCAGGACATAGGCATGGGCAAGGACTTCATGTCTAAAACACCAAAAGCAATGGCAACAAAAGCCAAAATGGACAAATGGGATCTAATTAAACTAAAGAGCTTCTGCACAGCAAAAGAAACTACCATCAGAGTGAACAGGCAACCTACAGAATGGGAGAAAATTTTCACAATCTACCCATCTGACAAAGGGCTAATATCCAGAATCTACAATGAACTCAAACAAATTTACAAGAAAAAAACAAACAACCCCATCAAAAAGTGGGCAAAGGACATGAACAGACACTTCTCAAAAGAAGACATTTATGCAGCCAAAAAACACATGAAAAAATGCTCATCATCACTGGCCATCAGAGAAATGCAAATCAAAACCACAGTGAGATACCATCTCACACCAGTCAGAATGGCCATCATTAAAAAGTCAGGAAACAACAGGTGGTGGAGAGGATGTGGAGAAATAGGAACACTTTTACACTGTTGGTGGGACTGTAAACTAGTTCAACCATTGTGGACGTCAGTGTGGTGATTCCTCAGAGATCTAGAACTAGAAATACCATTTGACCCAGCCATCCCATTACTGGGTATATACCCAAAGGACTATAAATCATGCTGCTATAAAGACACATGCACACGTATGTTTACTGCAGCACTATTCACAATAGCAAAGACTTGGAACAACCCAAATGTCCAACAACGATAGACTGGATTAAGAAAATGTGGCACATATACACCATGGAATACTATGCAGCCATAAAAAATGATGAGTTCATGTCCTTTGTAGGAACATGGATGAAACTGGAAAACATCATTCTCAGTAAACTATCGCAAGGACAAAAAACCAAACACTGCATGTTCTCACTCATAGGTGGGAACTGAACAACGAGAACTCATGGACACAGGAAGGGGAACATCACACTCTGGGGACTGTTGTGGGTTGGGGGGAGGGGAGAGGGACAGCATTAGGAGATATACCTAATGCTAAATGACGAATTAATGGGTGCAGCGAAACAACATGGCACATGGATACATATGTAACAAACCTGCACATTGTGCACATGTACCCTAACACCTAAAGTATAATAAAAAAAAAGAGATAAGATTTGGGTGAAGACACAGAATCAAACCATATCAGTCTCTCACTTAGGTGATGTGAGTCTGTGTTTTTGACCCTTCACTCAGGGAATATTGGAACATATGACTGTATCGAGCCCCTATGTAATGCAACTCTCGTCCGCTTCCTGGACGTATTATGTATTGTTACATATTTCTGGGTTCAGCACCTAGGTGATTAAACCCAGTAGCATCTTTTTATTTATCACTGATACTACGTGACTGTTTCCATCACATAATGGGTCCTGAGTCTTGCCAAATAAGGGCATTGTGATATTTCACTTAACCCGGCACCTAGGTGATGTAACACTTCTCTTTTGTCTGAGGTTTGCATATTGTTGGTAGCGTAACATATCACTTGGCCCAACACCTAGAATATGGGAGGTTTCTGCCAGGGCTCTGCCTACAGGAGGCCTGTGACACATTTCTCTTGGGCGTGAAACACATAAGAGATGTGACTCTTCTTTTCTGCCTGTGTTTTGCCAGTAAGAAAGATTGTGACATATTGATGAGTCCAGCAACGACGTGATGTATCTCTCCTGCTTTGGCTTCGTCAACAGAGAGCATTGTGACATACCCCTGAGCCAAGCACACAGCTGTTACCCTGTTGCCTGTCCTCTGCTTTCAGGAGGGGATTGCAACATAACCCTGGCTGAGTACCCAGGTTATATGACACTCTTGCCTGGTCCCTGTTCTTAGGGAAGACTAATATATCCCTGGCTCAACACCCAGGTAATATGACTCTCCTGCTGGCTCACTACTCACAGTTCGGTTTGTGACATATATCTTGGCCAGGCTCACAGGTGTAATGATGACTCTCATACCTCAAACCAGCAAATAGAAGAGAAACTGTCTCTTGTTATTAGGCACAGGGAAATGGGTAGGATGCTGGGTCTCCTCTGCACAAATGTTATAGAGGTATTCCACTCTTTTAAATATGGAATAAAGCTCTTTAGTGGCATACAGTGTTTCAGCACCCAGGTGAGACTGTGTTTTCTGCTTGCACACTTTTCAACCACTGTGAATGTCACCTTCACCCACAGAGCCCACTCATGAGGTCCTGGATTAATACATGAATGACTTGTATACTTACACCCAACATACAGAAAGTGCTTGCTCTCGTACCTAGAACCAGGACATGTGCAGAATTGTTCATTGTTTTACTGAACCTCCCTGTGTGTGTGATTCGGACATATGCCTTTAACAAACATTGAAGTAATTTAACTCTTGTTCCTTGGCCCAGCCTTCAGATGGGATTGTTACATATAGCCGAACCAGCACCCATGTGACTTCTCCTGCCTTGAGCTGCACACAGGGGGCATTGTGACATAACGCTGGGTTTTGCACACAGGTTATGTAAGACTCCTTTTCTGTCTTGGTACTTTTTTTTTTCTTTTCTGAGATGGAGTTTCGCTCTTGTTGCCCAGGCTGGAGTGAAATGGTGCAATCTCAGCTCACAGCAACCTCTGCCTCCTGGGTTCCAGCGATTCTCCTGCGTCAGCCTCCCTAGTAGCTGAGATTACAGGCATGAGCCACCATGCCCAGATGGGGTTTCTCCATGTTGATCAGGCTAGTCTTGAACTCCCGATCTCAGGTGATTTGCCCACCTCGGCCTCCCAAAGTGCTGGGATTACAGGCGTGAGCCACCGAGGCTGGCCCTGTCTTGGTAATTTTTACAGAGGGCATTCTAACACATTGCTGGGCCCCACACTAAGGTTTATATGAATCTTTTGTGGCCTGGCACACTTATTGTGACATATGGCTGAGTCAAACACCCAGGTGATGTAACTATTCTGCCTGAGTCTTCTCTACAGGGAGCATTGCAACATATCTCTGTGCCCATCACCTTGGTGATGCGACTCTTTTCTGCCTGATTCCTGCTCACAAGCAGGATTGTGACATTTTTGCTGGACCCAGCCCCTACCTTATGTGACTCTATACTCCTGCCTTGGTGCTGCTCATAGGGCGCATTGTGACATACTTCTTGGCCATGCACCCAGGTTATGTGACCCTTTCTGTGCCCTGCCCACATGGGCAATTGTGACATATTGCCGAGTCTTACACCTAGGTGAAGCCACTCTCCTGTCTGGTCCTTGCCTACAGGGAACATTGTGACATATCTCTTTGCCAATCACCCAGGTAATGTGAGTCTTTTGGTTTTTCTTGTTGTCCCTCACAGGGGAGATTGTGACATACTGCTGGGCCCAGCATTTGGTTATGTGACTCTATCCTCCTGTCTCGGTGTTACCCACAGAGGGCAATGTGCCATATCACTGGCCCTTACATCCAGCTGATGTGAGTCTCTTTTCCTGCCTTGGCACTGCCCCACAAGGGTTACTTGATTCTCCTGCTTGTGCTCTGCCCTCATGGGTCATTGTGACATACTGCAGGGTCCAACACCCAGGTTATGTGACTCTCTCACCTGGGCCAGGGGAACAGGGGTATTGTCACATATCTCTGTGTCCATCACTCAGGACTCTTTTCCTGTCTGGTGTCTGCTCACAGAGGAGATTTTTACCTATCACTGAGTTCAGCACTTAGCTGATGTGACTCTTCTCTCCTTCCTAGGTTCTGCCCACAGGGAAGATTGCGGCGAATTACTGAGCCCAATACCTAGATGAAGGTACTTTTTTTTCTAGGCCATTCCCTGTGAAGACATTGTTGCATATTTGTCTAGCACCAAGCTGATGTGAGTCTCTGCCTTGACCCTACACACAGGAAGCATTGCAAAATATCTCTGTGCCCATCAACTATTTGATGTGACCCTTATCTCTTATTTTGACTCCTTCTTTAGGAGATATTCTGACATATTTTTGGGCTCGTGGTGAGGTAATGTGACTCTCTTCTTCTGCTTGATCCATGCTCACAGAAGGGAGGGTGACTTACTGCTGAACCCCTCACACAATGGGCATATCACACAAATAGGTGTGTTGCAATGACCCCTGTCAGCAGGGGTCATGGTGACAGATTTTCAGGACAGTATTCTAGGTGATGTGACTCTCCTCTTCTTCCTGATACCTGTCTGCAGTGATGATTGTGACATATAGATTGGTACAGTATGTAAACAATGTGAGTCTCTTTTCATGTCTGTGCCCTGCCCATTGAAGAGATTATTACATATAGCTGGTCCCTTTCCTTGATTTTGTGACTCTCCTTTATTTCCTGAGTCCTACCCACAATGGGCATTGTGATACATCCCTGGGCCCCTCACCTAGGTGATGTAGCCCTCATCACAAGTCCTTTCAGTGGGCTTTGTGACATATTTCTGGACTGAGCACTTAGGTGATGTTACTCTCCTCAACTGCTTTTACTCTGCCAATGACAGATGGTGATGTTTTGCTGTTCCAGACACCTCAGTAACGTGACTCTTCTTTTTAGGCTATGCCCTGCATTCATTGCATATTGTGACATATTGCTGGGCCTGACACCTAGGTGATGTGACTCTCCTGAATGGGCCCTGCCTACAGGGGCATTATGAAAGGCATTTTCACTAATCACCTAGGTGATGTAAATTCCTCTTCTGCCATGGCCTCAACAAAAGTGGGAATTGCTATATATGACTGGACTCAGCATCTAGGTGATATGACTCCTTTTTTATCTGGGTGTAAGATGTATTGGGTACTGTGACATATCACTGGGCCCAACACCTAGGGGAAAGAAGGCTCCTGCCTCAGCCCTGCCCAGGGAGGGCCTTGCAACATTCTCTGCATCAATAACCTAGAAAATGTTACTCTCCTATTCCACCTGCACCAGCCAACAGAAAAACCTGTGACACATTACTAGGCTCAGGTGACTTGCTTCTCTTGCCTGGGCCTTGCCAACAGAAAGCATTGTGAAATAAGGAAGGCACCAGCATGCAGGTGATGTTACTGTGTTTCCCGTGCCCTGCTTTCAAGAGGAAATTTTAACATATCACTGGCCAAGCACCCAGGTGCTCTGTCTCTCCTACTTGGTCCCTATTTCCAGGCAATATTGTGACATATTTCTGGCCCAGCAAACAAGTGATGTGACTCCTCTGCTCCCTACTTATTTACAGATAAAATCATAGTGTATATTATGGCCCAGGTAACAGGTACAATAATGACTCTCATACCTTGAACAGCTAATAAAAGAGATACTGTCTTTCATAGCCAAACATAAGAAAAAGATTAAGAAACAGTCTTTGTTCGAGTGTCGCAAAGAATTACCACTCTCTTGCATTTTGTAAAAATCCCTCTGACAGCACAGAGAGAAATATTACAGGGCCCAGCACATACGTGGGATTGTGTTTTCTGTGTGTACAACTCACCAACCATTAGGATTGTCACCCTCACATATAGACAGAGCTCACTGGTGGTGATTTGAATTCCACACATGGAGTAAGTCTACAGTTGAATTTGTGACTGTCATATGTGAATATCTCTCCACAGTTGGAATGGTAACTCACTTTTAAACCCAGCTCATAGGCAGGTGAGGGCTTTCCAATCTGGTCCCAGCCAGTTAGAGAGATATTGACTCTCATTGCTGTACTAAAACAGGCCCAATCTTTGGTTCATATCAACATGAGGTCTCAAAGCAGATTGAGACTCTCATACATATCACATAAAGGCCACAGGTGATACAGAGATTGTACTAACAAGGCCCAGAACACAAATGAAATTGTGACATTCATGTGCACACCCAGCCAACAGTAAATATTTTTATGCTGTCACATAAACACAGCCCATGGTTGAGGTTCTGAATCCTACACCTGTAGGCAGTCAAAAGTTAGAAAATTGACTCGTATACATAGATCTGGTCCACAGGTTGGTTGGTGACTTTCACACATGATTCAGCACAGCAGTGAGGCAGTGACTTTCCTAAGAAGACACAGGTTACAAGAGGAATTGAGGCCCTCATGCAGTCCACTGTTGAGATTGTGACTCATGTACACAGACTCAACATTCAGCAGGTGTTGACTCTTCCACGTAGAACTGGGACATGTGTAGAATTGTTAATCTCACCCCTGGATCTTTCTGCAGATGTTATTGTGACATATGCCTCTCCCAGCCCCTGAGTGATTTGACTTTCTTGTCAGGGCCCAGCTGACAGATGGGATTGTGGCATATCACTGGACTCAGCACCTTGGTGATGTGACATTATTCTCCTGCCTTGGCACTGTCTACTTGGGGCTTTATGACATATGTCTGGGCTCATAACTAAGATGATGGATTCTCTTCTCTTGCCTTGTCTCTGCTCATGTGGTAGATAGTAACATATTGCTGGGCTCTGTACCTAGGGGATGTATCTCTCCTTCTTCTGAGTTGGGCTCACAGAGGAGATTGTAACATATCACTGGGCTCAATACCAAAGTGATGTTACTCTTGTGACACATTGTGACATATTGTTGGGCCCAGAACCAAGGTGATGTGAGTCTCTTACATGGACCCTGGCCACAGGAGCCATCATGATATATTTCTGAAAGCTCAACTCTTTGATGTGATTATATTCTTATACCTGCTCTTTGCCCATAGGAGAGATGGTAACATACCTCTGGGCCCAGCACCTAGTTGATGTAACTCTGCTCTCCTGCTGGGGCCATGCCTGCAGAAGAAAGAGTGACTTATCACTGGGCCAGCACACAGGTCATGTTATTTTACTGCCTTGATCCTTGTCCACAATAATCATTGTACACATTTTTGGGTTCTTCTACTAGATGATGTGAGTCTCCTCTTTTTCCTGAGACCTGTCCACAGAGGGCATTGTGACATATCAGTTGATCCAGCACCTACATGATGTGACCTTCATCTTATGCCTTGGCCCTTCTCATTGGGCTGATTGTGACATATAACTGGGCACAGCTTCTAGGTTATGTGACTCTTCTCTTCCTCCTGAGTACTGCCCACAGGGGGCATTGTGACACATCTCTAAGCTCTTAAACTAGGAAATGTGACACTTTCTTCTGGGCTCTCCCCTAAGAGGGTACTGTGACATATTTCTGGACCCAGCATGTAGGTGATGTTACACTTCTCTCCTACCTGTTACCTGTTACTGGCAGCAAATCCCTATGGGCATGGATCTGCATCAACCTTAATTCTTGCCTCCTAAGAAGAAAAAACTCAACTTAGGGGCATAAGGCAGAAGGAGAGACAGAGGCAAGTTTTAGAGCAGGAGTGACAGCTGTAGAGCAGAAACAAGTGAAGAAAAGTACACTTGGAAGAGGGCCAAGTGGGTGACTAAAAAGGCAAGGGCACAGTTTGACGTTTGACCTGGGGTTTTCTATGTTGGCATACTTCTGGGGTCTTGCATTAATTCTCCCCATTGCCCAACTCCAGAGATCTTATTGGGAAGTTGCTGATTACCAGTTTTAGGTAATCCAAGTGGATTAATTATCAAGTGGATTTAGGTAAATCCACTTGAGAAGAGAGGAGATACTGAAGTTAACAATAGGTCCCCTGTTCATCCTTGGGATTCTGGAATGAACGAGTCTTACCATGTACCCCTAATTTTTCCTGTCCTCATCAAGAGGCAATGTTTATGTGAATCAGGTGGGCAAACTGCTTCAGATGTCACTGGAAAACTCGGTTCTGGGGCATAACAGGAATAAAACATATACAGTAAGTCATAAGAAATTGGCAGAGCCAGAGTTCAAATTAGTGTCTGTCCTGACAATGTGCCAGCAGACAGGGGAAGAGTTGGAGGTCATCTGAGCTGGTAGGGTAAGAACAAGTATAAATCTCAGGGGATATCCACAAGGGAGCCAGTGTCTTTGCTGCCATGCAAATGCAGTAAAAGCCACGGGTGCTTAAATAACAGGGAGATTGTGTTTAAGAAGTCACATGGCATGTCAAGTGAAAGCAAAGAGGCAGATGTGCCCTGGAAGCAGATAGTCCAGCAGGTGAATAAGGCCATTTCTGAACACACATAGAGAAAACAGGAGAATACACAGTGCAGGTTTTGGGGAAAGAGCCAATTTTAGTTAAAAAAGCAGAGGAACACTGAGACATTTCATGGTGTTCAGCTTTAGCCCTATTACTCCTGAGAGTCTCTTGTCCAGGAGGGCCATAAGTGCTTCAGTTCTACTCAGTGTGGACACCAAGGTTCTTCCTACCCCTGCAAACCACCTGTCGGGGTGAGTAGAGAACTTAGCTGGTGGAAACAGAGCCACTTGTGGCTGAGAGGAATCATTCTGGGAGCTGGTTAGTAAGCCATAGAGTGAAAGGGAAAAGAAAATCATGTACAGGGGTTGACTGCTTCCAGCCAATGAATGTGAGGCATAAAGGTCTTTCACCACTAGGGGACATACCTGAGTCATGCACACAAAAGCGTGTTAGCAGCAAAAGGCACCAAGTCACATGGCACCAAAACATGTTACCAGCAATGAATCCATATGGGTACAGGTCTGTAGCAACCTCAATTCTTGCCTCCTCAAAAGAAAAAATTGATGGAGGGGCTTAAGGCATAAAGAGAGACTGAGGCAAGTTTTACAGCAGTAGTGAAAGTTTATTAAAAAACTTTAGAACAGGAAAAAAAGGAAGGAAAATACACTTGGAAGAGGACCAAACAGGTGAGTTGAAAGGCAACTGAGCGGTTTGACTTTTTGACTTTGGGTTTTATATGTTGGCATACTTTTGGGGTCTTGTGTTACTTTTCCCTCCTCACCCAACTCCTGAGATCTTATTGGGAAGCTGCTGATCACCAGTTTCATGTGCTTTCTATTTAGGAGACGGCTGTTTCCTGGTGCCAGCTGTAACCAATTATTACTTTAGCGAGACAGTTAACAACTGCCTGACCATCACCTGATGGTCAACTGACACTCCTGGTGTGTGTGTTGAGGGGGAAAGTCCTCTCTTGCCCTGCTCATGCCTTACTAGCTACCTACTTTAACACTGCAAGCATTGTGTAATGTTGGTGCAGGAGTTAGAAAGGAATTATTTAGGCTGATAGTGAGGGTAAAAGAGTCCTCAGCAGAATTTTTCTTCTAACAAAAAGCAGCCCAAGAAATTTTCTTTTTCAAACAGCAGCCTGAAAAATTGAGCTGCAAAAATAGATAAGCAAGCTGGAAGCTTAAATGGGGGAATGCCAGGAGCTGTGCTAATAGAAAAGGGCAAGCTGGGGGCTGGGCATATCCAACATGGAGGCTCCATCTTTCCTTCTTTGTGACCATGTATACAGTAAAGAAATGGGCAACATGGTGCCCATCAGGCAAAGAACCAATATGCATAATAAAAGATTAGGGTGTGGCAGCCAGCTTTTTGTTCCCTATGCAAATGGCACACCTGGGCTGACCAAGCTTTTGCACCCTATGTAAATTGGACACCACCTCCTCAAGCTTATCTATAAAATGTCCTGCATTTCACCATGGAACCAGCAACCAATCTCTGTGGGAACCCTCTCTACTGCAGAGAGCTCTTCGCTTTCTTTTGCCTATTAAACTTCCGCTATTGACCTTACTCTTGTGTGTCTGCATCCATGATTTTTCTCGGTGTGAGACAAAAAATACTTGGGTATCACACCAGACAATAAAGCTGCTTCATTGTTACTCTTCTGCATGTATATAGAGAGTCTCACTCTGTCACCCAGGCTGGAGTACAGCAGCACGATCTTGGCTCGTTGCTAACTCCACTTCCCAGGTTCAAGTGATTTTAGTGCCTCAGCCTCCTGTGTAGCTTGGATTACACGTGTGCACCACCATACATGTATTTTTTCTTTCTCTTTCTTTCTTTCTTTCTTTCTTTCTTTCTTTCTTTTCTTTCTTTCTTTCTTTCTTCTTTCTTTCTTTCTTTCTTTCTTCTTTCTTTCCTTTCCTTCTTTCTTTCTTTCCTCTTTCTCTCTCTCCCTTCCTTCCTTCCTTCCTTCCTTCCTTCCTTCTTTTCTTTCTTTCTTCTTTTTTTTCTTTCTTTTTTTTTTTTTTGTGTGTGTGTTTTAGTAGAGATGGGGTTTTTCCATGTCTTCCAGGCTGGTCTCAAACTTCTGGTTACAAAAAATCTGCCCGCCTCAGCCTCCCAAAGCATTGGAATTACAGGCATGAGCCATCACACCTGGCTATAATATACTTTTACATTTATGATTTAGGCGATGTGTTCTATTTCTGCCAGGTGCGGGACGGTTAAATATCACTGGACCTAACACCTAGGTAATGTGACTCTTGTCTTTTGCATCAGCCCCACAAATTTTGAGAACTGTAACCTATCACTGGGCCAAACACCTAGAAGATGGGAAGTGCCTGTCTATGCCCTGCAAACAGGGCTTTAGCCCTACCACTCTCAAGAGCCTCATGACATATCTCTGCATTCATCATCTAGGAGATGTGACTCTTCCCTGCTGCCTGCACTCTGCCCACAGGGAAGACCATAACAACATTTGGCCCAGAAAGAGGGTGATGTGTTTTTTCCCTGGGCCTTGCTCACAGGGAGCATTGTGACATGTCACTGGGACCAGTATCCAGGTGCTCTAACTCTGTGACCTGCTGTTAGAACAGGATTGTAACATATCGCTGGCCAAGCACCCAGGTGATGTGACTCTTCTGCCTAATGTCTGCCTTCAGGGAAAATTGTGACATATATCTGGCCTAGCACCAAAGTGATATGACTCTCCTCTACTCTTCTCTACTGCTTGAGATCTGCCCAATAAGAAATTGTGATGTATCACTGGGCCCAGCACCTAGGTTCTGTGACTCTCCTCCCCTGCCTGGGCTGTACATACATTGCTATATTGACATATGGCTGAGTGCAATGTCTAGGTAAAGTGATTCTCCTGTATGAGCCCTGACCACAGGGGGATTATTATGTATCATTTTGTTAGTCACCTAGGTGATATGATTCACTTTTTCTGCCTGAGCCCTGCAAAAAAGAATAGTGACTTATCACTGGATCCAGCACTTAAGTGATGTGACTGTCCTCTTTTACCTGGGCCTTGCATATTTTCAGTATTGTGACATATTCCTAAGTCCAACACCTAGTGGATGAGAGACTTTTCCCTCAGCCCTGACTACAGGGGGCTTTTTGATATTTCTCTGCATCTATCACTTAGTGGATGTGTCTTTCTTCTGTTTGTGCTTTGCCTTCAGGGAAGATTGTGACATAACGCTGAGTTTAGCAACCAAGTGATATGTCTTTCTAGTCTGGACCTAGCCCACCAAGGAGCATTGTGACATATTGCTGGTTCCAGAAACTGTTTGATGTGACTATATTGACCATGCCCTGCTTTTAGAAGGGAATTGTAACATATCGCTGGCCAAGCATGCAGGTGATGTGACTCTCCTGCTTGGTCCTTGCTTTCAGAAAAGACTGTGACATCTCCCTGGCCCAGCACCCAGGTGATGTGAAAATACTGCCCGGGCTCTTTCCTCAGGGGTATTGTGACACCCGCTGGGCCCAGCACATAGGGGATGTGACTCTCCTCCACTGCTTAGACTCTACCCAAGGAGAGATTTTGATGTATCACTATCCCCAGCACCCAGATGATGTGACTCTCCTCTTATGCTTGTGCCCTGCCTACATTGTGTATTGTGACATATGTCTGGATTTATCTCCGAGTTGATGCAACTCTCTTGCATGGGCTCTGTCCACAGGGGTATTATGACATATTTTTTCATTCATCCCCTAGGTGATGTGCCTCTTCTCTTCTGCCTAGGCCCTGCTAAAAAATGGGATTGTAACAAATCACTGGAACCTGAACCCAGGTGAGGTAACATTCTTATTTTGCCTGAGCCCTGCATATTTGGGTATTGTTTTAATATCACTGGGCTCAACACGTAGTGGATGCGGGGCACATGTATGGACCCTGCTCACAGAAGGCCTTGTGACAAATCTCTGCATCCATTAACTGAAAGATGTGACTGTCCTCTTCCACCTTCACCCTGCTTACAGGGAAGATAGTGACATATTGCTGGGCCTAGAAACCAAATGATGTATCTCTTTTGCCTGAACCTTGTCCACAGGGAGAATTATCACGTACCACTGGGATCAGCACCCAGGTGATGTTACTCTTCTGCCTGGTCATTTCCCTCAGGGAATATTGTACACATCTCTGGCCCGGCACCCAGGTGATGTGACTCTCTTGCTCACTACCTATGCACACATGTGGATTTGTTACATATATACACATAATATGGCTCACAAGTAATATGATGACTTTCATATCTTGAATCAGCCAATTGTTGAGATACTGTCTTCCACAGCTAGGCTTAGGAAAATGGGTATGATTCTGGGTCTCCTATTTTTATGCAGGTCAGAGGGGATTACCACTCTCTCACATATGGTATAAAGCCATTGAATTGTACACAATATGTCACCGCAGAGCCCAGCCTACAGGTGAGGTTGACTTGCACACATGCACAACCCATCAACTGTTAAAATTGTAACCCTCACAGACGGACAGACCTCACTTGTGAATCTTACACATGGATGCAGTTCACAGTTGGATTTGTGACTGTCATATGTGAGCATCCAGCCAGATTTGAGATAGTGAAACATCTTTAAATGCAGCTCATAAGAAGATGAGGGCTCTCCTATCTGGACCCAGAACATTGGAGAGATGTTGACTCTCCTACCTAAGTTTAGGGACACAGATACAATTGTAGGTTCATGCCAGCAAGAAAGTCTCAGACTGGATTGTGACTCTCATTCAAACTGTATAAAGCCCTAGACCCACCACCTAGGTAATGTAAGTCTTCTCTTTTACCTGGGCCTCTCATATTTTAAGTATTGTAACATATTGCTAGGCCCATCACCTAGAGTATGGGAGGCTCTTGCCTAAACCTTACTCACAGAAAGCCTTGTGACATAACTCTGCATACATTACCTAGGAGATGCAACTTTCTTCTGCTTGCACCCTACCCATAGGAGAAATTGTGACATATTGCTAGGAGCAGCACCCAGGTGATGTGGCTCTCCTGCCCGGTCTCTGTCCTTAGGGAATGTTGAGAAATATCTCTAGATCCAAACCCACATGGTGTGACTCTCCTGCTCGTTGCCTATGCACAGGTGGGATTGTGACATATATCTTTACTCAGGTAACACATGTGATAATGACCCTCATTCCTCAAACCTGCCAATAGAAGAAATACTGTCTTTTGTAGGTAGGCTTAGAAAAGTGGGTAAGGTCCTTGGTGTCCTCTTTGTACAAAGATCATGGAGGTTTATCACTCTATTGCATGTGCTATAAAGCACTCAGCTGGTACTGAGAGTGTCAACGCAGGGCACAGCACACAATTGAGGTTGTGTTTTATATATTTACACTGTGGCAGTCATTAAAATCATCACCCTCACACATAGACTGAGCCCACTGGGATGTCCTGAACCCCAAATGCAGATGCGATCTACAGTTGCAATTGTGACATTACATTCAGCCTCTGTTAAGATAGTGCTTCATTTCTAAACCCAAACCATAGGTAGGTAAAGACTTTTCTATCTGGAACCCACCAATCGAAGAGATGTTGACCCTCATATCTGGGTGTAAAGCCACAGGTAAAATCATGAATCCATACTGGTATGAAGGTTTCAGAACAGATTGTGACACTCGTGCATACCACATAAAACTCTTATGTGGTACAAAGAGTGTCCTAACAGGGCCCAACAATCAGATGAGATTGTAACCCAGCTGATAGTAAAGATTGTCATCCTCCCACATGAACACAGCCCTCTTTTGAAGTTCTTAATTTCACACCCTGTGGCAGTGGAAAGTTGGAAAATTGACTATCATCCATGGATCCAATCCACAGATGGGTTGGTTAATCGCAAACATTCAGCACACATGTGAGGCTGTGACTCCACAAAGAGGACACAGTTTGCAGGAGGGATTGAGGCTGTCATGTATGGATCTACTCTCTCATTGAGATTGTGTGACTCCTGTTTTTAGAGCCAACATACAGGAGGTGTTGACTCTCATAAATAAAACCTAGATGGGTTCAAGATTGTCAATCACATCCCTGGACCTTCCTAGGTGTGATTGTGACATAAGCCTCTGCCCAGGACCTTAGTAATTTGATTCTCTTGCTTGGGGACAGACAACAGACAACAGATAAAAATATGACACATCCTTGGACCCAGCACCTAGGTGATGTGACTTTATTCTTTTGCTGTTGCACCACCCACAGAGAGCATTGTGACATATCAAAGTGCTCTGTAGACAGGTTATGTGACTCCTGCCTGTGTCCAGACAACACTGGCCATTGTGACATATTGCAGGGTCCAATATGTGTGTACCCAGATGATGTAATTTTATGACTGGGTTCTATCTACAGAGGGCATTGTTACATATTTCTGTGCTCATCACTCAGTTGATGTGACTCTCCTCTCCTGCCTGGGCCATGCCTTCAGGATAGTGGGAGATAGGGAGAGTCACTTATTGCTAGGCCCAGAACACAGGTGATGTAATACTTCTTCCTAGTCTGTTTCCACAGGAGTTACTGTGATATATCATTAGGCCCATTACCTAGATGATGTGACACTCCTTTTTTTTCTGAAACTTATGCACAGTGTGGATTGTGAAATATCACTTGGCTTAGCACCTACATGGTGTGACTCTTTTCTCATGCCTAGATCTTATCCACTGGGTGGGTTGTGACATAGAGCTGGGCCCAGTCACTAGGTTATGTGACTCTCCTCTTTTTCCTGAGCCCTACCCACAAGAGGCATTAGGACATATCTCTGGGCCATTCACCTTGGTGATGTGAATCTACTTCCTGGGACCTCCCCTCAAGGGATATTGTGAAATATTGCTGGACCCAGCACCTAGGTGATATGACTCTCCTCTTTTGCCTGGGCACTGCATACATGTGTATTGTAATATATAGCTAGGTTAAACACCTGGGTGATGTGACTTTCCTGCATGAGCTCTGTCCATAGGAATATTATGACATACCATTTTGTTCATCACCTCGGTGATGTGAGTCTACTCTTTTTCCTGAGCCATGCAAAAAGAAGAGATTGTGACATATCACTGGACTGAGCACCTTGATGATGTGACTCTCCTCTCTTGCTCGGGTGTCACATATTGTTATTGTGACATACTTCTGTGACCAACAGCTATGGGTAGGAAAACTTCTGTCTGGACTCAGCCCAAGGGGGCCTCATGACTTTTTTAAAAGAAAAGATAGGTGACTTTAAAAATGTGACTGTCTTTTTCCGCCTGCACCTTGCCCTCAGGGAAGATTGTGGCATATTACTGAACTAAGCAACCTAGTAACGTGTCTCTTCTGACTGGGGTTTGCCCACAGTCAAACACAGTCACAATTGTGACATATCACTGGGCCCAGCACCCAGGTGATGTGACTCTGCTGCCTGTTTCCAACATTCAAGAGAGGATTGTAATATATCCCTGGCCAAGAACTCAGGTGATTTGACTCTCCTGCCTTGTCCCCCCTCAGAGAAGATTGTGACATATCTTCAGCCCCAAACCAAGGTAATGTGACTTCCCTGCTTACACCCTATTCAGGGGAGAATTTATTACATATATCCTGGCCGAGCTCACAGGTGTGATGCCAATTCTTATACCTCAAACAAGCCAATAGAAGAGATACTGTTTCTCACAGCTAGGCTTAGGAAAACTGGTAAAATACCTGTGTCTCCTCTTTGTATGAAGGTCATAGAGAACTACCACACACTTGTATATGGTATAAAGCTCTTGAGTGGTACAGAGAGTGTTCACATGTCCCAAAACAAAGGGGATATTGTATTTCTTATATACACACCCAGCCACCTGTTAGGATTATCACCCTAACACCTGGATACAGCCCATTGGTGAGGTCTTGTGTCTCACATGCAGATGTGTCCAAAGTTGGGATGGCGACTCATTTCTAGACCCAGCTCATAGACAAGTGAGGACTTCTCTGTCTGGGTGCAGTTAATTTGAGAAATATCAACTTTTCTACCTGGGCTTAGGGAGCAGCATAAAGGTTTCGGGGCAAATTGTGGCTCTCATTCCTATTCTACAGTGATCTTGGGTAGTACAGAGAATGTCCTAATGGGGTTCAGCACATAGGTGAGATTGTGACAGTGATATCCACACCCAACTGACAGTAAAAATTGCCATCTTTCCTCATGAATACAGCCCACTGTTGAGGTGTTGAATCTCATAACCAAAGGCAGTTGAAAATTAAAACATTGTCTCTCTTTGGTGGACCCAGTACACAGTGGGGTTGGTGACTCTCAGACCAAAATTCAGCACAATTATGAGGCCATCACTCCACTAAGAAAACAGAATTCACAGAACAAATTGAGACTCTCAAGCACAAATTCAGCCCACCACTGAGATTATGACTCATTTACTTAGACCCAACAGATAGAAAGTGTTGACTCCTATACCTAGAACTGGGACGTGTGTAAGATTGTTCATCTTTTCCTCAGACTTTCCTGCAGAGTGATTCTGACATATTCCTCTCTTTGGCATCTGAGTGATATGACTCTTGCCATGGCCTAGCCCACAGATGGAATTGTGATGTGTTGTTGTACCCAGCACCTAGGTGATGTGACTCAATTTTTCTGCCTTGGCACCGTCCACAAAAGGTATTTTGACATATCTCCGGGGTATGTACCCATGTTACATGACTCTCCTGCCTGTGCCCTGTCCACAAATTATCGTGAAATATTGCTGGGTCCAACACCCAGGTGATGTAACTCTCATGCCTAGGCCCTGCCAGAAGGTGACATTGTGACAAATCTCTGTGCCAATAACCCAGGTTATGTGACTCTCTTTTTTTTGCCTGGTCCCTGCTCACAGGGGGCATTATGACATATTGCTGAACTCAGCAACTAACTGATGTGAATCTCCTTTCTAGTTTTTACCCACAGGGGAGATTGTGACATATCACTGGGCCTCAAACTAAGGTGATGTTACACTTTCATTTTTGAACTGTACTCAGAAGGCATTGTGACATATTCCTGGGCCCAGCACCAAGGTGATATGAGTCTCCTGCCTGCACTTTGCCCACAAATGGCATTGTAACATATCTGTAGACCTATCAACTATTTGATGTGACTTATTTTTTTAAAGTGAAAGCAAGTTTATTAGAGAAGTAAATAAAAGAATGGTTACTCCATAGATAGAGAAGCCCTGAGGGCTGCTCGTTGGCTCCTTTTATTGTTATTTCTTGATTACATACTAAACAAGGGATGGATTATTTGTGAGTTTTCCAGGGAAGGGATGGGCAATTTCCAGAACTCAGGGTGCCTTCCCTTTTTAGACCATATATGATACCTTCCTAACATTTCCATGACATTTGTAAAGTGTCATGGTGCTGTTGGGAGTGTCTTTTAGCATACTGATGCATTATATTTGGCGTATAATGAGCAGTGAGGACTACCAGAGGTCACTTTCATTGCCATTTTTCTTTTGGTGGGTTTTTGCTGTCTTTTGTACTGCATCGTCTTTTATCAGCAAGGTCTTTGTGAATGGTACCTTGTGCTGACTTCTTGTCTTATCCTGTGACATAGAATGCCTAATCTTCTGGGAGCACAGGAATTGGGTTAATTCCTTTCTTTTGGAGGTCTCAAGATAACTTGGGGCTCTTGGGCCTGTCAGAAAGTGACATTCCTTACTTGCACAGGTCAGGAACCCTGCACAGGGACTGTATAGACAAGATAGAAGGCCAATTTTCCCAAAGGGCTTCTACTGGCTCTACAAATCAAGTGTGATTTCTCAAAGACCATGATTCTAGTCAAAACCTTGGTAAAATAACCTGTATCTCCCATTGTGTCCTGTTGCAAATGAAAACATGCTTATTGCACTTATGCAAATAACTATATTGCCATATATTAAGAATACTCACCAATATCTTTGTACATTCTGGAGAAATCAGGGAGAGAGAAACAAATATACTCCAAATTATGTTTATAGGAGTATATTTTACTCAATTGTTAAAAGCTGTAAATAACTCAAAAGTGCTCTTGACTCTGAAAAACAAAGGATCCACAACATTTTAAGCAAAAAGCCAAAAAATATTACTTCCATCTTTTATTCAGTTCATGCAGTAAACTCTTGTTCTGCTTGATATTTATTATTTCAGCTTTCCATGAGAGTCTTGAAAGTTTTTCTCCTGTTCTAATTTTGCAGTCTTCAAAGTTATCAGAAATTTGCATTTGAAAGCACCCATTAATGTTCCATAGCAGACTATAAATTATCTTTTGAAAAGGATTAAAACAAGACAATTGTCTGTGGGTGACAAAAAAGGTCTTCAGACAGCCATTATTAAAGCCACAATTGACTAGAAATATTGGTTACTCTTGTGGAATAAACAATTTTACATAACAATTATAACTATTAATAGCATACTATACGCTAGGTTATATCAGACTTACAGGAGTTTTCTATAATTTCAGAACACTCACCAATGACATATTTATACAAATACAACCCTAAGAAAGCCAAATACTATTTCATATTTGACAATACTTTCTGTATAACTTTTATACCAAATAAATAGAATATATTATTTTTGGACTTTAGGTGACCTAGTATCTAAAAGATTAATTAGGTCAGAAAAGACAAAACTTATAATTTAATTTTGGAAAGTTTTTCAAACAAAGGTTTAAAACATTTTATATTATAAAATCAAATCCCAGGTCACCCTATGTCATTCATTTAGCCAAAATGTAACTTTTCTTTTTAAAAATTTTTTAAAAGCCAAAAACCTTTACTTATTAATAGAGGAAAGACTTAGCTTTCCAAACAGTCTGTCTCGTCTTTTTTCCTGTACTTTATTCAAAAGACAAAAGTCTTTCATTTTTTAAATATAACATGAAAATCTTGTTCAAGAGTGGAAGCCTGTATTTCACCTTTGTGTTAGTATAGTAATGATGCCAAAGTTGTTAATAAAATCTTATATACAACATATCAAATCTTAATTAGTTTGACTATAAGGTAAGATTCTCAGAAATCTTTTACAACCCTTTAAAATTTTTGTTAAAGGGCAAATCTGTGCTCTAAAAAAAACCTGTTGTTCTTTTATTCCAATGTTCAATTTATGGAAAAGCTGAATAATATCTATTTAACTTTAGCCAGTATGTTCACACACAGAATTTTTTTATGAGATTAAATTTTTAAAAACCTTCCACAACTTGCTCAAACCTTCAGGTTTATTCTAACTTAAAACAGCCCTTTAGATCTCTAACCTAGGCCCCGAAATTAACATCCTTATGCCTTTTTATAATCTTATACTGAAAGCACATTCTATTTTTCTTACACACCTTGCATGTAAAGCCATTTTTATTTCCCAAGGATTACTTATGTCACAAGAACTAAAAGGCATTCACACATGGACACAGTGCACTGGTGAGGTCTTCAACCTCATATGTGGATGGAGTTCAGCTGGAATTGTGACTTTCATATGTGAACATCCAGCCACAATTGGGATGGTGACTCATTTCTAAACCCAGCTCATAGACAGTTGAGAAACTTCTATCTGGACCAAATCAATTGAAGAGATGTTGACTCTCATGAGTGTGCTTAGGGCCACAGGTACAATCACGGGTGCATACCGGCACACAGGTCTCAGAGCAGATTTTGACTCTTATGCATATCATATAAATACCTTGAATGGTAGAGAGAGTGTCCCCACAAGGCCCAACACACAGGTAACATTGTGATTATCCTATGCACAAGTGGCCAATAGTAAAGACTATCATTCTTCCACATGAATACAGCCCACTGTTGAGGTTCTGAATCTCCCACCCAGAGGCAGTGGAAAGTTGGAGAATTAACTCTCATACATGGATCTGATCCATAGATGAGTTGGTGACTCTCAGACTAAGACTCCCAACAACAGTGAGGCTGTGACTTCACTAAGGGAACACAGTTTTCAGGAGAGATTTAGTCTCTTGTGTACAAATTCAGTCCCCTGTTGAGATTGTGACTCACATACTTAGCCCAAACCTGCAGGTGTTGACTCTCATACCTGGAAATGGAATGTGTGTGGGATTAATCTAATCCCTGGACCTTCCTATAGGTGTCAATCTGACATATGCCTCTGCCCAGAATCTGAGTGATTCTCCTGCTTGGGTCCAGCCTTCAACAGAGATTATGACATGTCACTTGGTCCAGCACTTAGCTGATGTGACCTATTCTCCTGCCTTGGCTCTGCCCACAGAAGGCATTGTGATGCATTGCCAGGCTCTGCACCCAGGTTATGTGATTTCTGCCTGTGCCTTGACCACACTGGCTATTTTGACATACTGCACTGTCCAACACCAGGTGATGTTACTTTTCCACCTGGGCCGTTCCAACAGGGGACATTATAAAATATCTCTGTGTCCATCACTTATGTGTTTTGACTTTCTTCTCCTGCATGGTTTCTGCTCACGGGAGGAATTGAGACATATCCCTGGGCTCAGCACCCAGTTGATGTGACTCTTCTTTTTTTTCTATGTTCTGCTCACACAAAAGATATTGACCTATTGCTGGGCCCAACACCAAGGAGATGTCACTCTTTCACTTTGGCCCTACCCTCAAAAGGCATGGTGACATATTGTTGGGCCCAACGCAAAAGAGATTTGAGTCCTTTGCCTGGACCCTGCTTACAGGGGGCATTGTGATATATCTCTGGGCCCATCGACTATTTGATCTGAGTCTCCTCTCTTTCCTGGGCTTTGCCTATAGTAGACATTGTGATATATCTCTGGGCCCATCGACTATTTGATCTGAGTCTCCTCTCTTTCCTGGGCTTTGCCTATAGTAGACATTGTGGTATATCTCTGGGCCCATCGACTATTTGATCTGAGTCTCCTCTCTTTCCTGGGCTTTGCCTATAGTAGACATTGTGATATATCTCTGGGCTCTGCTCCCAGCTAATTTGACTTGCCTCTTCTGTCTGGGCCATGACTACAGATAAGAGTGACTTATCAGGAGCCAGCACACAGTGATGTGGTTCTTCTTCCTGCTCTCTGCCCACAAGCATCACTGATACATATCTGTGGTTCCAAAATGTACATAATGTGACTCTTTTTTGGGTGGGAAGGGACATGTCCACAGTGGGGATTTTGACATATTACATGGCACAGCATTTATGTTATTTGACTCTCTTCTCATGCTTAGGCTCTACCCACTGGGGTAATTGTGACATATATCTGGCTGCAGCCCCTAGGTTTTGTGGCTTTCCTCTTTTTCATGATCCCTACTCATAACATGCATTGTGACATATCTCTGGTTTTCTCACCTAGGTTATGTGACTTTCTTGTCTTTGCCCTTCCATCAGAGAGTATTGTGACATATTGCTGGGTCCATTATGTAGGTGATGTGACTCTCTTCACCTGCCTGTGCACCACCCAAAAGGGACATTGTGACACATCTCTGAACCAATTTCCTACATAATGTGCCTCTTCCCTGCTGCCCGAGAAATGCCCCCAAAGGGGATTGTGACATGTCTCTGGGCCCAGCACCTGAATGTTGTGACTCTCCTGCCTGGACTCTACCTAGAGAAAATATTATGATATGTCACTGGGCCCTGCACACAAATGATGTTACTCTCCTGCCTGGGCCTTGCTTATAGAGGGGACTGAGATATTTTCCAGGTGAAGAATTCAGGTGATGTCACTCTCATTTCTCAGCCTTTCTCACTGGTAAGATTGTGATATATTACTCAGCCCAGCACACAGATGAAATTTTTCCTCTTGTATGCAAACCCAGCCAAAAGGTGCTATTGTCACCATAACACATGAATAAAGACCACTGTTGAGGTCCTGAATCTTATATGTGAACACATCAACAGTTGGAATTGTGACTGTCATATGTATTTCTTGCCAGAAGTGGGATGGTGACTTATTTCTGGATTCAGCTCACAGGAATGGTGATAACTCTCGTACCTGGACGAAGCCGATAAGAGAGATGTTGGCTCTGGTAGCTAGGCTTAGGGGTCTGGGTCTTTTACTTGTAAGAAAGTAACAGAAGATTATGACACTTACACATATGGTATAAAGCTCTTGGGGAATACAGAGTGTCATTACAGGGCCCAGTCCACAGGTGAGATTGTAACTCTCCTATACGCACTTAGCCAACAGTTTGAATTGCCACCCTCACATATAGACCGAGCCCATTGGTGAGGTCCTGAATCTCACACATGAACCTATTCCACCATTGAAATTGTACTGTCATATATGGATTCAGCCACAGGTTGGATGGTGACAAATTTCTGAACCCAACTCACTTGCACAATGAACCCAGCCAACAGAAGATGTGTGGACTCTTAGGCTTAGGGCAAGAAGCAAGGTTTTGGGTTTCTCACTTGTATGAAGGTCACAGAAAATTATCAAACTCACTCATGTTGTATAATGCCCTTGGGTTGTACAGAGAGTGTCATTACATAACTCGGCACAAAGTGGAGATTGTGACTTTCAAATGCACGCCCAGCCAAGAATAAGAATTGTGATCCACACACATAGACAGAACCCACTGGTGAGGTCTTGAATCTCACTCTAAGATGAGTCCATAGTTTGAATTTTTAATGTCATGTGTGGATTCAGCCACAGGTAAGAGGGTGACTCATTTCTGAACTCAACTAAGAGGCACAGTCATGATTTTCATGCCTGGACGCAGCCAATATGAGAGGTGTTGACTCTCATACCTGGACTTAGGAAAAGAGGTAAGATTGTGAGTTTATACAGCACTAAAGTCTTAGAGGCGATTGTGACTCTCACCCAAACAATGTAAAGCCCTATGGAGGTAAAGAGAGTGTCATAAGAGGACCCAGAACACAACTGAAATTGTGATTCTTACATGCACTTCCATCCCACAGTAAAAAGTGTCACCCTCCCACTTGAATAGAGACCATTGTTGAGCTTCTGAATTTTACATCTGGATGCAGTTGAAAAGTGGAGTTGTGATTCTCATTTGTGGATTTTGTCCACAGGTAGATGATGACACTAGGATCAGGGTTCATCACACTGGTGAGGCTTTGACTCTAATACCAGGACATGGTCTGCAGGTGGAATTGGGACTCTCATGCATGGATTCAGTACATCATTGAGATTGTGACTCATGTACTTGGATGCAACTCACAGGAGGTGTTGACTCTCCTACTTGAAGCTGGGACATGTGTGGAATTGTGCATCTTAGCCCTGGACCTTCCCACAAGTGTTGTTGTGACATATATTTTGCCCAGCACCTGAGTAATTTTACTCCCCTGCCTGGGCCCAGCCCTCAGAGGGGATTGTGACAGATACCCGGGTCAAACGCCTGGGTGATGTGACTCTCATGCTTGAGCCTTACCCACAGAGGGTGTTGTAAAATATCACTGGGCCCAGCACTTAGGTCATATGACTCTTATTTTCAGCCAGAGCCCTGCCCACAAAGCCATTGTGAAATACCACTGAGCCCAGCACCTCAGTGATATGACTGTATGGCCTGGGCCCTGCCCACAGTAGGTATTGTGATATACCTCTGAACTCATTACCTAGGTGATGTAACTCTCCTCTTTTGCCCGCATTCTGTCCCCACAAAATGGACTGTGACGTACCACAGGTCTTAGCACTTAGGTGATACGATTCTCCTCTTCTGCCTGGGCACTAGCCATAGGAGAGATTGAATCATTTTACTGAGCCCAGATTGCAGGTGACATGACCCTCTATCGTAGGCCTACCCACAGGAGGTATTGTGGTGTATCTCTGTGGCCATAATTTAGGTGCTGTGACTCTTCTATTCTCTCTAGGCCACACCAATTGCGGGAGATTGTGACATATTTTTGGACTAGCGCAAAGGTAATTAAAAACTCCTGCCTAGGCCATTCCCATAGAAGGCTTTGTGACATATCACTGGTCACAGCACACAGGTAATTTAACTCTCCTTCCTGGGCCCTGCCCATAGGGGATATTTTAACATATCTTTAGCCCAGCACTTAAAATATGTGACCTTCCTAGCTGGTTTCTTTTCCACAGGTGAGAATTTCACATATAACTGCACCCAGCACACAGGTGAAATTGTGACTCTTGTGTGCTCATCCAGCCAACAGTTATGAGTGTCATCATCGCACATGGACAGAGAAGTCTGGTGAGGTCCTGAATCTTGTACACGGACACAGTCCACAGTTAGAATTTTGACTGTCATGTGTAGATCCAGCCACAGGTATGATGTTGACCTATTTATGGAGTTAGCTCACAGGTGCAGTGATAACTCTCATCTCTCGACCCAGCCAATAAAAGAGATGTTGACTCTTACAGCTAGGCTTAAGGAAACTAATAGGGTCCTGGGTCTCCTACCTGTGTGAAAGTCACAGAAGATTATGACACTCATGCATATTGTATAAAGCCCTCTGGTGGTACAGATTCATTACAGGGCCCAGCACACAGGTGAGATTGTGACTTTGTTATGCAGACACCCTGACAGTACCATCACCCTCATATATAAACAGAGCCCACTGGTGAGGTCTTAAATTTCACAAACTGACACAATTCACAGTTGGGATTGTGACTGTGATATTTCAATCTGATCACAGGTGAGATGGTGACTCATTTCTGGATCCAGCTTAGAAAACAGTGAGGGCTCTTTCACCTGGACTCAGCCAAATGGAGAGATGTTGACTCTGTTAACTAGGTTTAAGGGAGCACATAATGTTCTGGGTCTCCTGCTTACATAAAGGTAGCAGAGGATTGCTGGGCGCGGTGGCTCACGCTTTTAATCCCAGCACTTTGGGAGGCCGAGGCAGGCGGATCACGAGGTCAGGAGATCGAGACCACGGTGAAACCCCATCTCTACTAAAAATACAAAAAAATTAGCCGGGCGTGGTGGCGGGCGCCTGTAGTCCCAGCTACTCGGAAAGGCTGAGGCAGGAGAATGGCATGAACCCGGGAGGCAGAGCTTGCAGTGAGCCGAGATTGCGCCACTGCACTCCAGCCTGGGCGACAGAGCGAGACTCCGTCTCAAAAAAAAAAAAAGGTAGCAGAGGATTATGACACTATACATATTGTACAAAGTCCCCCATTGGTCCTGAGAAGGTCATAACAGGGTCTGGCACACAGGTGAGACTGTGACTCTGATATGCACACAGGCAAAGAGTAAGGATTGTCAACCTCCTACACGGACACAGCCCACTGTTGAGATTCTCAATCTCACAACCAGAAGCAGTCTGGAACTGTGACTCTCATAGGTGGATGTGGTCCATAGCTGAGATGATGACCTCAAACCAGGAGGCAGCACACCTGGAGGCTGTGACTCCTCTACCGAGATGCAGTCTGCAGGTGTGATTGTGGCTCTCATGCACAAATCCGGTCCACTTTTGAGATTGTGACTCACTTACTGAGACCCAATTCACAGGAGGAGTTCACTCTGATACATAGAGCTGGAACATGTGTGGGATTGTAAATCTTATCACTTAACCTTTCTGCAGGTGTGATTGTGATATATAGCTTTGCCCAGCACCTGAGTAATTTAACTCTCTTGTCTGAGCCTGGCATACAGTTAGGATCTTAACATATACCTGGGCCAAGCACCTAGGTAGTGTGACTTTTTTTTGGGCCCTGCCATCAGGGATAATTGTTACTTATCACTAAGTTCAGAACCTAGTGATGTGACATTTCTCTACTGTCTTGGCCCTACCCACAAAACAAAATTATATCACTGGGCCTAGCACCTAGGTAATGTGCCTCTACTCTTTTTCCTGGGCCCTGTTCACAGTGGGCCTTGGGACATATACAAGAGCCCTGCTCAAAAGCATGATGATAACCCTCATACATAAACCCAACCAAAAGAAGTGATTTTTTTACTCACATAGTGAGGCATAGGGCAACAAATAAGGTCTTGTGTCTCTTACTTGTTCAAAGGTCACAGAACATTACAAGCCCACCCATATGTCATATAGTCCTAAGAGAGTACAGAGAGTGCTGATACAAGGCTCACCTGAAAGTGAGATTGTGACTCTCCTATGCACACCTAGCTGACCATTAGAATCATCACATTCAAACATGGAGAGAGCCCACTGGTGACCTAAATTTTACATGCAGATGCAGTCTGCAGTTAGAGTTGTAACTATCATGTATGCATTTGGCCACAGGTAGGATGGTGACTCATTATTGGACCCAGCTCACAGGCATGATGATGAATCTTGTATCTAAAATCAGCAAAAAGAAGAGATATTCATTCACATAGCCAGACTTGGGCAATTGGTAAGGTCCTGGTTCCCCTACTTGTATGAGGGTCACAGAGGATTACTACACATGCTTATAATATAAAGCCCTTGGATGGTACAGAGAGTGTCATAGCAGGACCCAGCACACAGGTGAGATTGTAGCTCTCTTAAACACACCCAGCCAGCAGTTAGGATTGTGACCCTCAAACAGGAACAGAGCCTACTGGTGAGGTCTGGAATTTAAAATGGAAATATGGTCCACAATCGGAATTATGAATGTCATATGTGGATCTGGCCACAAGTTAGGTGTTGACACATTTTTGAACCCAGCTCACAGTCACAGGGATGACTCTCATACCTGGACTCAGCCAACAGGAGATATGTTGATTCTCAGGCTTAGGGCAATGGGTAAGATCGTGGGCTTATATCAGCACTAAGGTCTGACAGGAAATTTCAATTCTTAGGCATCCTGCATAAAGCCCTGGAGTGGTATGGATTGTGTCATACCAGGGCTCAGCACAAGTGGGATTGAGACACTTGTATGCACATGCAGCCAAGAGTAAGAACTGTCACCCTCTCACATGGACACAGCCCACTGTTGAGTTTCTGAATCTCACATTCAGGAGTATTCAAAAGTTGGAATTGTGATTCTCATAGGTGGATTTGATTCACAGGTAGGATGGTGACAGGTAGGATACAGTTAGGATTGTATCCTCAGGCCAAAATTTATCACACCTATGAGGCAGTGACTGCCCCCACTGAAACACTGTCCAGAGTTGGAGTTGGCTTTCTCAGGCACTGATCCAGTCCATGGTTAAAAATGTGATTCAGAAGATGGCCGAATAGGAACAGCTCCGGTCTCCAGCTCCCAGCCCCAGCGACACAGAAGACCGGTGATTTCTGCATTTCTGCCTGAGGTACTGGTTTCATCTCACTAGGGAGTGCCTAACAGTGGGTGCAGAACAGTCGGTGAAGCGCACTGTGCGCGAGCCGAAGCAGGCCGAGGCATTGACTCACTCGGGAAGCGCAAGGGGTCAGGGAGTTCCCTTTCCTAGTCAAAGAAAGGGGAAGCAGACGGCACCTGGAATATCGGGTCAGTCCCACCCTAACTGCGCTTTTCCAACGGGCCTGGAAAACGGCACACTAGGAGATTGTGTCCCGCACCTGGCTCGGAGGGTCCTATGCCCACGGAGTCTCGCTAATTGCTAGCACAGCAGTCTGAGATCAAGCTGCGAGGCGGCAGCGAGGCTGGGGGAGGGGCGCCCGCCATTGCCCAGGCTTGCTTAGGTAAACAAAGCAGCCAGGAAGCTCGAACTGGGTGGAGCCCACCACAGCTCAAGGAGGCCTCCCTGCCTCTGTAGGCTCCACCTCTGGGGGCAGGGCACAGACAAACAAAAACTCTGCAAGAACTTCCACAGACTTAAATGTCCCTGTCTGACTGACAGCTTTGAAGAGAGTAGTGGTTCTCCCAGCACGCAGCTGGAGATCTGAGAACAGTCAGACTGCCTCCTAAAGTGGGTCCCTCACCCCTGAGCAGCCTAACTGGGAGGCACCCCCCCAGTAGGGACAGACTGACACCTCATTCAACCCGGTACTTCTCTGAGACAAAACTTTCAGAGGAACTATCAGACAGCTGAATTTGTGGTCTCACGAAAATCTGCTGTTCTGCAGCCACCGCTGCTGACACCCAGCCAAACAGGGTCTGGAGTGCACCTCTAGTAAACTCCAACAGACCTGCAGCTGAGGGTCCTGTCTGGTAGAAGGAAAACTAACAAACAGAAAGGACATCCACACCAAAAACCCATCTGTACATCACCATCATCAAAGACAAAAAGTAGATAAAACCACAAAGATGGGGAAAAAACAGACCAAAAAAACTGGAAACTCTAAAAAACAGAGCACCTCTCCTCCTCCAAAGGAACGCAGTTCCTCACCAGCAACGGAACAAAGCTGGATGGAGGATGACTTTGATGAGTTGAGAGAAGAAGGCTTCAGACGATCAAACTACTCTGAGCTACGAGAGGAAATTCAAAACAACAGCAAAGAAGTTAAAAACTTTGAAAAAAAATTAGAAGAATGGATAACTAGAATAACCAATGGAGAGAAGGGCTTCAAGGAGCCGATGGAGCTGAAAGCCAAGTTTCGAGAACTACGCGAAGATTGCAGAAGCCTCAGTAGCAGATGCGATCAACTGGAAGAAAGGGTATCGCTGATGGAAGATGAAATGAATGAAATGAAAAGAGAAGGGAAGTTTAGAGAAAAAAGGATAAAAAGAAATGAACAAAGCCTCCAAGAAATTTGGGACTATGTGAAAAGACCAAACCTACGTCTGATTGGTGTACCTGAAAATGATGGGGAGAATGGAACCAAGTTGGAAAACACTCTGCAAGATATTATCCAGGAGAACTTCCCCAATCTAGCAAGGCAGGCCAGCATTCAGATTCAGGAAATACAGAGAACGCCACAAAGATACTCCTCGAGAAGGGCAACTCCAAGACACATTATTGTCAGATTCACCAAAGTTGAAATGAAAGAAAAAATGTTAAGGGCAGCCAGAGAGAAAGGTCGGGTTACCCACAAAGGGAAGCCCATCAGACTAACAGCTGATCTCTCAGCAGAAACTCTACAAGCCAGAAGAGAGTGGGGGCCGATATTCAACATTCTTAAAGAAAAGAATTTTCAACCCAGAATCTCCTATCCCGCCAAACTAAGCTTCATAAGTGAAGGAGAAATAAAACACTTTACAGACAAGCAAACGCTGAGTGATTTTGTCACCACCAGGCCTGCCCTAAAAGAGCTCCTGAAGGAAGCACTAAACATGGAAAGGAACAACCGGTACCAGCCACTGCAAAAACATGCCAAATTGTAAAGACCATCGAGACTAGGAAGAAACTATAGCAACTAACGAGCAAAATATCCAACTAACATCATAATGACAGGATCAGATTCACACATAACAATATTAACGTTAAATGCAAATGGGCTAAATTCTCCATTCAAAAGACACAGACTGGCAAACTGGATAAGGAGTCAGGACCCATCAGTGTGCTGTATTCAGGAAACCCATCTCACATGCAGAGACACACATAGACTCAAAATAAAGGGATGGAGGAAGATCTATCAAGCAACTGGAAAACAAAAAAAGGCAGGGGTTGCAATCCTAGTCTCTGATAAAATAGACTTTAAACCAACAAAGATCAAAAGAGACAAAGAAGGCCATTACATAATGGTAAAGGGATCAATTCATCAAGAAGAGCTAACTATCCTAAATATATATGCACCCAACACAGGAGCACCCAGATTCATAAAGCAAGTCCTGAGTGACCTACTAAGGGACTTAAACTCCCACACAATAATAATGGGAGATTTTAACACCCCACTGTCAGCATTAGACAGATCAACGAGACAGAAAGTTAACAAGGATATCCAGGAATTGAACTCAGCTCTACATAAAGTGGACCTAATAGACATCTACAGAACTCTCCACCCCAAGTCAACAGAATATACATTTTTTTCAGCACCACACCACACCTATTCCAAAATTGACCACATAGTTGGAAGTAAAGCTCTCCTCAGCAAATGTAAAAGAACAGAAATTATAACAAACTGTCTCTCAGACCACAGTGCAATCAAACTAGAACTCAGGATTAAGAAACTCACTCAAAACCGCTCTACCACATGGAAACTGAACAACCTGCTCCTGAATGACTATTGGGTACATAATGAAATGAAGGCAGAAATAAAGATGTTCTTTGAAACCAACGAGAACAAAGACACAACATACCAGAACCTCTGGGACACATTCAAAGCAGTGTGTAGAGGGAAATTTATAGCACTAAATGCCCACAAGAGAAAGCAGGAAAGATCCAAAATTGACTCCCTAACATCACAATTAAAAGAACTAGAAAAGCAAGAGCAAACACATTCAAAAGCTAGCAGAAGGCTAGAAATAACTAAAATCAGAGCAGAACTGAAGGAAATAGAGACACAAAAAACCCTTCAAAAAATTAATGAATCCAGGAGCTGGTTTTTTGAAAAGATCAACAAAATTGATGGACCGCTAGCAAGACTAATAAAGAAGAAAAGAGAGAAGAATCAAATAGATGCAATAAAAAACGAAAAAGGGGATATCACCACCGATCCCACAGAAATACAATCTACCATCAGAGAATACTACAAACACCTCTATGCAAATAAACTAGAAAATCTAGAAGAAATGGATAAATTCCTCGACAAATACACCCTCCCAAGACTAAACCAGGAAGAAATTGAATCTCTGAATAGACCAATAACAGGTTCTGAAATTGTGGCAATAATCAATAGCTTACCAACCAAAAAGAGTCCAGGACCTGATGGATTCACAGCCGAATTCTACCAGAGGTACAAGGAGGAACTGGTACCATTCCTTCTGAAACTATTCCAATCGATAGAAAAAGAGGGAATCCTCCCTAACACATTTTATGAAGCCAGCATCGTCCTGATACCAAAACCTGGCAGAGACATAACCAAAAAAGAGAATTTCAGACCAATATCCTTGATGAACATTGATGCAAAAATCCTCAATAAAATACTGGCAAACCGAATCCAGCAGCACATCAAAAAGCTTATCCACCATGATCAAGTGGGCTTCATCCCTGGGATGCAAGGCTGGTTCAACATACGCAAATCAATAAATGTAATCCAACATATAAACAGAACCAAAGACAAAAACCACATGATTATCTCAATAGATGCAGAAAAGGCCTTTGACAAAATTCAACAACCCTTCATGCTAAAAACTCTCAATAAATTAGGTATTGATGGGACGTATCTCAAAATAATAAGAGCTATCTACGACAAACCCACAGCCAGTATCATACTGAATGGGCAAAAACTGGAAGCATTCCCTCTGAAAACTGGCACAAGACAGGGATGCCCTCTCTCACCGCTCCTGTTCAACATAGTGCTGGAAGTTCTGGCCAGAGCAATCAGGCAGGAGAAGGAAATAAAAGGTATTCAATTAGGAAAAGAGGAAGTCAAATTGTCCCTGTTTGCAGATGACATGATTGTATATCTAGAAAACCCCACTGTCTCAGCCCAAAATCTCCTTAAGCTGATTAGCAACTTCAGCGAAGTCTCAGGATACAAAATTAATGTACAAAAATCACAAGCATTCTTGTACACCAATAACAGACAAACAGAGAGCCAAATCATGAGTGAACTCCCATTCACAATTGCTTCAAAGAGAATAAAATACCTAGGAATCCAACTTACAAGGGATGTGAAGGACCTCTTCAAGGAGAACTACAAACCACTGCTCAATGAAATAAAAGAGGATACAAACAAATGGAAGAACATTCCATGCTCTTGGGTTGGAAGAATCAATATCGTGAAAATGGCCATACTGCCCAAGGTAATTTATCGATTCAATGCCATCCCCATCAAGCTACCAATGACTTTCTTCACAGAATTGGAAAAAACTACTTTAAAGTTCATATGGAACCAAAAAAGAGCCCGCATCGCCAAGTCAATCCTAAGCCAAAAGAACAAAGCTGGAGGCATCACGCTACCTGACTTTAAACTATACTACAAGGCTACAGTAACCAAAACAGCATGGTACTGGTACCACAACAGAGACATAGATCAATGGAACAGAACAGAGCCCTCAGAAATGATGCCGCATAGCTACAACTATCTGATCTTTGACAAACCTGACAAAAACAAGAAATGGGGAAAGGATTCCCTATTTAATAAATGGTGCTGGGAAAACTGGCTAGCCATATGTAGAAAGCTGCAACTGGATCCCTTCCTTACACCTTATACAAAAATTAATTCAAGATGGATTAAAGACTTATATGTTAGACCTAAAACCATTAAAATCCTACAAGAAAACCTAGGCAATACCATTCAGGACATAGGCGTGGGCAAGGACTTCATGTCTAAAACACCAAAAGCAATGGCAACAAAAGCCAAAATCGACAAATGGGATCTCATTAAACTAAAGAGCTTCTGCACAGCAAAAGAAACTATCATCAGAATGAACAGGCAACCTACAGAATGGGAGAAAATTTTTGCAACCTACTCATCTGACAAAGGGCTAATATCCAGAATCTATAATGAACTCAAACAAATTTACAAGAAAAAAACAAACAACCCCATCAAAAAGTGGGCAGAGGACATGAACAGACACTTCTCAAAAGAAGACATTTATGCAGCCAGAAAACACATGAAGAAATGCTCATCATCACTGGCCATCAGAGAAATGCAAATCAAAACCACAGTGAGATACCATCTCACACCAGTTAGAATGGCCATCATTAAAAAATCAGGAAACAACAGGTGCTGGAGAGGATGTGGAGAAATAGGAACACTTTTACACTGTTGGTGGGACTGTAAACTAGTTCAACCATTGTGGAAGTCAGTGTGGCGATTCCTCAGGGATCTCGAACTAGAAATACCATTTGACCCAGCCATCCCATTACTGGGTATATACCCAAAGGACTATAAATCATGCTGCTATAAAGACACATGCACACGTATGTTTATTGCGGCACTATTCACAATAGCAAAGAGTTGGAACCAACCCAAATGTCCAACAACGATAGACTGGATTAAGAAAATGTGGCACATATACACCATGGAATACTATGCAGCCATAAAAAATGATGAGTTCGTGTCCTTTGTAGGGACATGGATGAAACTGGAAAACATCATTCTCAGTAAACTATCGCAAGGACAAAAAACCAAACACCGCATGTTCTCACTCATAGGTGGGAATTGAACAATGAGAACTCATGGACACAGGAAGGTGAACATCACACTCCGGGGACTGTTGTGGGGTGGGGGGAGGGGGAGGGACAGCATTAGGAGATATACCTAATGCTAAATGACAAGTTAATGGGTGCAGCAAACCAACACGGCACATGGATACATATGTAACAAACCTGCACATTGTGCACATGTACCCTAAAACCCTAAAGTATAATAAAAAAAAAAAATAAATAAAAAATAAAAAAATAAAAAAAAAAAAAAAAAAAAAATGTGATTCAGATTCTTGAACACAACTCACAGGAGTAGTTGACTCTCATACCTGAAGGTGGGACAAGTGCAAGATTGTAAATCTTATGTCTGGACCTTCCTGCGGGGTGATTGTTACATGTATCTTTGGCAGAGAACTGATGAATTTTGCTCTCCTGCAGAAGCCCATTCTACGGTTGAGATTTTGACATACACCTTGGCCAAGTACCTAGAATATGTGATGCTCCTGCCTGGGCTCTGCCCTCAAGGGGGATTGTGACATATCTCCGGGCCATATATGTAGGTTATGTGCCTCTCCAATCCTGCCTAGGCTGTTCCCAAAAAAGGCATTGCGACATACCTGAACCCATCACCTAGATGATTTGACTCTTTTTTTCCCCCTGGGCCCCGCCCTCAGTGGGGATTGTGACATGTCACTGGGCCCGTCATTTCTGTGATATGACTTTTGTGTTCTCCTTTGACCCTGCTTACAGGAGGATTGTGACATATAACTAGGCCCAGCACCTGGGTGATGTGACTCTCATTTCCTGCCTGTGTTCTGCCAACAGAATAGATTGTGACATACAGCTGGGCCAACCACTCAAGTGATTTGACTCCTGCCTACAGTGGCCATTTGTGACACATCTTCTTCCTGGGTCCTGTTTCAGAGTGGAATTGTGACATATCTTTGGGCAAGCACCAAAGTGATGTGACTCTCTGATTTCTGCTCACAGGTGCTATTGTGACATATATCTAGGCCAAGTTTAGAGGTGTGTGTAATGATAGCCCTCATATATGGACCCAGTCAATAGGGGAGACTTGGCTTCTCTTTTCTAGGCTTAGGGCAATGGATGAGGTTCTGGGTGAAAAAGCATAAAGTTCTGGGTGAGGAATGGTCACATAAGATTATGACACTCAAGCATATTCTCTAAAGCCCTTGTGTGACATTTAGAGTTTAGTTACAGGATCCAGTACCCAGGTGAAATTATTACTCTCGTAGGCAAACCCAGCTGACAATTAGGATTGTCACCCTCACACATGGACAGAGTCCACTGGTGAGGTCCTGAATCTTACAGGCACAGTCCACAATTGGATTTGTGACTTTCATATGAGTCATGAGATAGCTGATATGGTGACTTATTTTTGGAGGTGGCTTACAAGCACTGTGATGACTGTCATAAATATATCTGACCAATAAGAGAGATGTTGACACATACCTGTTAATAGATCATTGGTTCATACCAGCATGAAGGTCTCAAAACAGATTGTGACTGTTACTCATACCATATAAAGCCCTTGGTTGTTACATAGTGTGTCATAACAGGACCCAGGACACAGGTGAAATTGTGACTTTCTTATGCACACTCAGCCAACAGTAAGCATTGTCACCCTCCCACATGGAAACTGTCCACTGTTGAGGCTGTAAACCTCACATGTGCAGGTAGTCGAAAGTTGGAATTTTGACTGTCATGAATACATCTCGTCCACAGGTAAGATAGTGACTCAAAGACCAGGATTCAGCATGCTTGTGAGGCTGTGACTCATATACTGAAAAATTTATGTTTAGAATTGTTGCTCTCATGCAGGGATACAGTCCACTCTGAAGACTGTGACTCATGAACTCAGACCCAACTCACAGGAGGTCTTGACTCTCATACCTGGAGCCAGAAAATGTGTGAAAGTTTAAATTTTATTTCTGGACCTTTTTGTTGGTGTGATTGTGACATATACCTTTGTCCAGCCCCTGAATTATTTGGCCCTCTTGCCGGGGAAAAGCCCACAAATGGAATTGTGCCATACCTGAGCCCTCCATGTAAGTTATTTTACTCTCCTGCATAGGTCCTCAGGGGAGATTGTGATACCTCACTGGGCCCATCACCGAGGTTAGATGATTACCTTCTTTTGCCTGGGCGCTGCCAACAGAGAGAGTTGTGGCATATAAGTAGACCCATCACTTAAGTAATGTGACTCTACTTTTCTGCCTGGGCCCTGCCTCAGTGTGAGCTGTGACATATCACTGAGCCCTGCACTCAAATGATATGACTCTCCTGCCTTGGCCCTTCCAATATGAGGCATTGTGACATATCAGTGGGCCCATCAACTAGGTATTATGACTCTCCTTTTCTGCTTGGGCCCTGTACACAGGGTGGATTGTGACATATTACTGTGCCCTGCACACAGGTAATGTAACTTTTCTGCCTGAACCCTGCCCACAGGAGGCATTGTGACATACTGTTAGGCTCAGTTTCCAGGTTATGGGACTTTACTGCCATGGCCCTGCCCAGAGAGTGGATGTTGACATCTTTTTGGTCCAGCATTCAGGTGATCTGATTATCTTGCCTGTTCCCTTCTTACAGGTTAAATTTCAACCTATGTTTTTTTCCCAGCTCACAGGCATTATGACCAAGCTTATATAGAAAACCAGCCACTAGGAGTGATTTTGACTCTGTTAGCTAGACTTTGAGTACTGGGTAAAGTCCTAAGTCTTTAGAAGGGTAACAGAAGTTGATAAAATGTATGCATATTCTATAAATACTTTGAGTAATACAGACAGTATAATAAGGGCCCAGCCCATAGTGAGATTGTGACTCTCATAGGCATACCAAGCCTACAATTAGGATCATCACTTCCAAACATGACAGTAGCACACTGGTGAGGTCCTGAACCTCACATGCAGATGCAGTCCACAGTTAAAATTTTGCTTGTCATATGTGGATCTGAGAACAGGTTGAATAGTGACTGATTTCCAGACTCAGCTCAGAGGCACAGTGATGACTTGCATACCCGGATCCAGCCAATAGGAGATATGCTGACTCTCCTAGGTAGCCTTAAAGCAATGGGTAAGGTTCTGGGCTTTCTACTTGTATGAAGGTCACAGAAGATTACAAAACTCATGCATATTGTATGACCCCTTGGGTGGTACAGAGAGTGTCATAACAGATCCCAGCACAAAGTTAAAATTGTGATTCTCATAGGCATACCCAGCCAACAGTGAGGGCTGTCCCTCTTACACACGAACAGAGACCACTGGTGAGGTCCTGCATATGGCATGTGGATGCAGTCCACGGTTGAAATTGTGTTGTTCACACTTGTCCATTACTGGGTGCTGGGTTCATGGTGTATGCATTTTGTAAAAATTTATAAAGCTGTTATTTTATAATATATGTGCTTTTTATGCATGTAAAATTAAAAACATAATTTTTGATTTTTCTATTTATCTCATATTTCTTCCACAATCAATTTTTGTCACATACTTTTCTGGAAAATAGATAATTTCATCTAAATTTTCAAGTTTAATGTCATGACATTTAAAAAAATACTGTGTTTGAATCTTGAATGTATCTCTAAATATCCTCTTTTGTCTTTTGTAAAATTTTTATTCCCCTTGAAATTGTTTATCTACTTTATTATTACATTCAAAGAACAGCACTAATTTTACTTACATGTTATTATTCTTGAGTAACAAATGAGTCAGAGAAGTTGAGAAACCTGCCCAAGGTTACACAGGTACTCTGAGCCTGCTCTTCTAACCATTGAACATGTGGTGTCATCCAGGAAACATATATGCAATACTATTTCTAAAGGTCCATAAAATCACATTATACACATGCAAATCTGTGTAAAGATAAAATGAACTTATACAGTGTTTACCTGCAGAAAAGTCACTGGTTGAGGCTGTAGAAGGTCACATGGAAGAAGCCTTCTCTGTTTTTACTGTTGTTTTGTTGTTTTTGTAGAGATAAGGCCTTGCTATATTGTCTAGGCTGATCTCAATCTCCTCAGCTCAAGCAATCCTCCTGCTTCAGGCTCCCAAAGTGATCTCTGTCATATTTTTAAAAGTACTTATTGGGTCAAGTGTGCTGGCGCATGCCTGTAATCACAACATTTTGGGAGGCCAAGGGGAAAAGATTGTTTGAGTTCAGGAGTTTAAGACAAGCCTGGGCAGCGTAGTGAGACCTCATCTCAACTAAAAACAGAAAAAAATAGCTGGGCACAATGGCTCACGCCTGTAATCTCATCACTTTGGGTGGCTTTTTCTTCAATGATTAAAAACAACTCTTGGTGTCTGGCAGCCAGGCAAAGCCAGGTAAGGTGAGGGCAGCAGGCAGAAACTTGCAATCCCTGGGCTGCGTTGGCTTTTTGATATTTTCTCTCCAACTACACAGAAAATTTCTTCAGTGTTTGATCTTATGCATCTTTGAATCTAAACATCTCATTCTTTCCCTTATACATATTAAAAATGTATTCACAGTTCATAATACATAATCTATCAAAAATATTCTAAACAAAAACATTCTCTTTATAGAACCTAGTAATGCACCTTAATTTCTTACAATTTGTCTTAAGAATTACTAGTCTAATGACGTTTTCTAACATGTATTAAGTACTTTTAGATGTTTAGCACGTGTGATATGTTATAAAAACCTTCTCAAAATTAACGTGGGACTCCAAAGAATATGTATGGCCCAAACAGTTGTTTTCTTCCCAACACCAAGGAATGGCATACAAGGCTGTCTTCAAGTTGAGGACAGGTCATAAAGACAAATAAAAAAAAGAGAAAAAAATATCTGCAAACTTGTTTCTACACATTGGTCTTACACGTATTTCTCCATCAATTATATTAATTCTGAATGAACTATACTACCTGAAGTACAAATAATTCCTTCAAATTGTAGAATCCCCAGGAAACAGAAAGAAGCAAAAGCAAACTCTCCCAAAGAAAGTCATATCTATTCCAGAACTTGATGAACCTTGCAAACAATTTTCCATTATGTGCAATGACTAGCAAGCAATCAAATATGACAAAGTTCACAATAAATAAGATCATGTGAAAGACACCAGAGAAAAACATAACAGAAGCAAATCTGCAGACATCCAATATTAGAATTATCAGACACAAAAAATAAAAAACAACTATGCTTACCATATCTAAAAAAGACAAATGAAAGTATCTGCAGGAAAGAAGAAACTACATAAAGATTCTAAAAATAAGTTGTAAAATGAATAATATAATAACTAAAATAAAAACTCACCACATTTGAACTTATGTGTACAAGACAGAACCAGTTAACTAGATGCTAATCAGTAGAAATTAACACATATGCTACAAATATCAGTCTCAGAAAAATGTCTGGTAAGTATTCCAAGCATTCAAAATTTAAAACTGAAAAGCATAAGGTTGATAGTACTTAATTTTTCTCAAAAATAGAATAGGTAAAAACACTGCACAACTCAATTCCTGAGTTAATATCAAAGCTTGACAAAGACAAAACAAGGAGAACTATAAACAATCTCATTCATAAAGACAAATTTTTTTTTTTGAGACTGTGTCTTGCTCTGTTGCCCAGGCTGGAATGCAATGGCCCAATCTCGGCTCACTGCAACCTCCACCTCCTGGATTCAAGCAATTCTCCTGCCTCACCCTACTCAGTAGCTGGGATTACAGGCACATGCCAGCATGCCCGGCTAATTTTTGTATTTTTAGGACAGATGGGGTTTTACCATGTTGGTCAGGCTGGTCTCAACCTCCTGACCTCATAATCCACCAGCCTCAGCCTCCCAAAGTGCTGGGATTACAGGCATGAACCACCGCACCCAGCCAAGATGAAAATTTTTTAAACCAATTACAAATAAAGTGACTCTCTGTATAAAATAAATAAAACCAACAATAAGTTTATCTCAAGAGTACAGGATAAGTTGAACCTTGTATAATCTATATGTCTACATAAAATAGGCACAGAATAAGAGCTTGGTAACATAACTAGAAATAAAAGAATATTTTATTTTCTAAATATACAAGGTATTTGAAATAAAGTACAGCAAATGTACATAATAAACTACTGAAAGCTTGTCTTTTAATGTCATAAACAATAATTATGCTGGTATTCAAGATTTTTATTAAACATCACATCCATGGTTTCAGCCAACAGGTTAAAATGAGAAATCAGTTATACTATTATACCAGCAAAGCAGAACTAGTCAATATACTAATAGCTAAACTATTGGTTCTCCCTAGGTAGATTGGATCCTTACAAAACTACTAACACAAAAATTGTTCATATATATTGAGCATTTAAAACTTCTAGGAGAGGCCCAGCAGGGTGGCTCATGCCTGTAATTCTAGCACTTTGGGAAGCCGAGGTGGCAGATCACGAGGTGGGGAGTTCAAGAACAGCCTGGTCAATATGGTGAAACCCTGTCTCTACTAATAATACAAACATTAGCTGGGACTAGTGGCGCACGCCTTGGGAGGCTGAAGCAGAAGAATCGCTTGAACCTGGGTGGCGGAGGTTGAAGTGAGCCGAGATCACTCCATCACATTCCAGCCTCGGTGACAGAGCGAGACTCTGTCTCAAAAACAAAAAACAAAACAAAACACAAAATAAAACTTCTAGGAGAACATGAAGAAGAATATTGTGATTATAACTGTGGGGAAAAAAAACTTCTTAGACATCACACAATATAAAAATTATGCATAGGCTGGGAGTGATGGCTTGCGCCTGTAATCCCAGCATTCTTTGAGGCCCAGGCAGGCAGATCACTTCAAGTCGGGAGTTCCAGACCAGCCTGACCAACATGGTAAAACCCCGTCTCAATTAAAAACACAAAAATCAGCAGGGTGTGCTGCGCATGTTTGTTATCCCACCTATTCGGGAGGCTGAGGCATGAAGAGCACTTGAACCCAGGAGGCAAAGATTGCAGTGAGCTGAGATTGCACCATTGCACTCCACCCTGGGTGATACAATGAGACTTTATCTAAAAAAAAAAAAAGCATTAAAATATTTATGAATTAGACTATACCAATTTTAAGAATTTTTGATTATCAAAAACATAAAACATGTTTTACTAAAGATGGTGAAAAGCCAAACCATAACTGGGGGAAAATAGTTTAAAAACACATAGTACAAAAAATTAGTATTTAGAAAATACATATTACAGAATATGTATGAATAAACAATGAAATGGAAAACATTAAAAATAGGACAGATGGCAAGTCTTAAAGCACAAAGTTATGAAAAATGCTAACTTCATTAGTAACTATGGAATAAAACTATAAATAATATGTTTCTAATTAACCATTTTGTCAAAAAATTATGTCTAGCAATTCCAAGAGTTGGTAAAAGATATGTACTAGTAATAAGTGTAGATACATCAAAAGAAAAATGGTAATCGAGAATGCCACTTTCAATGTTTGAGTATTTGGAATTTTGGTTTAAAAAATGTAGTAAAATAGAGCTTTTGGTAAGCTTTCTGTAGCTTAACATTATCATAATTAGGAAAAAACAACTTTAAAAATGTAAATAAACAAAAAATCCTACACCAAAAAAACAGAACTAAGACCCAGCAGTGCAGACATATTGATCCTTGTTTTGGGAGAGTATGAAACAGATCATTGTGTGAACTTTATACAGTTATTTTGCACACTGGCATACTAATAAAAATTATTTATATTGGGCTGGGTGCAGTGGCTCACGCCTGTAATCCCAGCACTTTGGGAGGCCGAGGTGGGTGGATCACGAGGTCAGTAGATCGAGACCATCCTGGCCAACATGGTGAAACCCCATCTCTGCTAAAAATACAAAAAAAAATTAGCTGGGCATGGTGGCGGGCACCTGTAGTCTCAGCTACACGGGAGGCTGAGGCAGGAGAATGACATGAACCCGGGAGATGGAGCTTCCAGTGAGCAGAGATGGGGCCACTGCACTCCAGCCTGGGTGACACAGCAAGACTCCGTCCCCCCCCAAAAAATTATTTATATTTAATTTGAATTAACATGTCCACTTAAAATACTGCTTGTACTATGAATAATAAATGTAAAAGTCTTTGTACTCAAGAGGATCCTGATTCTCAACTAAACATATATTGCAACCCGTTCCTCTGTTTCTTCCAAACTGAAGCCTGATTATGGCTTAAATATGGAGTGAGAGGGACTCAATAACAGAACATGTGAAACAAAAAATAATGAGATAGGATGGTCATTTCTAAGGCACAGCAATTGTCTGGGGGACCTCAATATAATGATATCAACTATGAATCTTACTGGATAAAAATAAACATAAAAAGCTGAAAACACCATGACTTTAATTTGGTGGAACAGACTCTCTGGAATTATACACAGTTGTGCTAAAAGTATTGAGCTGGAATGACATGTATCTAAGGGTTATTAAAGGGAATATTTACAAACACATTAGTATTTGGTCCATATCTTGTTGCAGCAGCAGTGCTTTTGTCTGTAATGTCAGCTTCCCCAAGCTACAGATGCCACTGACAAACTAAGCAAGTGTCTAATATGTTGTTTGGAGTTAGTTTCTAAATTTAAGAAACTTCCAATAATTTTATGCATTTCATTGAACTCTGTTTCATGTATAAATATCACTAAAAGGCACTATTCGGTAGCTATTTCCCTCAGTCTTTTCTGGGATTTTTTGTTGCTTGTTTCCAAACCAACCTTATTTGAATCCTAGTCATTTCTAAAGTCCCATATGTAATAATAGAAAGAGAGCAGAAATGAAGCCAAGTTACCCCAAACAGTCCATGCCTAATACATTTTGTTCCCCAAATGAACCACAAACCACACAAGCTACACAACAGTGGATTTAAAATTCAACCTAAATTCAACAGTAGTTGTCAAAACCATATGCAAAAATTAGCAAAGTCACAATGTAGAAACCCTCAACCTGTTATTCCAGAACAAATAATCAAATTCTTATTTTGGCATTTTTAGAAAAATAATTACATTACATATGACAAATTATACCCACTCACTTATAATAAAATATTTTGAAATACATATGGTTTTATTCTTGTTCTTAAATATATATTATTTAGACAAGACTTTCAGTAAAAAATACTTATAACTACCATGTATGAATTAAGACAGCTGTGGGAAAATAGTATTTTTAGTTAATAATGAAGATCGAAGCTCCAATGATGTAAAGTATTTTTTCCTGGGCACACAGCTAATTACCCAAATCAAGCTGAAATATGCTTGATTTTAAAATTTTAATTTTCCCACTGTTGACAATATTGACATAACAGCTAAATCTTAGTCTCAGAGCTGGTAGTTTGGAATAAATCAAGACAAGTACTATCGAGGAAGGATGGGTAGTCAAGAAAGTGACTATGTCTTTGGGATGCAGCAAACATGGCCATTGTACAGTGGCTGCATATTGCCAACACAATAAGCCCCAGCATTCACATTGTATTCCAGCTTATTCAAGCAAAGCTCTCTCCAACAGAGGAACTCCCCTGTAAAGAGCATGAAGATTTTGATTTTACCTTTCCTCAAACTGACCTTTTATTCATTGTAATAGTAAAAAGCAAACCTGTGAGTGGAGATTTAAGACGCTAGTGAGATGTGAAATATGAACAAGCATGTACAGCTACTGTGTCTGTGCATCAAGAGGGCCACCCAGAACATGCTTACTAATAACACCACTTTCCACCTCTTTATAAATAATTATATAAGACTCCCATAAAAAAGTCCCTAGTTCCAGTCTTTGCTTTCTCATTCCTGTAAGCAACCCGCCCTGAATCCCTTCTCTCTCAAGGTGTACTGGGTATTCTGCACCTAACTTTTAAAATAGTCTTACTCCTTTGCAATAAATTACTCTATGCTGCATCTTCTTTGTTGTTTGCCTCTTGTTTAAATTTTTTTGAAACTAAGACAACAACTGAGCTTTCATAAAAGCCATTAACACTATCATGCTTTGTTTTGTATTTTTTATTGTCAAAAATGTTTTCTTAGATATGTCAATATTCACATTTTAAACACAGTCAACACTGCTAAATTGAAAATTTAAATGACCACAAAATAATTTATGATAAAAGCATGTATATGTCTCATGTTTCACCCTCACCACACTTTCCATTCAACTTGTTAAAAAATTTGATGGTCAAATGCATATATCAAATTTAATATTTTATTTAATAATTTGAATTCAATTCCAAAATGATTTATATGGAAGTACATTGTTATATTTACTTTTGACCAAATTTGGCTTTCCAAACTAAGGTAAAACTAAAGCATATTTTCAAAGTTTTAAGGAACTTAACCTTACTAGCATTGAGAGAAGTTAGCTAGCATGCCTTAGGTAGATAGCAAGGGAAGGGTTTATGGAGAGCCCCCAGTCTGCAGGTTAGTGCCTTATCCCCACATAACAGAAAAAGCAGCTTGGAAAAAAAAAGAAGCTCCAGGCACTATTAAGAGAGCTAGCATAGGGGTTTGTGCCTAGAGTCATGTCCTTGGATGCACAAGTAGGAGAACCTAAAGCCCATTTAGATAAAAATTTGCACACACCTCTGGCTTACTTAGATAAGGGAGCAAAGCCTGACATAGAAATGTCTTTGCTCTTTGCATAGTCAGTGGGCTCCCAGAAAAAAGTTTCTCTTTTTATTGTGGGCATGAACACAGTAGGCTTTGATGGGTTCCAGTGGACACTTTCTTTTCTTTTTTAACTGTGAGTCTGGTCTTTATAAATTATTACTTCAGCTCTTGATTGGTCGTGGGGAAAGGTCTTCAGCCAAGCTCTGGCTTCAGCTTCTAATATGTTCTGGGCCAACCTGAGCAGCCTTTATGAATCATACTTCAGCCCCTGATTGGTCCCAGGCCAAGGCGCCAGTCAAAGCTGAGTCACACATTCCCTAAGACAGCTCATAAACTAAGCACAATTTTTTTCCCATTCCAGTTTATAAAAACCCTGGATCCCAGCCTTATAGTGGGCAACCCATTGAGGGCTCCCTCTCTGCTGGAGTAGGGCTTTCTTCTCTTTGCATATTAAACTTTTGCTCCAACCTCACCCTTGTGTCCACACTCCTAAATCTTGAATGTAGCACAAAGAATTCTTGGTATTATCTCAAACAACAGAGGTTGTTACACCATGGTGCATTGGCAAAACTACAACATATTTTGGTGTGTTGGCCAGGGAGAAAGGATTTCATCAGAAGGGTGATTAGGAGTGAGGCTCCTTGTCCTCAGTTACTTTCCAAGGCTTCTTGTCCTAAGTTTTTTTCTCTCAAAAACAACCTTGAAAATATTGCCTCTGTTCTAATCCAGTTTCCTTTCATGAAGGGCCTACTCACTGTGTGGAATTGAAAGGAAGTCCTAGGGCAACTGAAGTTTCCTGGCTGAGTCTATACCTCAGTGTTGCCTAAAAGCCCTTGGACTAACTCCAGTCCCCAACAGCCAATGAGGGCGTTGGCATGAGAACTTCTAGTTTTTTTTTCATTTAATTTTCTTCTTCTTTTTTTGTGGCTATAATTTCTCCTATCCATTCTTTGAATGCAATGTTGTGAACGTTTTTATAGCCTATGGATATAATCATACTAAGTAAAATCAGTCAGTGTCTTAGTAATCAGGTATGTAACTCAGAGTTGTTGTTTTGTAATTTCCTAGCAACAGGGAGATTTCAAAATCTCTCTAAATTTTTACTTAGTAAGGGCCTTTCTGTCCCCTAGTAATAAACATTCATGGCACTGTATGAGAGAATATTTCACCCTGAGTAAATACCCTTCTTTGCATTTGGTTTGTTTTTTTCTCTCCATGTGAAAGCTCTGCACTGTCCAAGCAATCTAAACAGTTCCTTTATGAGACAAGTTCATTTTTTTGTTCTGGAGCATATGCTATAGGAACAGCCCATCAAACCACAAAACTCTTTCTAACTTTTGCCTAAAAATATAAAGTTGGAGTTTTTACCTAGCATTTCTAATTTTACAGCAAGCCTAGTGGCATGGGATTGTTCTCCATGGGAAGCCTTGTCAATGCTCTGTCCAAAACTTACAGTTCCCCAATTATTTTCCCTTTTACATCCCTTTATCAGTGATAAGGCCTCATGCCCCATTTGTAAACAGAAAAATTCAACTTTCAACAGGTGGAAGAAAGCCATGCTAACAAAACAAATCTTCAATTTTTACACATTTTTAAGGCAGCTGTTCCTCAACAAACTACATTGGAATTTAAACAGAAAAGGAATTTTATGTTTGAAAGTAAATTGGTCCCATTCTCTGGGATTCTGATCTCTTCCTGGGGCCATAGCAAGGAAAGCCAAAAATGGTATTAGGGCATTCCCTCTATAAAAGTATCTTGCCCAAATCCAACTACTGCATAATCTCTCCCCAGCCACTGGAATACCTTGAGAGCCTTTTGGGCTGAGGGGGCCTAGAAAACCAGCAGAATGGAAAGCTAGGTGAGAAGGTGAGCATAACGTGTCCTGCTGACAAACTCCTCCGGACCCATGGGTGAAGGTCATACTTGCATCCATGGGTAACATCTATGATGGTTGCTGGGACCCAGAGGAAAAAAAGGAAGGTCGAGAAGTGGTATGCCATTTTTCTCTTTCCTTCCACCCTAGGCCACACTGAAAAGAGAAAGGGGACTGAGGAACACCTCGTCTCTCCTCTTTCTCTAGATAGGTAACAAACCATGTACAGTCTGCATTCCCCTCTAGTGCATTCTGAAACACTGGAACTTCTTTAACCCTGAAACTCGAAAGAAAAAATGGCTTATATTCTATTGCACAAGTCCATGGCCATCTTAGAGACAGGAGGCCTGGCTTTCTAATGGAAACATTAATTTCAACACTATCCAGCAAATAGATATTTCTTTGCCCTGTGAGACAACCCAGATCTTTGTAAGCATTGTAAAATTAAATCTGCCCTCTTGGAAGCCATATCAGAAAAACCTACAAAATATAATTACCAAAAGTTGAGATACAAGCCCTTGGGGAACCCTCAAAGGCAACTTCTGGGTGCCCTACCAGCCTCCCATATTTTGGGTCCCCAACACCCATATATCATCAGCTCCTCCAGTTGTGCCACTCAAGAAACCCACAACATTGCTGTTGCCTCTGCAGAAAATGCCCAATAGACATGGTGTTGCTAGGATTCAAGTTCCTTTCTCATTGCAGGACCTTAAGAAAATAAAGTGAGCCCCAGGCAAGTTCTGTAATAACCCTGATACATATACAGAGGCTTTCCAAAATTTAACCCAAGTGTTTAATGTTACATGGAGAGGTGCTATGCTGCTTTTAAGCTAAACCCTAACTGTTAAGAAAGAAGCAGCCTTACAGGCAGCAAAAAAACTGAAAAACAAACAGTAGGTTTCCTAGAGTCAGTCAGAAAAGAAACTCAGTCAAAAGGGAAAAAAAGTGACAGAATCCCCATTCGCAATAAGAATAACAAAAATGCCCCTTAAATATCATAATTGGAGCCCTTGTGATCCTATAGAAAAGTGGAAAACAAGACACTTTCCAATGTGCATATTAGAAAGCTTGCAAAGAACCACAATCAAGCATGTTAATTAACCTGTCCTTGTTAAATCAGAAACCAGATAAAAATCCCATGGACTTTTTGAAAAGGCTGAGAAAAACTTTAGTAAAACATACCTCCCTGTGCTCTGATACAATAAAAAAGGTTTATTACTTAGGCAGACACTAATATCAGAAGGAAGTTGCTAAAACGGGCCCTGTTCAAACATCTTTCTAGGTTTTGTCATCCTCAAGTTGAAACTTTGCAGTATTTAAATGACACTGTTCTCTGTGCCCCAACTGGGGAGGTCTCAGGAAGGCACTAAGGCTTTCCTCAATTTTTTAGCTGAAAGGGAATATATGCTTTCAAAATTTAAAGCTCAGCTCTGTCAAAATGCAGTAAAGTAGATAGGTCTAGTCAGAAGGTACCAGAACACCAGGTAAAGAAATAATTAAACTCATTTTCTCCTTTTCCTTTCCCAAAACTCTTAAACAGTTGGGGGGATCTTAGACATTACTGGTTTTTGCAAAATCTGGGTACCTGGGAATGGTGAAATAGCTAATCTCTTAAACCATCTTATTAAAAAAAAACTGAAGCACCTAAAAACTCACTCGCTAACTTGTGAAGCCAAAACTAAAAAGCCTTTAACCAACTAAAGGCAGCCTTACTTAAAGCGCCAAACCTCAGTCTTCCCATAAGGAAGGCATTTAATCTCTATGTATCAAAAATAAAATGAATGACCCTGGGAGTTTTAACTAAGGTTTAAGGTCCAGCTAAACAACTAGTGGGTTACCTAAGCAAGAAACCTGACTTGACAGCTAGAGGATGGCCAGCCTGCCTCTGAGCAGTTCTGGTGGTGGCTTGCTGGTACCAAAGGCCATGAGGTTAACAATGGGAAATAACTTAACTCTCTGCATTCCCACATTGGACTGCTGTCCTCTCAGGAAAGCCTCTGGCTGATAATCACCTCCTCAAATATCAAGCTTTGCTGCTAAAGTGATCTGCAGTCCAGTTGAAAGTGTGACCTTGCCTGAACCCAGACAGTTTCTCCCAGAGGAAACTAAAGAGCCTAAACAGGATTGTAAACAGGCAGTGGTGTAAACTGGTAAAGGAAATAAGAATCACTGTTTATATTCTCTGTGAAGTTTTAATTAATTAAAAAAACCTTTTCTAAAGTGCACTCACCTTAACGAAAAGTGAATATCCAACCTATAAGTATATTCAAAAAGCCTTTCTATTTTTATCTTTATAAAACCTGTTTTCCTGGAAGAGGAATTTTTTCTCACTCAACTAAATTACTTTTCTCCACTCTTACTTGTCACTGTTGATGCAAGCATAGAAGGCCCTAAAATAACCTCTGGTGGCCTGGGACTCCTCAAGAAAACAAAAAAGCCACCAAAAATTGCATTTTAAAAGAAATCTTTGCTTTTTTTTCATGAAACTCCTAGAATTAAAAGTAAATAAGTCCCTCTCAAAATCTCTTTTTCTTCTAGGTATGCTTGTTTATTAGGCCCTGGAAACTGTATTCCTAGCCCTGTTCTTTTTTTTTTATTTTTACTGGGGACAGAGTCTCACTCTGTCACCTAGGCTGGAGTGCAATGGTGCAATCTTGGCTCACTGCAATCTCCACCTCCTGGGTTCAAGCAATTCTCCTGCCTCAGCCTCCCTAGTAGAAGGGATTACAGGCACCTGCCACCCAGCTAATTTTTTTGTATTTTTAGTAGAGACAGGGTTTCACCACGTTGGCCAGGCTGGTCTCAAACTCCTGACCTCAGGTGATCCACCCACCTCGGACTCCCAAAGTGCTGGGATTACAGGCATAAGCCACCATGCCTGGCCCCTAGCTCTGTTCATAAAGGTCCTCAACCAGAGACCAATAAGCCAATTAGAAAATTGGCAAACAAAAAATCTTATAGTTACTGAATCTTCTTCTGTTTGTCTAGATGGTTATATACATGTTTTGTGTGATGTCTATAAAAAAACCTCTAATTAATTGGTCTACAAATAAGCACTTAGATAAAATATTAAGACAAAATTAAAGTCTCTAGTGCTTCTTCATTCATGTAACTTTAAGAAATAAAAACACTCTTGTAGAATACAAATATCTTACAAATGTAAATAGGTGGTCTAAATTATGCAAGACAAATAGTAGCTTTGCTAAATGTTTTAATGTTGTAAACTGCTTCTTTGGCCTTTAAGAACTGTCAACCTGCCAGCTTCATAAACAGTAAGGCCTGGTGACATATAAAACTAACCATGCCCCTAACTATACTGGAAGAAGTCAGACTTTCTCTGTTCCTAGCACATAATTAAAACAATTACTAGGTTTTACATTAAAGTTAAAATTACAAAAAGTTACCACTATAACATGTAATTGAGACTACTAAAAATGGATTTGCAAGCCATGTGTGTTAAAATTTAATAAAAAATTATAAGAAGGCATAAAAATCTACATTTTTCCTAGGAATAAAAGATTGTCTTAAATTAAATAAAGTGAAAGTTTCAAGCAAATTTTTAAAATACCATAAAAATTAATTTTGCAAAAGAAAACCTCTGTGTAAACATATTAGCTAAATTCAAAGGAATACCGTATGGTTTCTCTTTAAATTCATCATTTAAATGAAAGCACAATAAGGTTTTCTTAAGATGCTAATCTGCTCTATATCAAAATTTCTAAAAGATTATATAAAAGTTTTGTAAAAATCGGAGATCCATTCCAAGATGGCTGAATAGGAAGAGATCTGGTCTGCAGCTCCCAGCATGATCGAGGCAGAAGACGGATGATTTCTGCATTTCCAACTGAGGTACATGGCTCATCTCATTGGGACTTGTTGGACAGTGGGTGCAGCCCACAGAGGGTGAGCCAAAGCAGAGCAGGGTGTTGCCTCACCCAGGAAGCAAAAGAGATTGGAGAATTTGCCTTTCCTAGCTAAGGGAAGCCGGGACAGACTGTTGGAAAAACGGGACACTCTCACCCAAATACTGTGCTTTTCCCAAGGTCTTAGCAACCAGCAGAAAAGGAGATTCTCTCCCGTGCCTGGCTCAGTCGGTCCCAAGCCCAAAGAGCCTTGCCCACTGCTAGCACAGCAGTCTGAGATCAAATAGCAAGGTGGCAGCCTGGTTGTGGGAGGTGTGTCCACCACTGCTGAGGCTTGAGTAGCTAAACAAAGTGGCCAGGAAGCTCGAACTGGGCAGAGCCCACTGCAGCTCAGCAAGGCCTACTGCCTCTATAGACTCCACTTTTGTGGGCAGGGCATAGTTGAACAAAAGGCAGCAGACAGTTTCTGCAGATTTAAACATCCCTGCCTCACAGCCCTGAAAACAGCAGTGGTTCTCCAAGCATGGCATTTGAGCTCTGAGAATGGACAGACTGCCTTCTCAAGTCGATGCCTGACACCCATGTAGCCTAACTGGGAGACACTTCCTAGTAGGGGCTGACAGACACCTCATATAGGTGGGTGCCCCTCTGGGACGAAGTTTCCAGAGGAAGGATCAAGCAGCAACATTTGCTCTTCTGCAATAATTGCCATTCTGCAGCCTCCACTGGTGATACCCAGGAAAATAGTGTCTGGAGTAGACCTCCAGCAAATTGCAACGGGCCTGCAGCTGAGGGACCTGACAGAAAGAAAACCAACAAACAGAAAGGAATAAAAGCAACATCAACAAAAAGGACATCCACACCAAAACCCCATCTGTAGGTCACCAACATCAAAGGCCAAAGGTAGATAAAACCACAAAGATGGGGAGAAACCAGAGCCGAAAAGCCAAAAATTCTAAAAACAAGGGCACCCTTTCTCCTCCAAAGGATCGCAGCTCCTCACCAGCAATGGAACAATGTTGAATGGAGAATGACTTTGATGAGTTGACAGAAGTAGGCTTCAGAAGGTCGGTAGTAACAAACTTCTCTGAGCTAAAGGAGCATGTTCAAACACATCACAAAGAAGCTAAAAACCTCAAAAAAGGGGAGATGAATGGCTAACTAGAATAAACAGTGAAGAGAAGATCTTAAATGACCTGATGGAGCTGAAAACCATGGCACAAGAACTTTGTGATGCATGAACAAGCTTCAATAGCCAATTTGATCAAGTAGAAGAAAGGGTGTCAGTGATTAAAGATCAAATTAATGAAATAAAGTGAGAAGACAAGGTTAGAGAAAAAAGAGTAAAAAGAAATGAACAAAGCCTCCAAGAAATATGGGACTATGTGAAAAGACCAAATCTACATTTGATAGATGTACCTAAAAGTGATGGGGAGAATGGAACCAAGTTGGAAAACACTCTTTAGGATATTATCCAGGAGAACTTCCCCAACCTAGCAAGGCAGGCCAACATTCAAATTCAGGAAATATAGAGAACACCACAAAGATACTCCTTGAGAAGAGCAACCACAAGACACATAATTGTCAGATTCACCAAGGTTGAAATTAAGGAAAAAATGTTAAGGGTAGCCAAAGAGAAAGGTCAGATTACCTACAAAGGGAAGCCCATCAGACTAACAGTGGATCTCTCGGCAGAAATCCTACAAGCCAGAAGAGAGTGGGGGCCAATATTCAACAATCTTAAAGGAAAGAATTTTCAACCCAGAATTTCATATCCAGCCAAACTAAGCTTCATAAGTGAAGGAGAAAGAAAATCCCTTACAGACAAACAAATGCTGAGAGATTTTATTACCACCAGGCCTGCCTTACAAGAGCTCCTGAAGGAAGCACTAAAAATGGAAAGAAACAACTGGTATCAGCCACTGCAAAAACATGTCAAATTGTAAAGACCATCAATGCTATGAAGAAACCATCAATTAACAGGCAAAATAACCAGCTAACATCATAATGACAGGATCAAATTCGCACATAACAATATTAACCTTAAATGTAAATGGGCTAAATGCTCCAAATAAAAGACACAGACTGGCAAACTGGATAAAGAGTCAAGACCCATCTGTGTGCCGTATTCAGGAGACCTAACTTACATGCAAAGACACAGAGAGGCTCAGAATAAAGAGATGGAGGAAGATCTACCAAGCAAATGGAAAGGAAAAAAAGCAGGGGTTGCAATCCTAGTCTCTGATAAAACAGACTTTAAACCAACAAAGATTAAAAGAGACAAAGAAGGCCATTGCATAATGGTAAAGGGATCAATGCAACAAGAAGAGCTAACTATTCTAAATATATATGCACCCAATACAGGAGCACCCACATTCATAAAGCAAGTCATCAGAGACCTACAAAGAGACTTAGACTCCCACACAATAATAATGGTAGATTTTAATGCCACAGTGTCAATATCAGACAGATTGAGACAGAAAGCTAACAAGGATATCCAGGACTTGAACTTAGCTCTGCAGCAAGCAGACCTAGTAGACATCTACAGAACTATCCACCCCAAATCAAGAGAATATACATTCTTCTCAGCACCACATTGCACTTATTCTAACATTGACCACATAATTGGAAGTAAAACACTCCTCAGCAAATGTAGGAGAACAGAAATCACAAAAAACTATCTCTCAGACCACAGTGCAATCAAATTAGAACTCAGGATTAAGAAACTCACTCAAAACCACAAAACATGGAAACTGAACAACCTGCTCCTGAATGACTACTAGGTAAATAACAAAATGAAGGCAGAAATAAAGATTTCCTTTGAAACCAGTGGGAACAAAGACACAACATACCAGAATCTCTGGGACATATTTAAAGCAGTGTGTAGAGGGAAATTTATAGCACTATATGCCCACAGAGAAATCAGGAAAGATCTAAAATTAACATCCTACAATCAAAATTAAAAGAACTAGAAAAGCAAGAGCAAGCAAATTCAAAAACTAGCAGAAGGCAATAAATAACTAAGATCAGAGCAGAACATAAAGAGATGGAGACAGAAAAAACCCTTCAAAAAATCAGCGAATCCAGGAGCTGTGTTTTGAAGGATCAATAAAATTGATAGACCACTAGCAAGACTAATAAAGAAAAAAAGAGAGAAGAATCAAATAGATGCAATAAAAAATGATAAAGGGGATATCACCACCGATCCCGCAGAAATACAAACTACCATCAGAGAATACTATAAATGCCTCTACACAAATAAACTAGAAATCTAGAAGAATTGGATAAATTCCTGGACACATACACCCTCCCAAGACTAAACCAGGAAGAAGTTGAATCTCTGAATAGACCAATAACATGTTCTGAAATTGAGGCAATAATTAATAGCCTACCAACCAAAAAAAGTCCAGGACCAGATAGATTCACAGCAGAATTCTACCAGAGGTACAAAGAGGAGATGGTACCATTCCTTTTGAAACTATTCCAATCAATAGAAAAAGAGGGAAGCCTCCCTAAGTCATTGTATGAGGCCAGCATCATCCTGATACCAAAGCTTGGCAAAGACACAACAAAAAAAGAGAATTTAAAAACAATATCCATGATAAACATCGATGTGAAAATCCTCAATAAAATACTGGCAAACCGAATCCAGCAGCACATTGAAAAGCTTATCCATCACGATCAAGTCAGCTTCATCCCTGGGATGCAAGGCTGGTTCAATATACACAAATCAATAAATGTAATCCATCACATAAACAGAAACAATGACAAAAACCACATGATTATGTTAACAAATGCAGCAAAGGCCTTCAACAAAATTAAACAGCCCCTCATGCTAAAAACTGTCAATAAAGTAGGTATTGATGGAATGTTTCTCAAAATAATAAGAGCTATTTATGACAAACCCACAGCCAGTATCATACTGAATGGGCAAAAACTGGAAGCATTCCCTTTGAAAACTGGCATAAGGCAGGAATGCCCCCTCTCACCACTTCTATTCAACATAGTGTTGAACGTTCTGGCCAGATCAATCAGGCAAGAGAAAGAAATAAATTGTATTCAATTAGGAAAAGAGGAAGTCAAATTGTCCCTGTTTGCAGATGACATGATTGTATATTTAGAAAACCCCATTGTCTCAGCCCAAAATCTCCTTAAGCTGATAAGCAACTTCAGCAAAGTCTCAGGATACAAAATCAGTGTGCAAAAATCACAACCATTCCTATATGCCAGCAACAAATAAACAGAAAGCCAAATCATCAGTGAACTCCCATCCACAATTGCTACAATAGAATAAAATACCCAGGAATACAACTGTCAAGGAATGTGAAGGACCTCTTCAAGGAGAACTACAAACCACTGCTCAATGAAATAAAAGAAGACACAAACAAATGGAAGAATGTTCCATGCTCATGGATAGGAAGAATCAATATCGTGAAAATGGCCATACTGCCCAAGGTAATTTATAGATTCAATGCCATCCCAATCTAGCTACCACTGACTTTCTTCACAGAATTGCAAAAAACTACTTTAAATTTCACATGGAACCAAAAAAGAGCCCATATTGCCAACACAATCCTAAGCAAAAAGAACAAAGCTGGAGGCATCACACTACCTGACTTCAAACTATACTTCAAGGCTACAATAACCAAAACAGCATGGTACTGGTACCAAACAGATATATAGACCAATGGAGCAGAACAGAGGCCTCAGAAATAATGTCACACATCTACAGTCATCTGATCTTTGACAAACCTGACAAAAACAAGAAATGGGGAAAGGATTCCTTATTTAATAAAGGGTGCTGGGAAAACTGGCTAGCCATATGTAGAAAGCTGAAACTGGATCCCTTCCTTATACCTTATACAAAATTTAATTCAAGATGAATTAAAGACCTAAATGTTAGACATAAAACCATAAAAACCCTATAAGAAAACCTAGGCAGTACCATTCAGGACATAGGCATGGCCAAGGACTTCATGACTAAAACACCAAAAGCAATGGCAGCAAAAGCCAAAATAGACAAATGGGATCTAATAAATTAAAGAGCTTCTGCACGGCAAAAGAAACTACCATCAGAGTGAAAAGGCAACCTACAGAATGGGAGAAAATTTTCACAACCTACCCATCTGACAAAGGGCTAACAACCAGAATCTACAAAGAACTCATACAAATTTACAAGAAAAAAGCAAACAACCCCATCCGAAAGTGGGCAAAGGATATGAACAGACACCTCTCAAAAGAAGACATTTATGCAGCCAACAGACACATGAAAAAATGCTTATCATCACTTGTCCTCAGAGAAATGTAAATCAAACCCGCAATGAGATACCATCTCAAGCCAATTAGAATGGTGATCATTAAAAAGTCAGGAAACAACAGATGCTGGAGAGGATGTGGAGAAATAGGAACACTTTTACACTGTTGATGGGAATGTAAATTAGTTCAACCATTGTGGAAGACATTGTGGTGATTCCTCAAGGATCTACAACTAGAAATACCATTTGACCCAGCCATCCCATTATTGGGTATATAAAAAGATTACAAATCATGCTACTATAAAGACACATGCATAAATATGTTTATTGCAGCACTATTCACAATAGCAAAGACTTGGAAGCAACCTAAATGTCCATCAATGATAGACTGGAGTAAGAAAATGTGGCACATACACACCATAGAACACTATGCAGCCATAAAAAATGATAAGTCCACGTCCTTTGCAGGGACATGGATGAAGCTGGAAACCATAATTCTCGGCAAACTATCACAAAGACAGAAAACCAAACACAGCATGTTCTCACTGAAAGCTGGGAATTGAACAATGAGAACACTTGGACACAGGGTGGGAAACATCACACACTGGGGCCTGTTGGGGGGTAGGGCCCTGGGGGAGAGATAGCATTAGGAGAAATAGCTAATGTAAATGATGAGTTGATAGGTGCAGCAAACCAACATGGCACATGTACATATATGTATCAAACCTGCATGTTGTGTACATATACCCTAAAGTATAATAATGATAATTAAAAAGATTTGTAAAAATCTCACTTCATGGTCAAACTGGTTAAGATTAAATAGAATTGTCTATAATGTCATTAAAATTGCGGTTAACATTAATAGTAAACTAATGCAAGGGTAAAATTTGGCTTTCTCTTTTTAACAGGATTTTTATGTAATAGTAAGGGCTAATAAAAGGTTTTTGCTTTTTCAAATTTTAAATTCTTCATGTTGGCTAAACAAATAACTTATGATAATCTAAAATTCTATTCTGTAAGTGTAACTGTTTTATACCTGTAACATATTTAACAAGCTCCCCCAAATCAAACTTCCATCTCAAGGTTGTCTTTTCTGAGTCCTGGCTTTTTGGTGCTAGAAAAAGTCCCTAAAGCATTCAAAAGAAAGGCAAACAGAATTATTTAATAGGTTTAGGAACATGGGATTGTCAAAACGATGTCTAATTTTTTTCAGTTTATATTTGAGTATATAATATTAACATATGTTCCAAAACCAGCTAGGCACGGTGGCTCATGCCTGTAATCCCAGCACTTTGGGAGGCTGAGGCGGGTAGATCACCTGAGGTCAGGAGTTTGAGACCAGCCTGACCAACATGGAGAAACCCTGTCTCTACTAAAAATACAAAATTAGCTGGGTGTGATGGCGCATGCCTGTAATCCCAGCTACTCGGGAAGCTGAGGCAGAAGAATCGCTTGAACCCAGGAGGCGGAGATTGCGGTGAGCCAAGATCATGCCATTGCACTCCAGCCTGGGCAACAAGAGTGAAACTCCCTCTCAAAAAGAAAATAAAAAATAAATAAATAAATATGTTCCAAAACCATATGGGGTGTCTAAAGTTCTAATGTCTAAGTATGTGCTATCAATCAAAATTAAGGTTGTTATGTTGGGTTATTGCAAACTACAAAGATAACCAAATTTTTTTGTCAATCATGTTTCTAACTGTAACCCTGCACATTTTGTCATTGGCAGACAATTTTCTTGTTTTAATCCTCTTAAAAAATGGTTTATAATCTGCTGTGGAACTTTAGCAGGTGCTCTCAAATGCAGGGTTCTGATAACAGATAAGTACAGAACTCACAAAGAGCTAAAATGTTTATGGATATCAAGCAGAACCAAGTTAATAGAATGGATTTAGCTAATAGAAAACTAAAGCAATGTTTTTAACTTTCACTTAAAACATTGCTAAGTTTTATTTTGTTTTTCAGAGTCAGAAAAACTTTCTTAAAAGTTTTAAACAACTGACCAAGGCGTACTGCTGTAAACATAATTTGGGCCATGTCTGTTTCTCTTTGCCTGGTTCTGCTAAAAATCAAAAACTAGTTATAAGTATTCTTAACTTAAAACAATATAGTCGTTTGCATCAGTGAAACAAAAATCCATTTTCTTTTTTTCTGAGACATAGTCTCACTCTGTCTGTGACTGATGTGCAGTGCCACAATCTCAGCTCACTGCAACCTTGCCTCCCGGGTTCAAGTGAGTCTCCTGCCTCAGCCTCCTGAGTAGCTGGGACTACGGGTGTGCAACACCACAGCCAGCTAATTTTTGTATTTTTAGTAGAGATGGGATTTCACCATGTTGGCCAGGATGGTCTCAATCTCTTGACCTCGTGTCTTCCCACCTCAGCCTCCCAGAGTGCTGGGATTACAGGCATGAGCCACAGTGCCCAGCTGAAAAACCCATTTTCTTATGCAATGTAACACAATAGAAAAATGCTAGTTGTTTTACCAAGGCTTTAACTGGAAGGATGTGTGTGTGTGTGTGTGTGTGTGTGTGTGTGTGTGTGTTTAAGAAATCAAGTTTAAGTTGCAAAGCCAGTAACAACCTCTTGGGAAAGCTAGTCTCATACCTTGTCTACAGTCCTCATACAGAATTCCTGGCCTGTGGTGAGTAAAAAATGTCACTTTCTAACAGACTCAGAAACACTATGATCTTGGAACCTCAAAAATACAGGAGTTTACCCAACTCACAGGTATTTAAAGGTACAAATCCATGGCTTGGCCTAGCTTTAAAAAGTCCTATCTAAGATTTCTTTTGGAACAGAGTTTCATCAAAGCCTATCAAAAAGGCCTATGTAGAAGTAGTTATTCTTGCTGCACTGTGATCAAATAGTCAGGCCAAGTATAATACTAAAGTCTATTTTGCAAACAATTCAGTCTAGTTTGAGTTGTTTTTAACAAAACAAAGTCTAAAAAAATTATCTTTCAAAACTTACCACACATTTCTCATGAACTTCTAGTCTCATTCATTGTTTTAAAGTTTTTGATGACATTTTAAACTAATCCTGCTTATTCCTGTAAACCAACCAGCAATCTCTGCCTGCAGCTCAGAAAACATAGAAAGGGATGGGTAATGTAAACATTTAAATTAATATTCTAGTTCTAAGCAATTATTCTGCAAATCCTGCTGGGTGATGAAAATAAATAAGGTGCCAATAACCCAGATGCTTCTTTTATCAGAAAGTAAGATCAAGAGAGCTAACCAAAGCCAAACCTCATGCACCCAAATCTTAGCACACATAACTGTAGCTACCAGTTATCAAGGTGTGTCAGCAGCCTCAACATTTTTAGGCTTTTCCTACCCCCCCCTTGATTCATTTCAATGCATGTTCTCTACTAAACCAGATTGTTTCTTTTTTCCTAAAAACTATCGAGCTCCAAGTGGTAATGCAAATGGAATGATGCATAAACACACGTTTCTTCCAAGGACCCTTAAACCAGCCCTGGAAGAAATCCTAGCTGCTGTTTTCCACACAGCACCCCTCTTCAGCGAGGAATAGCCAAAAATTTCAATGCCTATTCTCCCTAACTCCTGATGGGGGACTGAGAGGGATTAGCTAGCTAGCGTAAGGTAGACAGCAAGGGAAGGGTCCCCAGAGTCCCCAACCCATGAGTCGGTGCCTCATAACCACATACCCACCAAGCCGGGCATTATGGCACACTCCTGTAATCTCAGTGACTTAGGAGGCTGAGGCATGAGAATTGCTTGAACCTGGGAGGCAGAGGTTGCAGTGAACTGAGATCACACCATTTCATTCCAGCCTGGGCAACAGAGGGAGACTCAGTCTCAAGAAAAAAAAAAACTCATCTTTTATCAATATTTTAATACTTTTATGTCTGAGCACTTAAGCATCAAGGAGAGGACACTGAATGATGATAAGTGCATATTTAAATTTATAAAGTAAAAAATTACCATCAGAGTCTAATAAGTGATGAATACAGCAACATAATACTTCACAAAATCATTCCAGGTATGTTTGACAAACAAGAAGGTTGCATAGGACTTTCTTTTGCTACTCATGTGAAGTGTTCTTCTGTCTCACTTTAGTCTCAATTCCCAGCCTTACAGCTACCACATACTCACATACACAGAATAAGAAAAATTAACTTATTTTCTTAGAAGGCTGTGATTCACGTTTTATTCTATTACATCTTTTCCACATTGCTGTTACAATACTGTTGAAGTGCACTCTCTTTCACCAGAAGAATACTTTTGTGAATGTGAATAGATTGACACTGGAGAAGACCAGCTCAGCACACTCACTTGAACAATCCCTTTGCTTTTCAGGCAGTAAAAATGCCTTCAAGGAGTGAAAACAAAGTGACTGCGGATTAAGCAGAGAGTTATACATGGAAAAACATTTGTCAATTGCTTGACGATTACATTGCATGGTCTACAACTTTTAAAATATAAAATGCATAACATAAATACTGCACAAGAAAATAGAATAAAAATGATGGAGTTGACCACAAAGGACAGCCAAAGCTGTATTATAGCAATAAAAAAAAACATTTATCTACTGTCAGAAGGTAACTTGAAGTATTTGAGAGATGTTCTCTAAGAATCTAAAAATATTTTTAGTTTTAGATTCTGTAAAAACTTTAAGCACTTTTAATTTTCAAAAAAATTTGAGTGCATTTTTTGTCAGCTTAGTTTTCTTGAAGAATTTAAATATAATAGAGTAAAATAATACATATTAAAAATGACTTCTGGTAATAGAGCAGTTTAATTTTTAGATTAAAAAAGTAAAATTTTACAAAATTATATGCTGACCAGTTTAATCAGAAGCTTCTTTCTTACAATTGTGAGAAATGACACAAAGACTCAACTTTTATATCAGGTGGGAGAGAAAATGATTACTAGGGGCTAGAAAATTGTTGTTTCATTAATCAATGTTGATTTTTATTGCTATTTTGTCTCAAATTATGTTAATAATAAAGTAATGGCCTTGATCCAAAAAAATTTTTTAAAACTTATTTTTTCAATCGCCAAAATATTAACCAAAAGGATAGAAATAAAGGTATTTAACAGTCATAATTTATAGTATAAAATTAAAATGTTTCTAGAAATAAAAAAGGAAAAAAGAGATATATAAAAAAATACGAGAAGGAAAAAAGTGGATTACTCACAATAGCTAAGGTATGAAATCAACCTAAGTGTCCATGAACAGGTGAATAAATTTTAAAAAGTGGTATATTTACACAATGGAATGCTATTTATTTCTTAAAAAGAAAGAAGTCTTGGAGGTGGGCTTAGCAGTCTGTGTCTTAGCAAGCCTTGCAGAAATTCTGATGCACACTGAATTTTGAATGTCACTGGAATGGATAGTGTCCAAATGATTGCTAGGTCACCCCACCTAACCTGAATGTCAGGAACATCCCGAGTGAGACCAGTCAGTACATTGTAGCTCTTTCTCCAGCCACAACCAGAAAGTCTTTGCTTCCCCTTTGCCTTCCACGATTGTAAGTCTCCTGAAGCCTCTGCAGCTGTGCGAAACTAGAAAAAGATGCACACCCAAAAGCCTCATTTGAAACTTCCAGGCAGAAAGCCAAGTATTTGGAGAGTCTCTTTGGACAGTTTTAAACACAATTGTGGAAAAGAAAGCAATCCTACTCAGTGTGAAGATGATGAGAATGAAGACCTTTATGATGATCTACTTCCACTTAATAGTGATTCCAGAATCCTTAACACAGCACTCAGCTACCAAGCCAATGAAGAAGACTTTGCATCACAGTTGAAATCTGTTCTCCATTCCTTTTGTAGATGTTCTGAATTGGGTACCAGAAGCCAATTGTCTCATTATTAAGATGGCTTCTAAACTGATTCATTTTTGTGACACATAATGACTGTTAGTTGAGGTCTAGTTGTATGGTAAAAATGCTGATGAAAAATATTGTCTACAGAGAGGATAGTCAACTAAAATTAACTGTGAGTTATGCTAAGGAGCTATACTTA